>NW_017805153.1:1256094-1266494 GCF_001891065.2 Hippocampus comes | reverse complement strand
TTCGTCTGTGTCGCTGGCCCCCTCGTCACTGTCGACCGGGGTCGGATTCCGTGCATCTGGTAGCGAGCGTAGCGAGGCCACTCCCCCGCAAGCGAGCATTTGCTCTGGAGCAAATTTAATCCAGCTGCGTTCACACGTGCACATTTGTTTCGGCGTAGCGTCGCAAACGAGCATTTGCTCTGGAGCAAATTTTTAAACCACCTCCCTGAGGTGGATCAAATTTGGTCCGGTATAAGCTCTTTAGTGGAGCTACGCCGGAGCAAATGTGCACGTGTGATTGCTCGACTGGATCTGTTTCGGCGCTGCGTCGGACCAAACGTTGCCGTGTGAACGGGGCTAAAAACAGACTTGTTAGCTTGTCATGGCCAAATATCCCTCCCTTTTGATGAAATATATAGATATATATAGATATACAGGTATATACTGTGTATATATCTCTTTGGCAAATCCACCACCTGACAAATGGAACTACTGTTAATTTTCAGAGTGCCTCTAATGTTCCTCCAGCCACCTGACAAGGTCGATGACTCGTTCTCTTGGAGCCGAACTGACAGGTTCGTCATTGATCATGATGATCTCATCACCTGGCAAGAGCTTCCCCTCTGATGGGCCACCTACAACACAAAACACATATGCACACACACACACACACACACACACACACACACACACACACACACACACACACACACACACACACACACACACACACACACACATGCAATGAATCAGGTCGAATTTTTCTTGCAAAATAGTGAGCTGTGCATAAACAAATGAAGCGGTTTGTAGGTGTCATGTGTGAAAATGCATTGCGTTGTCTTTTGTACTTGCAACTGGGCCATCACCTCAAAATAAGTGCAGTTTTACAATGTCATGGTGATTGATTGTTTGGATGGTTAATCACTGCTTATGTGTGCTCGTTTACCAAGACCAACAGGCAACTCCTGTTCTGCAAATTATCGTGTGGAAGGAACAAAAGAAATGTATTGATGACTGCCGGAGGGTCGTATTTGAGGCGATCGCTTTTACAAACCTGGCGTGACCGAGCGGACCACCACCGGCTTCTCACTGCCTGCCACAAATCCAAAACCCAAGACGGGGTCACGCCTCATCTCCACCAAGCGGGGCACAGGTGGAACTCCATCCAGATGAACCTCCTCGAGGGAGCTGCTCTGGGAAACTTGGCTTGGAAGACGGCAGAAAGGAGAAACAGCAAACACTAGCCGGATGGATTGAACTCGTTCTATAATCTGCCTCAATTGCCACTTTATTTCCTTTTTTCAATTTTTTTTCTCCTTTCGCAGCACCCCCACCACCCTTATTTCATTATCACATCTCTGTATTTCACATAAAACGGGGAAATCGTAAACTAAATCTGCCTGTAATGAAGCATGTTCCAATCTGTGATCTTCCCATTCTCATCAGGCTCGGAGAGGGTTTAATCCAACCAGAGGGCAGAACAAGGAAGGCCGAATTTCCGAAGGTTGAAGAGTTAATGACATGTATTTACATGCCAAAGTCTGCCATAGCAGGACATTTGAGAGAAAGCAGAGTGAATTCAGTGATTTTTATATTAATTTCATAAAATAAAAGCAAGTATAAGAGTCTTGGCATAGCCTTTGAACAAACCTTCCCTATCGATTTTATTCAAGTTAGCGCTTTCAATTTCAACTGTGTTATTGTTCATTCAATGAAAATTTGATGAGAAATTTTTCATCCATCCTTTTTCTAAGCCACCTTAGAGCTCAGCTGAAGTCCATCCAGCTGATTTTGGGTGAGAGGCAGGGTACATCCTGGAGCCAATTGTAGGGTACGTTTAAACAAACTAGCATGCAAACTCACAGAAGCTTGTTTTTGGAATGTCGGAGAAGCACAGGGAGAAAATGAAAACCTGACACAAGAATGTTGGAGCAGTGAGTCGCACCCTACAGTAGTTAGCATCCATCCATCCACTGTCTAATCTGCTTGTCCTCATGAGGATTGCGGGCGTACTGGAGCCGATCCCAGCTGTCATCGGGCAGTAGGCGGGGACACCCTGAACTGGTTACCAGCCAATCGGTGGGCACACAGAGAAACATCTGCACCCACACTCACGTCTAGGCACAATTTACAGTGTTCCATCAACCTGTTATGCATGTTTTGGGAATGTGGGAGGAAACCAGAGAACCAAATGAAAACCCACGTAGGCACGGTCAGAACATGCAAACTCCCCACGGGAAGGCTGGTGCTGGATTCGAACCCTGCACCTCTGCGCTCTGAGGCGGACGTGCTAACCAGTCGCCCACTGTGCCGCCCTCGGTCGTTAGCACGTCTCCCCAAATTGAGAGGTTCTGAGTCCGAATCTCAGCTCAGACCCACCTTGCTCAATACCAACTGGGATCGACTCTCCTCGACTGTAATGATGACAAGCTGTACTGACAATAGATGGGTGAACATCTACTTTAGTTTCAGTTGTGATGCCATCACAATATTGAAATCCCATTTTTGCCCTTTTTTGCTCAAAATCCATTCCTGAGTTGTCAAAGTGTGGCCGTTGAAACTAGCATGAACTTTGCAAACCCATTGGATTCTGTTTATAGCAGAAGCGAGGAAAGCGTCTTCTAATTTTGAATGCTGCAGAGAATGTGTGGATATTCTGATTCCACTTACTTGGTGAGGCAGTTCTGGCTCTCCCTGTTGCAGTTCATGCTGTCCCAACTGAACGGAGGCCCCTGCAGTGCCCCCCAGGAGCCCGGGGGTGGCCAGCCTGATGTCTTGTTTTTGTGACTGCATTGCAAAGTCAGGGAGATCAGCGATATTTCAAACACATCTCAGACTTTGCTTCTCAATGAAAAAATGTTTTCATAAACTAGTTAATAAGCATGTCCTTATTCAGAGGTTTCCCAGGAAACCAGATAAACAAGGTTAGAGCAAATTAACCGTACAATGTCATTTTGGATTGTATGAGAGCGGGGAAAGGGGGTGGCGCAGTGGATACTAGATAAGTATGTCATTGCCATATGAATCCAGGTGGCTAAGTCCCACAATGAATGTATCTGTTAGTCATGTGATCGTCTGCAGGGGGTTAAAAATACACTTGTCTAGAGGTTAAAGGTGTGGCAATATTCTCTCAAGCGTATGTCATCTCTGTCAAGAAATAAAACGGGCCGTTCATTCTTAAATTGCAGCAACCGTGTTGACTTTGCATCCACGGTTTCCGTCCTCCCAAAGGCATCAGATCCAGTGCTGCTTTCACAGCCCGAGAATTGAAAGCTCAGAACAAACTCAGGCTCTTGTGTGTGTGTGTGTGTGTGTGTGTGTGTGTGTGTGTGTGTGTGTGTGTGTGTGTGTGTGTGTGTGTGTGTGTGTGTGTGTGTGGTGCAAGGATCCGAGGGCTGATCAACATTCATCTGTCTGTCATTGTGCGGCTGTGACCAGCTGTGCTCCAAACTGAACCAAACTGCCATGGCCTCGCCTCCTTTATCCCATAATCCCCATTTCATCAAAGGGAAAACAAATCCAAGGCTGTGTGTGTGCGCGCGCGCGTGTATGAGTAGGAGACAGAGGGAAAATGAGAGCCCGTGTGTGTATCTGTACGTATGTGTGCACTTGCGCATCTGTACATGAGTGTGTATGTGGAGTCAGAGGATTTTCAGAATGCAGTGCTGTGGATGGGACGGGAATGGCGACTCTGAGAACCTCACAACAGATCTGGAAGAAGCGACTCTCGTAGTTTACCTGAACCTCATTGTTCAATATATTTCTACTGTCAAAATAAGGTTCGTATGGATTCTTATGCATATTGTGTCAATTAGGAAATCAGACACTGTACCACCACTGATACAATTAAGATCACCAACATCATGGCTCTGAAACAAGGAGAGCCTGACATGATCCAAAAATGGACCGGATGGTAAGCGGATCCACAATCGTAGACTCAGACAAACGACGGTACAAAAAATATGTATTTACAGAAAAATCAAGGACCGACAAAGTATCAACAGAAAGCGTTGGCGTCACAAAAGCAGGAAAAGCTAATATGAATAAAAAAACGCTTGGAAATGGCAAGGTAATTTCAATACCTGCAAATACACAACACAAAATGGCAAAAGTTCAATTACATGAAACTTAAAGAATAACAAGGTAATAAAAATCTATAATATAAGACGAACCACCTCATCTGGCTGTTCAGAGCATTGGCTTCACTCTGAGTCCCTGACGAATGATCGAGCTTCTTAACTTATCTTCTTAACAGCTACGGTAGGCCACAACATGCCCGTGACCCTCCTGAGAATAAGCGTTTCAAATTTAAAATGTCAATGACGTGGTCCAGGTTTGTGATTAACTGAAGAGCACAACAGAAAGAATGAAACATCCAAACAAAACATGCAAATAAAGAGGGAGTATTTACACATTTGCTTTGCTGTTACGTCAATTATTTTCACCTTATTGGATTCATGATCGCTCCTTGGCACGCTGAAATGATCTCAATGTGATTGATTGCTCATGTCTTTGCCTTCATGGTCGGCCATTAAAGATATCGATCATCTGGCTTCTAATTTAGCTGCTTCAGGAAGTGGAATACAGTGATGAATTACAGTGGTTGCCGAGTGTACTTTTCTAGGTTTTTTTTTTTAGTTTTCTAGTTGTAATCCATTTGGTTTTGGTAAACTATGCTCGTTTTGTATTTATCGTGAATTGGTTTTCTTGCCCTTTTGTGACAAGCTGTTTTCGTTTTCGATTTTATCATTTTGTCTGAATCTGCGTTTTGAGATTCCACTTTTGCCCGTCACCAGCCGGACTGTGACAGTTTGTATTTGGGGACCGATTTACACTGCTCCGCACTGTAAACATCTACTGGCAATCTTCAGCATAAATTGCTCTTCGAATGCGGCCAGTTTCGATAAAGAATTTCTCGCAGCTCGTCATTTATTCCTCGCAATGAACTCAAAGTGCCATTTTAAATTCGCTCTTCACGCTGATGTCGAGTGGCTGCAAATACTTTGTTGTGCCCCCAGGAGTCACAGCAGGAATTGCGTTTGTTCTCTTGACGGCTTCTTTCACAGATTGTGTTATCTGGGCCCTCTTGCTGTCCAAAACAAGCAACGCTGTTTTGTGTGGGGGAAAAAAATCCCCCGCCACTTGCTGCAGCATTCTGACAGCCGGTCCTTTACTAGGCATTCTCTCATCCACACATTTTTTTAGTTGAGTTTCACAGTGATTCCTTTCGGTTGTGTTGCTTTTCTGCATCGTTATCCATTTCAAAATGACCATCGGTGGAAGCTTTCTTCCGGATGCTGCGCAGCTCTTTGCGCAAGTGAAATGCATTCTCTCATGACCGATTGTTTTCATCGTGACAGAGGATTCTCTTTTCTTGTTTGTCGTCAAGGTGAGAGGTCGGTCAAATATCAAAGGTACTTCGTCCATCTTTCCGATGTCATCTAGTCCCACTGAGAGCTCGGCTTTCCTGGCTTCAGTGTACTTGCTGAACTTTGGAACTAACTTTTACCTGAGAATCTGGATGAAGCTGTTGACACCGAATTGCTTGTACCCTGATTGATGAGCCCTTTCGTCTCTTAAATCTGAGACTTCAAAATCTTCAATCTTCTTTTTGGTGCCAATTGCTTTGGCTTTCAGTCTGATCCGCACAGTGGAAACACCTGCTCTTTGTAAATTGACCCAGTCTTCTAGATCGTTGTCGAGGTCTGGCCATCGACTTTTGTTTCCCCTGAAAGCTTTTGTAGACTTTCTGTATTTTGTGAGTTCTTTACACTGTTTCCATCGTTTCACCATCAATTAATTTATGCCTACGTTACGTGCGGCAGCTCTACCGTCTTCTTAGACAGTCATATCAGTTGCTTTAAGTTTGGAAGCAGCGTAATATTTAGTGTTACTTGATGAGTAATCGGTTTGGAGAATGAATAAGATGAATGGATGGGATGTTGAGAAGCTGCAAAATTATTCAGTATGAGCACAATCTCAGAACAGTTTTATTGGTCCCCTGTGACAGCTTTGCCAATTTCACTGGTGTGCGTAAATGTATTGGCAGCATGAAGCTCATGAGTGAAAATACATAAATTAGCCACGTCACATTAAAAACCCCAGCGTTGAAATCCTGGGAAATAAGAAACGGCTTGAAGGTTGAAAATTAATCTAAAACCCCTCCATGAGAAGCACCCAGGGTACCAACCCCATGAACAAACACGTAGGAGACATGCGGTGTGTGTTTCTGTCAGTCGTCAGCAAAATGCCAGTCCATCAATGGAGGACAGCCAAGACCCGGTTCGTGATGATTCTGGTCACGGATGAAAAGCCACTTCTGTTGGTGCTTAATATCTGGTCATTTGTCAATGTGTAGACATGCGTTTTGATTACACTGCGTGACCCTCGTCCTTCTGTGTATTTATCAGTCATCTCGTTACCTCTGCGTCCCGCGTCCTAGACGCATAATTTTCCCCCGGGACGCACAGTTCCAAATAATGTGTGTTTTTGGGACGCAAGGAAATTTCTCAGTCAAAACAAAAAAATAAAACCTACGGTACATGTTTTTTTCCAGCAACGCAGTGTCGCAGTTCGACAATCGCCGCCATTGTTGTTTTGATCTCGCGTTAAGTAATCTAGCGTGACGAGATTTCCGTTCTCGTGAGACGAGATTGGCGAGAACCGCCTTCAACCTCGCGGAAAGCAGACGATTGCCAAGTTGTGTAACGGAAAAACAAGTATTGCGAACAAGTGTTGCGAAAGTTTATTGCGGAGATATCACAGAGGAATCAGCTAAAGTTGGATAGTTTTTTGCGATAGTAAGTTGACTTTGAGAAAGTCTTGCATCATTGGAAGCAGAGTAAAGAGTGGAGAATTTATGAACTCAAAAGAGACTGAACCATGGGATGAAATAAGAACCTATTTCTCAGCAAATCTTGTATACCTGAATTAAATTTTTGCAGCATTTTTTTAATACGAAATAAACCTATTATCAATGTATATTGTTGTTTTTTGTGTTATTATCATATGCAATTGAATAAGTAGACCATTTCAGAATTCGAAATTTGGGACTCTCTAAATGCATAATGGGACTCATACTTTTCTGATCAGCGAGTCCCTGAGACTCTCAGGGCTCAAACTGTAAAATTATCACTGATTTATTACTTTATTTTGGCGAGTACATTTCCGGGGACCTTCTGTTTGTCTCTTGCTTTTAATTATCAGGCTGAGCGGGGTGATTTCCGAAGGGTGTTCCCACACTTGCAGCTGATCAACAATCACCTCCTGTGTATTAGACCTCTGCGGATCTGCAAGCGGGTGCCAGGTGCTTCATGCGTTCGGAGTGGTATTTCGGCCATTACTAGTGCACACGCTTGCCATTTTTGTACTTTGGTGCAGAACCTGTTGATTGTCTTTCTACCAGTGCCACCCTGCCCAGCCTGGCTTCGCGCTTCCTCCATAGTCTACTTGATTCTACACTTATCCTCCATGCCATTCCTTCATCTCACCAACGGTCTCCCATTCGCTATTGGGTCCGCCGCTGCCTTTACTTTTGTTATTCATAACACACTGGTTGTATTAAAGCATGCTTATAAAAGCTTGCGGGACGTTCTGTCCAAGAGGCTAACATGAATTTGCGCTTCTTTGGCTCCTGGGAGAGCAGCCGTGGTGTATTGAAAGGATTCTGGATCGTCATTGGCTTCCGCAGGCAGTACCTGCTCGCATAGGATTCTGGTCTATGAAAAAGCTATCATGGTGGAATACAAAGCGTATGGATGTCTCAATAAACTTGATAAAAATGAAAACAACGATAAGCAATAATTGACCCTTTCAAACAAAGGCAGAATAAGTGTATCCAGATTCAAATTCACATTCACAACTACGTCCCACATCTATGTGCGACCTGCTTATACAGAAGAAGCGCATGCACCGGTTAGCTCAGCGGCAGAAAGCAACTTGTATGACAAGCGATTGGATTTCAAATTACTCCAGAAGAATAAGCGCTTCAGGAAACAGATGGATGTTTGAAAGAACACTCTGTGTTCTGCTGCTCAACAGTGTAATGCGGTGAATCATGGTGGTTAAATGTGAAATTGATGCTGCGTTACCACATATGTATAGGCGATACGTATTTTAAAACAAAAAGTGAATCTGAGGCTTGGCTAGCGCTGTGGACAACATTTGGTGTAGATAAAGCACCATAAAAGTGCACTTCATTTACCTTAATGATGAAATTGGATGCTACATTCTTTTGAAGAAAATGTACAATTAGTAATCCATCGGAATGAATGCAGGGTTCGGTGGTTAAATGGTTAACAAACAGAAATTGTGGATTTGAGGTCCGTACTCTATATGACAACAACAATGATCTGGAACATCACTCACGGGTGTAAGAGCAGGCCCAGTCGATGACGTGACAACACATTCGTTCCTAACCTGACGCCTTGCATTAAAATTAACCAGGGTGATTTTGGGCGTGCTGTTTTGGCAAATACAAGACTCGACACAAAGATGGGACCACCAGACCTTTATCAAGTTTTACAATATTAATCCCTTTCACTACCAATACAAGGAAATGGGCTGGCGGAGGTACCCTTTAAGTCGTTGAAGTCAAGTCCGAAACACAGGAACAAATGACAGGAAACATAGGTATAAAAACATAGCCAAGTAACATTGAAGAAATTCATCAACTAACCCCGTTTGTTTCTTTTTTCTGTGCTCAGTGATATGCTTATGTTTGGAGAGAGCCCGCTAAGTGGATTCAGAATGTCTAGAATCAATGTGTCTTTCAACTCTCATTTGTGCTCTCTAATTTTATAATTGGAAGATTCATGTATGGTCCTTACGTAAACCAGTTAGTGTGCATGGCTGGCTTTTGTTTTGACATAGCTTGCGGAACTAATGCCTTGTGGGCCAGTCAGCCAACCATCACTGTGTCTCTTGTGATGTGGCCACATTGTCACTTCGGTTCGGCAGCCAATCGTACAACTCGAAACATGGAAATGGAGCGCTTCCAAGTGACCGAACAAAATGACATATTTAGCAGAGTGGCTCATTATTTGGTACCGCAACAAGACCACACCGACATTGAGGCACCTTTAATACCGTGAATATTGTGATATCCCTAATTATCTTTTGTTTTTTGAATCATCGTCATCTGACGGGCCAGATATAATTAGTGGCGAGCCAATTGTTGCCCTGCAGGTCTCACGTCGCCGACCATTGCTGTAGCCTATTTATATCCGCTGTTATTGGACAGAGTGACAAAATTGGAGAAATGCTTCTGCATGTAACTGTCTCAATTGATTGTCAACAAAAGATGTTGGAGCGATGCTTGTTCATGATTACGTTCCTCTGCTGTTTTGGATCCTGATACAAAATTATTATTGAATGAGAGATGCAGCTTTTTAAAAATGTTCTTTTACACACTTTCCCTTTGTTGGCCCTTCGCCATCCCATCTTGCTCTCTTACACCGTTAGCATGTCCTCATGAATGAAACATTGGAGGACGTTGTGAAGAGTTTCATTTGAGTGTTGCCACTTTTATATAGCTTTGCTCCATGCCAGTAACATGCTTTGGCTTTTAGTGGATTTAACACACAAAAGCTGGTGAGTATATTCCTGTGTGTGCTGAGCCTACGTGCACTCACACCGATGCAGCAAGTTTCTAGTTCGCTGCATTCATTCATGCATGGCAAGCATCTGCTGGGATGTAAGGTTTTGAGTAACCACCACAAAAAAAAGAGAATATGTGCACACGTTTTTCAAGCCCATTTGCAAGAGGCTTTGCAAACACACACCGGATAATAAAAACCATAAGGGTCTTTCCATGCCAAATCTCCCTAAATAATTTGAAGATTTTAACCAACCATACTCGTATTTTGATTTCAACGAAACTTGCCGTACTTGTTGATAGTGATGGTAAAACACCAAATCTCAAATTCCAGCTCAATCGGAGCAGGGGTGTGGGAGCTCCAGCTCGCTGAATGTTGACATTTTGAATGAATACTCAACTTTCAATGAATCTTCAATGACAGTATGGATACACTGAGTCCTGATTGCAGCTGAACCAAAAAAAAAAACATCTCAGAGACTTTTATATACTGTATATGTTTTAGTGAGAGATTACGTTTCATGAAAAATTATTGCTCAGGTCACGTGATGCACAAAGTCAATTTCAAGTTGAATTATAGATCACGGGAGGCCCGGTAGTCGAATGGTTAGCACGTCGACGTCACAGTGCAGAGGTACCGGGTTAAATTCCAGCTCCGGCCTTCCTGTGTGGAGTTTGCATGTTCTCCCTGTGCTTGCGTGGGTTTTCTCCGGGTCCTCCGGTTTACTCCCACATTCCAAAAACATGCATGGCAGGCTGATTGAACACTCCAAATTGTCCCTCGGTGTGAGTGTGAGCGCGGATGGTTGTTCGTTTCTGTGTGTCC
>NW_017805153.1:1208405-1256070 GCF_001891065.2 Hippocampus comes | reverse complement strand
TGGCTGGCAACTGGTTCAGGGTGTCCCCCGCCTACTGTTCGAAGACAGCTGGGATAGGCTCCAGCACCCCCCCCACCCCCACCCCCGCGACCCTAGTGAGGATAAAGCGGTTCGGAAAATGAATGAATGAATGAATGAATGAATGAATGAATTATAGATCACACGGTAACGTTAGTAAAATATGCACCGATCTTCTAAATGATTGCAGATTTTGATTCTTTCTTGAATTCCCTTTCTAACGATGCCTGTTTTTAGAAGATTGATCCAGTAGTGCCTGAACATCTTAAAATTTTGGTGGGCCGCCGCTCCCAAGCCGCTGCCTAAAATTTAAGATTTAGGTCCAACTTGGTTGAACCCACTGGGTGATTTGGCATGGGAATAAGCCAAAAATTAGCACGTGGGATTCAAAGCTTAATGGACAAGACAAATGTTAACCTTTATCCTCATCACAACCACATTGGCAAATTAATTCTTCCTGTCAAATATCACTTTTATTGAGGCGTCATAAAATGTCATAAATTCCAGTCTATCATCTGCAAAGAGCACACAAATATTTTATCTATTTATAGTCTGTCGCACCTGACTGTTAAGGAAGCGTCTCACAATTTTACAGTCTTAAAATCAACTCTGATTATCATCACATAATTAAACAGTAAGAGGCGGGGTTAGTCCCTTCAATTAACCTCTCCCATTTTTCTTCAGGGGACAAAAATCTCTTTGTCACGCACACATTACATGAGGCAAACAAGGTTCAGGGATCTGTTCAGCACCACGGACAGATCCAGGCTTACTGCTGCTTTCTCAGTCAATGCAGTCAAGCATAATATTGGACCTGCCTCACCCCCCCCCCCCCACACACACACACACACACACACACACAACCACCCACCCACACACGCACACTTGACAGGAGCCGCATGAGTGATGAAAGGGCAACATGAACCAAAGGTCAATCATTTGCAGGGCCCTCACAATCCAATGGAGGTTACAATTCAGTACACGGCTGGATAGCTTACTTAACGCGGCATAGCTTAGCTCTTCAGGTAATCCATCCCTTCTCTTGTGCTGTTTGTTTATTAGTTGGTTAGTCGTCAGAATTTTGCAAAAGCTTCCTAAGTTGATTTCCATGACGCTTTGTGGTACACGACTTCAGCAAGGAATTCATGAAAATTTGGGTGCGAACGGATTAATTGATTGACGGTGAGTGGCTCCACACCAAGGGCCCGTCATAGTCATTTACTGTACTGCCACATGATGCCGACGCCACAAACTGCTTCTCCACCCCACTATGCGGTTGAAAAAACACAGTTGAACAGTTCAACCGTTTAACAGAATGCTTGCAGATGCATACGTGTGCATGATGTACCGTATGCAGGTTCATGGATGAATGCGTGCGACACTTCAGTATTCAATGGCGGCATTTGGAGCAGAACTAACTCCTCAACAAGCCTTGCGGTATGGCTACATCTACAAATGACATATAACTGAAAATCCTGTCTCGCACTTATCTTTGAGTGAAAGAAATCATTTTGTGGCAATGATGAGGACTTTCGGGCAGTTGGACTGCAGGTAGGACCCCCACCCACTCCCCCCATCCCTCCCCAGTCAGCTATAAATTACCAAGCAAAATATGGTGAAACGGAACTTTGCTGCTATCCCTCTGCATTATTGGCACCCATCTAGGCCACAGGTGTCAAAGTCAAGGCCCGGGAGCCAGATATGGCCCACCACACCATTTTATGTGGCCCGCGAAAGCAAATCAAACATGGCAACTTCCATGATGCTTGTTAAAATATGTACCAAAATGTCAAATTCTCATATGTAATCAGTAAGAGAGACATTGTAAGCATTTTCTTGTTACTAAACACCTCATTACAGTAACTTAAACAACAGTTGAATAAACTGTTATTCTTGACTTCTTTATTTGATTTCAGTCATAATGGCCCTCCAAGGGAAATGGTAACTAAAATATGGCCCACGACGAAAATGGGTTTGACACCCCTGATCTAGGCTAATCTTACTTGCACATTACTGGGGCAAAAGGCTCCCATCTTCCCTTCTGTTGGATTTCTGCTTTCCTTTATTGTTGTCTCTAGGTGGGATGACATTTTAGAAATAAGGGAAAATTAATGTGGGAATTAAAGCCTTTACCATAAAAACAGACTTAATTTAAAAAAAAAAAAAACAAGACTTATTTTTAGCGCAAAATGAATTCTGGAGTTAAAATAACAGGTCCTCATTGATGAATTAAAGATGGCAGGCAAGCCTATGTCTATGTCTAACCAATTTGTCGCTGTTTCAAGTGTAGGAGACTTTATAAAAGATGTATATTTTTCTCCCGTTCCTGCATTCTGTCTGACTTTATTGTGTGTCGTAAAACCCAGTTCAAGTAATCAATTATTGAGTATGCACCGACTTAAGTGGCGGTAACGGTTCCGTTGCATGAAGTCCTGCAACATCTTTGCATGCTGGCCATGGCGAAATCTGTCTACATTTTTAATGCATTTCAAGAGCCTTGATTCAGTGGCTTAAAAATACATCGCTTTGAAGGTCAAAGCACCGTATGACTACAATGAAACATGGCCTCTCTTCACCCAACGATGAGAAGCTTTATTTCTTGTACTAATTCCTGATGGTTTGAATTTATCCCTGTAGGTGGTATAAGGGAAAAAAAACATGTTTCTGTACATCATGAACTAAAGCAAAAGGCTATGCAAGATAATGTCTATGCCTTTAAAGGTGGAATACTTTCACCGGGAAAAGCTTTTTACTTCACATCTCCAATCATCTGGCAACTGTTTGATTTGCAGAAAGTGTCGTTTGGGAATCACCGAGTTGTTCAGAAATAGAGAATATGCGAGTTGGCTCAGAGAGTATTTTTAAGGCGCATGAATGGTTTGGATAATGGATTAAATTGTGTCCCTTGTAAAAGACAAGAAAAAACACAAAACGTGCCTCTCCACTAACACATGACTGGATTCAGGGACATACATAAGAGAACAGTGACAGATGGGACAATTAAGGGCCCATTTGTAAACAAGCGCTTCCAAAATAATAATTAGACATGTTCAGAAAAAAACGTGCACTGAGAAATGTGTTTAGGCTGAACAGATGAATGTCGGAAAGCAGAAGATGTTCAGAACTAAAGAAGGAGATCAAATGAGAACTAGTGATATTTTACATACAGCGTACGTACCGTATTTTCCACACTAAAAGGCGCACTGGATTATGAGGCGCACCTTCAATGAATGGCCTATTTTGTAATTTTTTTCATACATTGGACGCACTGGATTATAAGGCGCAATCTACAATGCATCCACTAGATGGAGCTACGCTCCTTCCATTCAACTCGAGAGGCGTTCATGACCGCCTCTGAAAAACGTAAATTAATGATTCTTTCAAAGAAACTACGAAAATTGAAAATGATGCATCAAAACAGAAAATCAAGCGAGGAAATCACAAAATAAATTCTATAGCCCCTCTACAGAATTTATTTTGGCATTTGCTTGAGCGTAGCTCCAACAGAACGATCAGATATCAGTAAAATGTAGGAGACTGGACTGTCTCAGAAGTGTTTGTTATTTATTCCTTAGCTGTGTGCTGTATTCACAAACGAGGAAATCACAAAATAAATTTTGTAGGGAGGCTATAGAATTTATTTTGTGATTTCCTCGCTTGATTTTCTGTTTTGATGCATTATTTTCAATTTTCGTAGTTTCTTTGAAGGAATCGTTAATTTACGTTTTTCAGAGGCGGTCATGAACGCCTCTCGAATCGAACGGAAGAAGAGAAGGCACGGAGACGTACAAAGATGTACTGTACCTGTATTTGTTGAGACTGTGAAAATCATTTATAAAGTATGCATTTTAAAAAACAACACCACAGATCTCCTTTTTTCAGAGCTGCAACAAAAACTTATTTAATGAAGCAGCGGCACAGTTCACTGAACCAACAGAAATTTATAACATTGTAAGCATGTCTCCAGCAAGGAGCCATCTTGGGGTCGACATATTACCGTAATGACCATACACAAGGCGCACCGGATTTTAAGGCGCGCTGTGAGCTTTTAAGAAAATGGAAGTAAGTAACATTTGTCGGTTGGACTCTTCTGAGTCAAATGGAACTTGACACTCAGAGAGATAGCAGTATACAATGGCATAGAGCAGCGGGCAATCTGGCACACGTTACCCTAATCTGCTATTCAGTGCACAAACAAGGCCTGCTGGCCTGGCTCTGCTGCCAAATGCCAACAAGCTTCAGTCACAGCAAACACCAGCGTGACCTTTTGCCTTTCGACGAGTGGGTTCCTGATTCGAAGATGGATCCACAACCAATGACACAGCAGGAGAGGTTGAGCACGCGTCGATCCTGCTCATTTCCTTGCCCATCGCTCGCGTGCGACGAGCGTAAAGAAAGCTACAACTGCTCATTAAAGTTAAGAGAGATGTCATTTGGCTTGTGTGCTAGATGCAAACACGAGGCACAACAAATAACCACAAAAGTATCTGGGGAAAAAAAGCACCTGCCAACAATACCACTTCTCCTCTGGTATCTTGATGCTGTCGGTTCGCATTCTGCCGACGATTACCGGGGCCACATGTGTCAGAATTCGTACGGCAATAGCGGAATATGAAACTCTTGGAATTTCGAGACCACCCATCAAAAATGCAATCATACAGTTATGCAGAACCATCAAATGAGCAGCCTCATTGATGTGAGGACATGCAGTTCTAGTATCACTGTTCACATGATACACAGCATAAAACTACGTCGAGATGGGATTGTGTGTTTGTGTCTCTCATTGTTGCGCTGCTGATTCTCTCTTTGAGCCGACTATTTTGCCGCAACGTTGGGAACAGCTGGCACAAATGAATCTGGTTTTGATGGTAGAAAGGCTGGTGGCTGTTGCCTCATATCTCCCAGAGCTTGTGTGAGTTTGATTCAAGTACCGTATTTTCCGCACTATAAGGCACTTCGGAGTATAAGGCACACCTTCAATAAATGGCCTAATTTAAAACTGTTTTCATATATAGGGCACACCGCATTATAGATATAGAATAGAAGCTACAATAGTGGATGCAGTTGCAATATGCATCCACTAGATGGAGTTACGCTAAAGAGAATAGAATACAATACACTACAGTACAGCTTTATTTACATAGAGCTTTCACAACCGTTGCAGCTGTAACAAAGTGTTTTAACGAACATCTAAAATACGATTTCCAAGAAATCAGAATATTGATCCATGCATAAGGCGCATCGGGTTATAATACGGTACTCTGACGTTCTCCCACATGATGCCAAAAAAAAAAAAGCGAGAGTAAAAGATTGGCTGTCTCTGTGTGTCAGCCCTGTGACTGACAGGTCATCAACGCAAAGTGTATGTCCTTATCTTCGATTGGTTTTATTATTAACCTTGAACTTTCTGAAGTGTTTTTCTGTGTGTGTCATTTTAAACATTGACTGAGCCTCTTCCTCAATCAATACGTTTATATACATTTTGCTCCCCTTGGCTGAGTTCTCGTAGCTTGCCAGCAATCAAGGTGGAACTTATAATTTCAGAGGTTCACAACTTCAATATGAATCACACTTTAACTATTTTTAAGAAATATGTTTTTAATTCCTCTACCCGTGCATCAATAATGTACTGTATCGGTAAAGAAAACCCATTAGAATGGTGAAGGTGTACATTTCTAAACATGATTTTTTTTCAAACCTTAAACCGCAGTCTGCAATTGTAAAGATTTCAGCATAAATTATTTTATACGAAATAAATATTGCGAATGCCTCTAAATGCACAACCCGCATCACAACATATTATAAAATGAACTGAAAGTTGTCTTGGAGCCCAACGTGGTGATAATTCCTCCACAGTAGGAATGCACTTGTTCCTGCTTGACTATAAGTTCCTTGGTCAACTTTCTCTTAACATTGCAACAGTTATGGGACAGTTCCCTTGGAGATGTTGTGAGTGTTTAAAAATGTGAAAAATGAAACCAAAGACATACTTACGCAGAGGACTTTTGTACTTTAGAAAAACCAAACATATCCATGTGCTACTGCTACCCTACGATGTGTGCCCAAAATCAGACGCTCCGCATTCTGATGCCAAAAACGGCATCCAAATTCTTGTGCCCAAAATCAGACGCTCCGCATTCTGATGCCATCCAAATTCCTCGCACCTGGAAAATAATCCAGTTTCAACCCGGATCCATGACAGTGCTCAACAAAAGGAAACAACAAGAGTTCTTGGAACAGCTTAGACAAACTCAGAACATTGATAATGCTAAACTTGCCCTCCTGTGCGCGGAACATCCAAATTCCCAATCTCGCCGTGAATTTTTTCGCGAGGAAAGAGAGTCCCGTCTCTCGGAGCCCTGTCTGCTGCATCGCACCTTGCATAGATGGGCTGCAGTGAGCCTGTGTGAGTGCTCTCCATGTCAGGGTACGGGGAGGTGCAGCAAGCGGGGAGGAGGGAGTGCACTGGAGTGGACGACGGATGGGACACAGCAAAGAGGGAGGAAGGGAGGGACACAAGGATGCGGTCCACAGCAATGAATGCATGATGGATGCTCCCTGGCTCAGGCTTCTCTCAGCGGCTGAGCTGAGCTACAAGTCCCTTTAGAGGCCGGAGAGGGAAGCAGCAGAAGGAGGCTGTGAGATGAAGAAATGAACTTGAAATATGGCTGGGGGCT
This sequence comes from Hippocampus comes, assembly GCF_001891065.2. NCBI lineage: Eukaryota > Metazoa > Chordata > Actinopteri > Syngnathiformes > Syngnathidae > Hippocampus > Hippocampus comes. Next base: position 1,249,375 of record NW_017805153.1, on the reverse strand, counting down.
AAATGAAACTGCATCAAACGCTTGGTAAGACACCGCCCCAGAGAGGGAGCGGTGAAATGCGTGGTGATAGGCCGAGCAAGAGCTGACTCTTGTTTTTTTTCTCCAGAGAAAGCTTGTAAGACATCAGTTGAGCCAAGCAAGCTTTCCTTCGGTCTTTGGTAGCCGTCTTCCAAATGAGACCTTTACAATCAAGTGAAAGCAAAAATGACTGTGGCTTTTTAATGTTTGAAAATGGCCCATCAAGTGGTGGAGGTCAGCTCTCTGATACGGTGTGGTTTAGGCTAGGCTACATGCAGGGTTGAGAAGATTACCATAAAAGTCTATTCCAATCCAGTTTTGAGACGGTCCAATGAAAAATGTACTTAGTAAAGTAATCCAAGTTCCATAACATCGAAGTAATGTCATTTGATTACTTTTCAGTTTGGATCGCTCCAATACTAAATACAGTATGTTACGAATGGCACACAAACAAATTCAATACGACATATGTTTTACTGGGCGGCCCGGTAGTCCAGTGGTTAGCACGTCGACTTCACAGTGCAGAGGTGCCGGGTTCGAATCCAGCTCCGGCCTCCCTGTGTGGAGTTTGCATGTTCTCCCCGGGCCTGCGTGGGTTTTCTCCGGGTAATATGTTTTACTGAATCTACATTTGTCTGGCCTTTTCTGTCTTACGAATGTTTAACATGAATGGCTTTGGTGAAACAAGCTATTAAATGTTCACAATGATTAACTTTTGATTTGAGCAAGTAAGCAAAAACGTTTTAAATTTTATGGCTGCCACACATTCCAGACAAGTTGGTACAGGTGGCAAAAAAGACTGTGAAAGTAAAAAATGCTCATCAAACACCTGTTTGAAAAGTTCCACAGGTGAACAGGCTAAGAGAGAACAGGTGGGTGCCATGATGGGGTCATAAAATAAACTTCCCCGACTTGCTCAGTATATTCACAAGCAAAGATGGGGCCAGGTTCACCTCTTTGTGAACAACTGCATGAGGAAATAGTTAAAACAGTTACTCATGTTACTCAATGTACAGTTACAAGGAAATTAGGCATGTCCTCATCTACGGTCCATAACATCATCAAAAGGTTCAGAGGATCTGGAGAAATTACTGCATGTAAGCGGCAAGGCCGAAAGCCAACATTGAATGCCTGTGACGATCGATTCTTCAGGTGGCACTTCATCAAAAACCGACATGAATGTGTCAAGGATATCACCACATGGGCTCAGTAGGAACACTTCAGAACACCAGTGTCAATAAATACAGTTCGGCGCCACATATCCATAAGTGCAACTTAAAATTTTACGATGCAAAGCAAAAGCCATTTACCAGCAACACTCTGAAGTGTCGCCACCTTCTCTGAGCTGGAGCTCATCCAAGGTGGACTGATGCAAAGTTGAAAAGTGTTCTGTGGTCTGACGAGTCCACGTTTCAAATAGTTTTGGGAAATTTTGGATGTCATGTTGTCTAGGCCAAAGAGGAAACGAACCGCCCGAACTGTTCTGACCGCAAAGTTCAAAAGCCAGCGTCTGTAATGGTGACCTCCGGAATGTTCAAGCTAGAATGGATCAGAATTCCACCTAACAAACTTCAACGATTAGTGTCCTCAGTTCCCAAATGTTTAGTGAATGTTAAAAGAAAAGGTAAAGGAACACAGTGGGAAACATGACCCGGTGCCAGCTCCTTTGGAACCTGTTGCAGCCAGAAAATTCAAAGTCAATGATTATTTGCTAAAAACAATAATCTTTATCAGTTTGAAAATTGAATATCTTGTCTTTGCAGTGTATTCAATTAACTATAGGTTGAACATGATTTCCAAATCAATGTATTCCCCTTTTTATTTACATTTAACACAACATACCAAGTACATTGGAATCGTTCGTGTTTGTACTTTCAAAGTTGCGGGTGTTGAGCTGGCCTGCAAGCTCTTTAGCACTCCTCCATGGTAAATAGCAGTTGGGGTAATTTTGACAGATCATACATCATACGTTTAATAAATGTACCTGCAATCTGATTACGTTTACTTTTTCTGTAGCTGTAATCCCTGAGAGTCATATTTTTTGGTATTCTGAATACGTAACACCGATACATGTATTGCGTTACTTCTCAAGCCTGGCTATACCTATATGAATCCCAAGAGCAGTAAACAAACACAGTTAACAAAGAAAAACAATAGAAGAAATTCAGAATTCATCATTCCTTCTTTATAGCTTGCTGCTTTTAAAGACACCTTGTGGTTCCAGGTTCCAGACAGAAATGATGATTTTCTGAACCAGTAGTCCGTTGACTGGTTCAACGGACTACTGGTACTACCTCCACCCTTTTGGTCAGGGGGTCTCAAGCTTTTGGTTCCAGGAACTACTTAAAAGAGAGCAACGTTCCAAGAACACCCTCATGGTCCCAATGGCGATTCAATGGAACTACCATGTTTGCCTTTTAATCTCGTTGGGGAAAATGTAGATTTTTTTAACACTTTGAACGAAATATTCCTGATCTATTTCATAGAAAAGAAGTTCAGCCAATTGCCTTGAATTAAGTTCAACATTCATCCAGAATGTTAGACTTACGTGATGGCACACAACAATCACGTCTAAGCTTTCAATTGGCCCGAAGCTATGATCCAGATGAGTCATTGGTTTGATTTGTCAATTATTTTGCAGATCGCCAAAGGACGGCTGGCATATCCATGAGGGTGCAGAAACCCCATTTGAGAACCACTGAGTTATGAACCGTGGTTGCTGCTTGTACCTGGACGCGTGCCAAAAAGTGTTAGCTATTTTTGTACCCTTGTACCCAAGATTTTTGGTTTCCAGTTAAACAGAGGACCCCTTTCAAAGTATTACTCACCAGCTACAGGTCTCATGCCTTCCCCTGCTCCCGCTGACCTGCCCTGACTTGTTCCTCCAATGTTCAAACATTTTCCATGCTCTTAAGCATGTTTGAGTGCCCAAAAACTAGACAGACAAGCGTGATGTAGTAGTGCATCGAAAAAAAAGAACATTTCTACCACATCGAAAATAAATCTACTTGAGTGGATTCTGAAAGAGAAAAATCAATCGGTTGAGTACGTGCATGTTCAGCAGTGCAAATCACAAGAGGGTGAACTGGAATACAACCAGGCTTGATTAAGGGTCTCGCGGCAATCACATCACTAGTCTTGTCGCAACTGTACCTGTCTGTTTGTTCAACACCAATGATGCATGACACCAAGAGAGACACAACTCAATGTTATTTCCGGATGCCGCGGAGCTGCATTTTGGAGTCAAATCTAGTTGGTGTTTATTTTAACAATTACAATAGGAAAATGAAAAATAGCTCGTTGCATACAGTTGAATAGCTCGACACCACTGCAATCCACAACTACAAGCAAGGCCATAAACAATAAACAAATCCCAGTACGACAAAAAAATGTAAACTTGAATGAGAACTACAAGCAAGGCCATAAACAATAAACAAATCCCAAAAAAATGTAAACTTGAATGAGAAAAAAACATCTTGCTGCATAATATTACATTTCAACTTTTGCAATGTTTCATACACTTCTTGAATTAGATATAATCAAGTTGTGCAGGTGTCCATAATACTGTTGGCTGTGACTGCATGTGCATAATGGTCTCCCTGCGTTGCCTGCATTCCACTTCCACGGAGGCAGGGATCCTTTGGAGTTCACAAGTCTTGATAATGTCGCATTTATTTGCTGTAGTGGCAAAAATAAAAGGTAGCCTTGGCCCTGAGGACTTTTACTGTATGCTGATAAAAGACATTATATGTGTCTCCTCCTTTGTATAAGAAGCAGGTCACCATCAGGCCTGGAGAAAAGGTTCTTCAATGACCCTTGTCTTTTCTGTGGCCTCACACACATCGCAAGCATGCCAATGGACATGAAAAGGCCTTTCCTCTCATAACACTGTGATTGTGACAATGTCCACATAATCCCTAAACACAGTAGAAGAGACACATAACTGTGAGTTCTTTGATCAGAGTTAATTTGTGGTTTCTGTTTTATGTCCAACAGATAAAAGCCACTTTGGGATGGATGGTTACACATCACTGTGAATCAATTCTAATGTCAGGTTTAATTTGATGTCATTGTGTTTTTCAGATGGGTATAAAACTACGAATTGGCCAAAAAAGGCTGGCAATCGTTGCAGTGGCCGTTCACACACCTTTTAATCCATGTATCCCCTTAAACATACCCCCTTCCACCTCCCCTAATACAATGCAGCCATCTATGTAACGGCTTATCCAGTCCTGAGTGTGTCCTCACTCAGAGGGCACCGATAGACAAACCAACTTTGTGACTGGTTCACTGAAACCTATGGGCACATTAGAGTCTTAAATGGGTTCATCACGCCGTGATGCCATATCCACTGTGGATAATACAGTTCCCACTTGTCTGGCTTTGCGATTTTTCCTGATAGCTGATCGGTGTCCATGTGCTGAGTTGAAGCTGGCGGGCAGCAGGATGTGATTCAGTGAGCAAAAATAAATGGACCATGTACAGCTGCGACTGTTAATTTGGCAAAGTCCTGTACACAGCACATGTAGAATAATGTAGATTTTTTTTTTCAAGAGAATAATGTAGATTTTTTTTTTCAAAAGTGGGAAAGACTAAGCCGCATTTCTGCAACATGGGGGATTATGGACAAAGAGCCCATTAACTTATTAAGTGGAAGGATGTCACCAGAGAAACCAAACACAAACATAGCTAGAACTTTGGACATGACTAATTTGACTTTGAGGCAGACGACGTGACAGCATGCTCCACTGCAGTCCAAAAATTTCCTGTACAGAGGGTTTTATCAATGTATTAATTTCTTTTATAATATGTAAATGGCAAGCTTCAGTAAAAATTGTTGTGTTGTATTATTTTGTTATGATGTTATTATGTTATTATGACTTAAAGAATGCGCTGCGAGACTGGCTGCCTTTACAGCAGCTCCCATATTTTTTGTTCTTCTACTTTCTTCCTTTCATAACTTTGCTGCTGTCAATTGGGAATTTTTCCATTGTGAGACGACTAAAGGTTTTCTTATTCTTATATTCTTAAATACTTCAAAAATCAAGAATTCCGTTCACTTTTCCTATTTAGACAGTCTTCTTTAAATCGGCTGTTGCATTGCAGTCAAGCTAATATACCCCAAGGAAATGAGCCACCGCTCACCACACCCGCTCTGCGGCAGGAGTGACAATCAACAAAATGGTTTTGCGTGACCATGATGATGATGATAACGTTAATGATGGAAAACAAACCACCACATGCCCACAACAACAGCAATGTATGAATTGGACTGCAGCTTGTTTTGGGCTTTTTTGGCAGCCGCTAATTTGGATTAAGAAATACGTAAGGGGCTTTTGTCATTAAAAGTAAAACAAAACCAAGAAATCCAGGGGCCTTCAAGTTTTTTCCAGTACTTGAGAACCGTATATACACTGATGCTTGATACATTCGTCTTCAGTCAATGTACCGAATGGGCTGGACAGCGGGACCATTTTTTCATTTGTCAAGATTGTTCTGCCATCCTCCACTTGGCTGATTTAAAACAGTGATATTTATTACAAAGAGGACAGATGGCTGCAGCGGGCGGGTGGACTACGACATCACATGAATAATAATACAGCCAGAGGTCACAATGTTAGTGTGGGAGAGCGCGCTGTGCATTGATATCATAAAGATCTTCAACACCTCAGAGATGGTTGATGCGTGCGTAAAATCATTAACCTTCTTCCGCACGTCTGTCTTTTCTATTGCCTTTGGAATAGCAAGACAAAGTCAAACGGATAGGTTTGAATACGTTTGGCAGCACCTTCTTCTACCATTGAACAACAGTTAAAATGTTACTGAAACATTGCCTGTTCACTTGATCAAGTTTTTATGATGACGTGTGTTGGATTCCCTCTGGGAAAAATGTAAACGCAAATGAGATGTTGACCAATGTTTTCCGGCGATATTGACATCAGAGGCATGAAATTCGTGATGGAAACAGCAAAATAAACATAGAAGTCTACAGGAATATATCGTCTGGCAATTTGAAGAATGATCATTATACAGCAAGATAGAGACCCAATACACTCCCAAAACAATTAGTAGTTCATCAGGGAAAAGAAGTGGAAAGTGTTGATTTTTAATATCATAATTTATATTTAAAATATGACTGCCCAACCATGATAATGAAAAAAAATCTGCACATGCTCTTACACATGTGCATCAAAAAAAGAATTGAATATTGTGGAAAAACATTAACAATATTTTTTTTGATTTGAGAAATTGATACTCGTCAATAGAATGGTTACACACAGACTGAAATATTTCCATCCTTTGCTTCAAAAGTGTTCCACCCATTCAATTTCAACACCGTTTATTGTGAGCCAACCCCATCTGACTTCCGGCGGTAGGCGCGCTACACCCTGAACTGGTCGTCAGTCAGTCGCAGGGCACATACAGAGACGAACAACCATTCACATCCACATCGTCACTGAGTGGGAACCAACCCCACGCCGCCCGCACACAAGTCAGGCCAGTGTACCGCTACACCATCAGAAATGTTGAACATTTAAAAAGTTCAATATTGGAAACTCATACTGTCCCCCCAATCAACGAATCATGAGGAAGACTGCTGGCTGGCTGGCTGACACAAGGAAGGCAAGCCACAAAAGGTCATTGCTAAAGAAGCTAGTTGCTCACAGAGGCTCAGGAGCTTTCAAGGGGTGGGGTCGAGGGGACCTCAGGCATCAACCTGAGGGGGGAGGGGGGTCCACATACACCCACCACTCCACCCCTGACAAAAATTTTCAGCCACACGTGTATCAAATAGAAATTTCTTCCGCCTACAGCAAAATAAATGAATACGGTGGGCCTCTTTCTTTCAGTACATCCGAAGGAGAGGGGGTGTCGTGTTCAGGTGAGTGGAAAAGTAACAAATTGTCAAAATCCAAGCATTAAAATGTATTCCAACAAAAATCTAACGATGTAATTTTGAAATAGACTTTTCTCACAACATATCCATAATTTAAGAGTCAATTTAAAAAAACTACCAGTACATGAAAAGACATGAAAGACTTCGTCTAAGTTTTACTTCTACAACTAAAGACGCATAAGGATTATTTAGCAGCAGAAATATGAATCTTTCTTTTCTCACTCATAACTGTATGCTTTATGTGCATGTTTAAAGTTTCAAATTATATATTCAGACACTAGAACGTGCGAAGGCGGAACAACCAGCAAGACGCAAGCCTCATTTACGAATGTTTCAAACACACTGTATGAAAACATGTTTTTACAGGTTGTTTGGATGGTTCGTGTCGATACGTGGCATTGATCGAACACAGAGGAGGGTGCCAAAACGATCCACGTCATGAAGTATTAAAAAGCCAACCTCTTCAGCAAGCGAAGAGCAGTACTGCTGCACTCTCCACTTCGATGATGTTGCTTTGACAATAATGCTCTAAAAGAGACTAAACAGAACAGCACTGGGTCCAATGCTCCCTGCCAGTAAAACCTTTGCTCTGTCTCTTCCCTCAACCCATTATGTTTGCCATTTTATAAATTAAACAAGTCTTATCTGTCATACTTCCTTTCTTTTATTGGGATCCTTTGAACCAGGGGGCGTATACTGCCCTGAAACTCGGCATCCACTGTATGATTTTGGAAGTGTTCGTGTCAGCGCCAACTAACACTGACTTAATACGCTGTGACAGAAAGTCAATGCCAATGAGTAGTTTGATATTGATAAAATACGGACTGACTGAGAGACGCGTCCTAGATGTTGATAGAGTGCTTGCGAGCAGTTGCCGGCTTTAAAAACAAATCAAGAAGTACACACTTTCCGGTCTGTGGGGAAGACTTCTCTTTACTGCGTGTACCTTTATCTTGGCTGAAAACTCAGAGAATGAAACACAGGCACTTGCAGACACACAAGAGTGAGCAGAAAGACACAAAGATTAAAAAAATAAATACAAATCCATTGAGACAGTTGTTGTGCACCACGGTGCCACAACAACAAGAAGCAACCACCGTGGCGGGGGCCGCGGGTGAGCCTGCGCGCGGGGGTGACTGGCCAGCCGGCCGCCGCCATCACCAGATGCCGCAAATTATATGATTGATTGACAAATGGTAGAATAATGTGGAATTTAAAGCCTTCCAATAGGCCCTTTGGCTTTAATCTCTGCCGCCTGGTGCAGCAACAATGTGACTGACAGAAAGTTCAACAAGTGGCAGAGTAAGATGAAACTATTAAGATTTCTGAAAGTATTAAGGGGATGTTACTTGAAGACACCTTTCAGATGGCCAACATTTCTGTGCTGAAGATCCTTTCCTGAAAGTCACATGAAACATTTTAATTTTGTGAAACACTGGATATTTTTGTGTCTTTCTGACATCAAAATTGAAATAAATAAAGGCTTGAAATATTTCACTTTGTGTGCGGTGAATTAATATAACAAAAGTTTCACTTTTTGAAACTAATTATTGAAATGAATGCAATTTCCCTGATTCATTCCCACCTGTACATTGTGCACACTCCCATCGATGTAATAGTCAAGCAGACACCAGTCAAGTGAATTTTAATAACACACAAACTACGATTCATATTTCACAATTGAATTACACGTTAAAAAAAAATTAAAATGGACTGGCATCAAGCTATAGGCCCAGTAGAGTGGTCTTCTTCATCAACTTTTGCAGCAGCGAATTGACTGACAGAAAGTTTAAGAAGTGGCAGAATAATATGAAACTATAAAGACTTTTAAGACACTATAATTATGGCCAAGGCGCCTCACCGAAACGCCTGTGGGTTGGTACACTCATGCCAAGAATGGAAATGAATCAACAAATTGGGATTTGTTTATTTTTAAATCATTCATCCATTCATCCATTATCTGAACCGTTTTATCTTCATGAGGGCGATGGGCGTGCTGGCGCCGATCTCAGCAGACTTGGAGCAATAGGTGGGGTACATGCTGAACTGGTTGTCAGCCAATCTCGGGGCAGGCACATCACCAGTCACCCTCACAATCACACCTAGGGAAAATTTAGAGTAAACCATTAACCATGCATGTCTTTGGAATGTGGGAGGAAACCGGAGCACGCCGGCACAGGAGGACCATGCAAACTCCAAAATGCCGGAATCGAACCCAGGATGATGATTATTTTTTAAGTCTGATAGGCCCTACCGGAGGCCCCTGGACAGCCCAGTTAAACCTATTGGAAAAAGTGGGCCTATATATTGGATTGGCCATGTCCGAATATCTCTTAGTATTTAAACTCGGGTTGCTCAGTGACACGTTGCCAGAATGTAAAGCTTTTCTCCATGCCTTCTGCATCCAGCCCTGCTCTCTGTTGTGACTTTGTACTTTTGTATATAAAATCATTTTCTTCTGTCCTGTCTGCTTCTGGCTCCAAATTCTGTCCCTCCCATGACACGTGGTATGGAATGCTACATTTTTTTTACTACAAGTTATAACATGGGTATGGTTGTAGTTCATCATTGCTACAATATATTTCCGAAACTGTATTTGTTTGGCTTGGCAGCAGGCAAGTCTCCCTCGTTTCCAGACCCGGATTTCTAACGTGTTTTAAAGCCTGCGTGAATGGCATTTCGAACAAAAAAATGTTCTGTGGGGCATCTCTGATTTACCTTAAACATTCAAATGATCATACTCCATGAACAGTGATTCCATCATTTTTTTCCAGATGTGGTACAGCCTGGACATCGCTTTAAGTTGTTCATTGTCAAAAATTGCGGAAGAATCTTGTTGTGCAATGTTTTGCTGAAGATGTTTGAAGCACTTCAAAAAATTAACAAGAGCTGTTGCTCTAAAATGTTGTGTCAATCCATGTCCTGGGAAGCAAGTATACATTTTCAGCATTTTTTGGAGGATATAAGCAGGTTACCATGATGGGAAAATTTGAGAAAAAAAAAAATCTTTTTTTTTTTTTTTGGTATTATTTATTTGCCCACCCCTAATTCAAACTCATATTCACCCAGTCACTGACTGACGCAAATTAAGGTTTTAATTTCTGCATTCCCTGGCAAATTGTATGCATACCGCATGAATGAACTAAATGTTGAGCACTAACCTAGTATGTGTCATGGGGTATGCACATGTGTAAATCAATAGCCTGTGGCATGATGGGGAAAAAAAGGTCAAAAGTAAATCATGAACCGCAGACTTAATTAAATCATAAAATTACAAACGAACAATGTTTAATTACTTAATTTTTGAACATATTTTTATAATGTAGGCCTGCCTACAACCAACTTCTACTCAGAGATGCCAGCAAAATATCACAAACGACTTCTAGTATTCCCTCAAGTGACGAAGTAAGTGCATTGCATTTTACACATGCTATAGTCAATGAGCCAGCAAATAAGTGATCGGGCGATTTGTTTCCTTTGGGTATCCATTGCAGAAAGATCCATCCACCCATCCATCCATTTTCTAATTCGCTTATCCTCACGAGGATTGCGGGAGTGCTGGAGCCTATCCCAGCTGTCTTCGGGCAGTATGCGGGGTACAACCTTGCATATATATATATATATATATCTATATATATATTTTTTTTTTATGAATAAACATTGAAAGATAAAAATGTTCTCCACATTGCCCTTAGACCAGTGGGGTTCTTAACCCTGTTAGAGGTACCGAACCCTACTAGTTCATATGCACGTTTGTCGAACCCTTCATTAGTGAATAATAAAAATTTGATTTTTTTACTAATTCAAGACATGAAAAAAACCACATTTATGAAAAACAGAAAAAGTAAATAAAATTACATGGCCAAAGTATAGTTTTTTAAAATTATATGACGTACTATCACGACAGTCACATGGTGACTACTGAGCGAAACAAATTCCCCGCAGCACAGATTGGACAAGCAATGTAATGTGATCATCTGCAGCCAGCGATGGCCAAGCGGGCAAGTCATAACTAAGTAACATGTTGAGTCGGTTGTGTCTTAACCTCCATGGCAGAGGCTCCGTCGAACCCCTGAGACCGATTCACTGAACCCCTAGGGTTTGATCGAACCTAGATTAAGAACCACTCCCAAGACTAAAGACTTTCAAGCACTGTAACAATACAGGGCAGCGCGGTGTACACTGGTTAGTGTGTCCGCCTCACAGTGACGAGGTTCAGTGTTCGATTCCGGCCCCTGCCTTCCTGTGTAGAGTTTGCATGTTCTCCCCATGCCTGCGTGGGTTTTCTCCCACATTCCAAAAACATGCATGGCAGGCTGATTGAACACTCTAAATTGTCCCAAGATGTGATTGTGAGCATGAATGGTTGTTCATCTATGTGTGCCCTGCGATTGGCTGGCAAACAGTTCAGTGTGTCCCCCGCCCGCTGCCCGAAGGCAGCTGGGATAGGCTACAGTGACCCTGATGAAGATAAGCGACTGATGTCATGTATGGATGGGTGGATAGACGGAGAGAAGAGAGAAAGAGAGAAAGAGAAAGAGAGAGAAAGAAAGAGAGAAAGAAACCAACACACAGTAGCGAGCGCATGCGCGCAGCGCATGTTCTCGGCTTGTCAATACTTCCATTCAGTGCTTTGTTGCAAATGAATATTTCCTATCATGCTTGTCGTGAACCCTGGAAAGCGACTGATGTCATGTATGGATGGGTGGATAGATGGAGAGAAGAGAGAAGGAGAGAAAGAGAAAGAGAGAGAAAGAAAGAGAGAAAGAAACCAACACACAGTAGCGAGCGCATGCGCGCAGCGCATGTTCTCGGCTTGTCAATACTTCCATTCAGTGCTTTGTTGCAAATGAATATTTCCTATCATGCTTGTCGTGAACCCTGGAAGATGTCTAATGTTCTCAAAACCACTTTTAGTATAGCCAGGCAGCAAGCCCCGATGTAAGCTTGAGATCGTGCTGCCGCTGCTCAATAAACCTCCAATTATCTAAAAATACTACTTGACAGACCACTTGATCATATTAAACATCGACCACAACCACAAAATAAATCTAAGATTACCAGCCTGTGTGTGGTTCATTGGGGATGGTCTAGTTCAGGGGTCGGCAACCCAAAATGTTGAAAGAGCCATATTGGACCAAAAAAAACGAAAAACAAATGTGTCTGGACCCACAACAAATTAAAAGCCTCAGAAAGAAGGCAACACACGCTGTATGTAGCTACGGTATATGAGCTATATTAGCCTACTATCAAAATGACTAAGTTGGCTACAAATACACAATGAGCCTTCCCGATTACGTTTTTTTTTTTCCCTGCAGTGCATCGTGTAGAGCAGGGGGGCCCAAACTTTTTTGACCAAAGATCTATTTTTTGATCAACCAGCCTCCTGCGATCGACCCGTGACCGCACACACACGCAAACGCACCCACTTACACGCGCATGCCATAATCAGCAACGTCCATAACGGCGGCTATGATGAACAAGGCAAGGGACGCTCTTTTGCAGCACGTTAACTTTTGTAGCTGATATGTACCGTTTTAAAATGCTTCTCTCAGTCCTTCGGATTGCCATTCTTTGCCAGTTCCCTCGGTGAATTGGACATGAAATGTCGTTTCTTCTTACAACAGCCACCTGCCTGGCATCCCGCTCTGCTAATAGAAACGTGTGTCGCAGGCTATGACGTAAATCTTCATTGACAGAAATGTTGAAATGTAGTATTTATTCGACATATTTTTACAGCATTGGAAAATGTTAAGAATGTTTATCCTCCTATAGAAACCATATTCAAACAAAAAATATATTTTCACTCCCCCATCTTTTTCCAGATTGAAACATTTTAAAAAGCTCCAGGGAGCCACTAGGCGGCGCTAAAGAGCTAAATGCGGCTCCGGAGCCTCGTGTTGCCGACCCCCTGTATCGTTAAACACTTGACTTTTTTTTTTTTTTTTTAACTGGTGGCACTGTAAGATGCAAGCATTTCTTCTTGAAAGGAAACAGGTCTCAGAGTAGCAGTACATTTTAAACATCCTTTTTACACACACTAAGAAGACAATATAAGTCTAATTTATAATGTGGTGGCAACTGGGGGTAGAAGGTATTGGCTAAAGGTAGCAGCTGCCACCCCTTGTCATCATGTACAACCAACCGCTTATGACCTACAGTGATGTCCAAGGAAAGGATGACGAAATGGTAATGATGCCCAAGAGTCTTGGGCCAAGACTTTTGCTTGGTTATGTAGCGTGCAACAGGGCATGCATCTTTCCAGCATTGCAGTAGATGAAGTGCACGTTACTATTTTGTTCATATGCATGCACACACATGCTCTTCTAACAATGAGATCATAGAATTTCTTTTGTGCAGCGTCAATAATCCAACCAGCAATCTCTCGCTTTTTTTTTTCCTGTGACTTAATCTGATTGAGCGAGGACGGGAAGGGGAGTTGGATACAAGGAGGGGTGTCAGAATGGGAACAGGCGTGCATGTAAGAGAGGCTTGAGAGTCAGAGATAAAGGTCAGGGTAGAAACATGAATGCAGCAATAGATTTGTATTCAAAGAGGAGACAAGGTGGAGGGCAAGCTGCTGGAATTTTGTCCTGCATTTCTCATTTTACAGGAGACCTACGTTATGCATTTTCTTCCCTCTTTAAAGCATTTGCCAGTCTCCCTTAATAATGTCTGACATTCTTCTGTCAAAATACGCAAAGGATGAAGAATTACAGCATACCTCCTATCCACTTATTCAGGTTGAAATGACTTGCTTTTGGGAGTAAGTGGTGGTGTGAGTTTTCTAGCTGTCGTTATCTTGACGACCAATGATAGCGCTATGGAATCTCGACTCAGTACTCACCGTTGCCAATTTAGCAACTTTGTGACTACATTAGTGACTTTTCAGATGGTCCTTGTGACTATTCTACAAAATGAATTGTTATTGTTGGAGACTTTGAGAGACTCTGAGACTCCCCCCCAAAGCTGGAGACGGCCACCCACTGCCGCCAGACTGCAAAAGAATGGCACTTATGCAAAACCATCACTATCTAAATGGAAATTGTGATAATGACCATTAAACTATAAAATGAACTTACATGTACACGTAAAACAGTTAACTTTAGCCCATGAAACTACCAGCTACTTAATAAGTAATCTTCCCTTTCTGATTCTGATTGAGTGTACATTTTATCTATCTCTTGCATAAGTATTAGTAATATCATATGTCATATTTATGTATATATTTCCAAGAATCATTCATATTGGAAGGACAGTTGGAAAATTTTGCCAGTCAAGAATATCAGTAAAGGCACAGTTTTTTTTCATCATGGTATGACAAAAATTCACAAAGATCGCAATTCAACCTCAACCATGACCTGATTACCATCCCAGATTTGCTAAACACTGCACCTACCTGTGATGGCTCTATTTCAACAAACCCATGCGTATTTAGTTGGTATGCCAGCATGCTTCCCATGAATATGTGAGTCTGAATATCAGCCATTGACCACCTCAGATGTATCGCACCTCATGCTGTCAGCTTGCTAAATAGACTCCTCGGGAGAGGGTAGTGGCGAGAGTGATGTGTCTACGAGTAGACAACTAGTAATCTGCTGAATTCTGAGCTTTATAGAAGGGTCATCGGTGCAAGCCTACTGTACGTTGTAACCAAACACCAATCAAAATCTGTTCAGAACTTTTAACCTGCATGCAGAGAAAACCCTAAGTAGTGAGGTCAAAATACAGTTACCTCTTTTTCAAGCATCCACGCATGCAAAAAGGTAAGCTGGAAATCCGTTATGCTAATTGAAAATGCTGTATGTTTTAAAGTAGGCTATATAATCCATTCCACTTCAAAATTCAGTACACCTCAAATACATGCTCAACATTCATCATTGATATAAATCGCATCACACAACAGAAGTTGTTAATTTCAGTCTGAACCATCCTCTATATCATTTAAATGCCCAACTCAAACGTTAAATTGCACATGCTCTTGCAAGTTTTGTAACATTGTGTTCTAAACATTATCAGTGAATGTAGCTCTTTGGATCGCTGTCATATGTCCGTTGAAGTCATTCATCGGCTGTCTGCAATAAGCTTGTTTCGTTCATAAGGGATATTGAACATAAAAATTGAACATAAGGGATATGTGTGAAAACACCCAATAGATTTCATATCCTCACTTTGTGGTACACCAGTTTGTTGTTTTCTCAATGGTAGCTCTTCAGGGACAGTTACATTACTGTTGTAACGAGTTTTGCCCTCTGAGAGAATCATTTTCCGCCATCAGCCTCCAGGCATACGCAACAACAACAATGTTGAACACACAAACCCGATGGTGCCTTGTCAATAAAACGTGCCATCTCACACATGCTGAACACTCTAAGGGTGGTTTAATGTGCAAACAAGTTATTGATGCAATGGCCTTGCTGATCAATGGTGTGATCAGCTTTTTCAGGAACAGTACTTTGCCCAACATCAGCACAACTACATTTATAACATGGGCTGTGTCTAAAATAGATGATACCACACATAATTTCAACAGTCTATAAAATGGTCCAAACTGTCATTTGAGACCAAAAAAAAGCTTAAATGCAGTCATTAGTTTAAAAAAAAAAAAAAAAAGGGAAACAACTCATCTTGGTGACTTGGTGATTTATTCTTCTGTCAGGCGCAAAAAGAATCAGAAGATTCCGATGACTAGATTTTACATACCTGCCAACTGACCCTTATGGCCAAGAAGCCTGTCAAGCCTTATACGATATGATACAATGCAACTTTATTTACGAGTGTATAGCACATTTTACAACACCTGCAGCTGTAATAAAACTCTTTACATATAACATAGAATAACAATTATACAAAATATATACAACAAAAGAAAATGAAAAGAGCATATTAACACACAAATTAACCCTTTCGTGCACCCTGTAACCTGATAACATGATAAACTGTCCACTGTAGTAACCGCTGTCCCTGAAAGGGTTAATGATACTAACACATATACAGGAGCCACCAGAAAACAAGAAAACACTCTCAGTCTCATCTTGGGTCAAAAGCCAAATAATAAAGATGTGTCTTTAAATGACATTGAAGGGGCTTGCCGAACATTTAACAGAAGGTCATTCCAGAGGGAAGGAGCGGCAACAAAAAAGTCTTGATCCACTCTGAAGCTCCGCTTAGCCCTTGGAACCTCCAGTAGCATCTGGTCTGCAGACATGAGGGTACCGGGCAGGTGCGTAGGCATGGCGGAGCTCAGAGAGGTAAGCTGGCGCAAGGGCATTTAAAGATTTGCAAAAAGCAGAGATGCAATACTGAGACACCCAAACTGGACCCACTCAACACCTTGGCTGCGGCTAGAAATTCTGTCCAAAAAGATTATGAACAGAATCAGTGACAAAGGGCAGCCTTGGCGGAGTCCAACCCTCACTGGAAACTAATCTAAGTTACTGCCGGCAATGCGAACCAAACTCTGATATTGGTGCTACAGGGACCAGAAAGCCCATATGAGGGGGTTTGATACCCCGTACTCCCAAAGCACCCGTTCCCTCTCCCCAAAAAAACTCATGCAGACTGATTGGGTGAACTCCCACGCACCCTCAAGGAGCCTGCCATAGGTGTCGAGCTGGTCCACTGTTCCAAAGCTGGGACAAAAACCACACTGCTCCTCCTGAATCTGAGATTCGACTTTCCAATGGAGCCTCCTCTCCAGCACCCATGAATTGACCTTGCAGAGAAAGCTGTGGCGTGTGATACCTCTGTAGTTGGAACGCACCTTTCCGCCCCGCCTTCTGCTAAACCAGAAGTACAGTCCCCTGTCCACACGATGTTGTCGAAGCGTGTTGACCAGGACAGCCCCACAACATCTTGAGCCTTTAGGAACTCCAGGCGGATGGCTTTGCCATCGAGGAGTTTTTTTAACCACCATGATGACTTCAACCACAGAGATAGGAGAGCAACTTTGAGTCACCTGACTCTGCTTTCTCAACGGAAAGTGTGTCGTTGGAATTGAGGGTTTCGAAGTGAAGTTGGATGTGCCTTATTTGTGTCTATGTGCTTTCATAATTGCATGCCATTAGGAATGGCCATGTTTGAGAATCGCGTTTGTACACATTAATGAGGGATGAGTGAAGTGAGGCTGCACTCAAATTTTGCAATCCGTTTTTGGACTGGGAACTACACCTTTAAGCATTGATGCCAACCGGTCAAGTGAGTTGGTATGACTGCTGTGGCTGTTTATCAATATGTTGAACGTATGAGATAGTCCTTTATGCACAGATCACTCCAAAAACAAAAACAATGTTTGATGGGCCTGTTTTTCAGCACTTTCAGGTTGTTACACAAGCAAACTATCCAAGCATGCCTTTAAGGTCCTTGCTTTGTACTCTGGGGCACAGTCATGCTCGAAAAAAGCCTCAACCAAATTGTCGTATTTGTAAGGTGCATAAAATGATGACATGGTGTAACCCATTAACCATATTGTACAATATGGAGGTTTCGCAACTGATCTGCAACATCAAAATTCAAAAGAGACACAGCCGCAGCTGTTGAGTCAACATTCAACTATTTTGAGTATTGATGACTCTGGATAGCCACGACAGCAGGCGACAAGATTGAAAAAGGAGGAGCCCCGTGTTCTGTCCACTGCAGACTCAGCCCCACTGCATCAATAACACCAATTTCATTTCTCTGCTTTTTAGGTCACATGTTTACTGGCCAAAGACCTCTCGCCCAACTGCTGTAATCCTTCAACAATGATGCAGCGATCTGGCACCTGGTCAATCCTACAGACCCACGCTGAACAGCAGATGTCTGGCTTCATGGTTAGGTTCCGAGCAAAAAACTAAACAAAACAAAAAAACCAAACAATTCTTAGTTTATTTTATTCTTCTTTTTTTTAGATTTCTTGCCAAACAATGGCTACACTCAGTGGGTGTAAAAAATGAACAGGGGACACAGTGACACATTTAATTTAGAGGAGCTGAGACTGGTTGAATGTCTTAGATACACCAACATGTGGTATTTGCTGTGTTGGCCAGAAGTCATTTTTTTAGTTTACGTTTTGTCCATGCATCTGTGTGTGTGTATGTGATTTGTAACTCCAAATGACAATCAGTTGCAGAACACCCACCACTCTACTGCCATTGAAAAAATAAAAAATAATTATCTTGTGCAATCTATTAACCGACAGTAGAATCCAATAGAATACAATGCAGTGTTTTCACATTATCAGTACAAACTATGTAAAGCGTAACAGTAAATATCTTCTATTTTCTGACCACCCAAATTAATGTTTTTCCCATAGCTGCCCCAATTTATCAGCATCATTTCTGTCTGATGTCACAAAAAGCAAAAATAACATCAGTTGTATTTTTAATGCTAAAATCTAATAATTATCGCCATTCATTGTGTTAATTGGTTATTATGATTCTTTTCTTGGTTGAAATGTTAAATTATAGTTGGTTGCTTGCATCACTGAACATGCAATGGTTTCAGTGACTGAATGTTATGCTTGATTAATACTTGTGAATTTTCAGAAGCTGAACCCAGTGAGCTGGCTCAAGTTTGAATATTAAACGGTGAAGGTGCCTCATTATGGTTCGAAATGGTAAAGGCATTAGACGCTAAGCGCTCATTGAGTGTGCAGTAAAACACTTCACAATGCCGGAGGTTCTCCTTTTTGTTTTATGACGGGCGCTCAGCTGAACTAGCTAAGCGCTGCAAGGCACATGAATAAACATGCAAAGAAACATGACACTTATAAAGACACGAGACTTCTAAAGACTTCCCATCGGTAGCCCTCTCGCACCGATCTCAGACGTAATCTCAGAATCTGTTGAGCAATTACAAGATCGTGGGAGTGTATTGCATCTTGGAGCCTCCTCAGGCTTATGTGACACTCACGTGCGTGACAATTCGATGAACCAGATGACATATGGCATGACAAGCACGAACCACTTAGGTAGACCACAGACAATTACAAGAAAAGATTCATGAAATGACCACAGTTGCAGTCGTAGTGGAGCATCCCGACTCAGTCTTTATGAGAAAGAGCACATTCTCCAAACCGGAGGTCTCCAAGCACCAGTCTGCGGACCGCCATTTGGTACATCTGCCCCCAGCCACCCGTGGCGATTAATTTGTGATCGGAAATATAACTCTGTATCTCAGCACTCATCCCCACCACTTCATCTCAAAACAATCTCCAAACAAGAAAACTCCCTGGCAGAAAAAAGGTTGGGGACCGCTGCTCTACGTAAGGATGATGCACAATGATTTTGCCTGCTTTGTTTCAGATGTGACTCAACTTTCTCCTTCACATCCTTTTGAAGAATGGAGTACCTAAAGGACTGACGGAACTCACTTACCCAACTGACCCACTCACACCACCCACCCCTTATTTCCCAAAAGACAAGCAACTTAAATACATGCAAACAATCACATGACAAACTTGTTTGGCAATGTAACGAGGTGTCTATCAACAATGGGAGCTTCGACTCAGAAATTGACAAATGTAAAAGAAATTCCAAAATGGTGAAGATTAGTTCGCACTCACTTGAAAGTGTTTAATCCCCCAAGTTCATCTTCGTCATCACACGGCTCCATCTCCTTGAGTAGGAGTGAGTGACGAGACCAAGACGGATGGAAGCCGCGTACTTGCCACCTCCGTGTACCAAACAGCCAGATCGCCTGTTCTGCTCCTGGCGTCACACTTCCACTTCCTTTGAATTCCTCAACTCAGTGTCCTCTATTTCGCTGTGTCCTTTTTTTTCTTTTACTGCTGACTTGGTGCCAAATGTTCCAGCTTAGCAGTACTGCGAAGCACCGCTGGTGATGATGATTTAGCGTGCATCTGGGCCAGTGGGGATAAACTTCATTCACATTAACACATACACTGGCAGACACGCAAATACTGACACAAGCGCGTTCACTCGCACTCACACTCACACACGCACACGCACACACACACAGACAACTCTGCCACAGACTCAAAGCATGTCCTGCACTAAGGGATTGCGACACAACTAGACGTGTGATAAGCTGCGGCTCGCAAATGGGCCCCGTAGACACAAACAAGCTTGTGGATCAATATGATATACAGTATTCACCAATGGCACTGTACTTAAAGTGCGCGTGGAATTGTCACCTTTAAAACAGCGGCTCTACTCTGACCTCCTCACGGATGACCAAGTTTCTCACCCTATCTCTAAAGCTCGAAAGAGCCGAGACACCCTGCGGAGCAAAGTCATTTCAGCTGCTTGTATCCGGGATCTTGTTCTTTAGGTCATGACCCAGAGCTCATGATCATAGAGTGGGAACATAGATTGACCGGTACATTGAGAACTTATGCTTTCGACACAACTCCGTCGCGCACCACAACAGACCGACATCACTGCAGAGGCTACACCGATCCACCTGTTGAGCTCCCATTCCATTATTCCTTCACTCATGAACAAGATCCCAACTCAACTCCTCCACTTGGGGCAAGATCTCATCCCCGACCCGAGGGCACCCCACCCTTTTCCAACTGAGGACCGCGGTCTCAGATTTGGAGGTCCAGATTTTCATTCAAGCTACTTCACAATCAGCTGCCAACCATTCCAGTGATAGTTGGAGAGTACAGCTTCATAAAGTCAACTGTAGCGCATCATCTGCAAAAAGCATAGAAGCACTACTGGGACCACCAAACTGGACCCCCCTAATGTCTTGGCTGCACCAAAAAAAAAAATCTGCCCATAAATGTTCTGAATAGAATCGGACAAAGCTGCCTTAGTTGAGTCCACCCTTCACTGTAATCAATTTCCAACTTACTGCCGACAATGCGAAGCAAACTGACATCAGTGGTATAGGGACAGAATAGTTTGTATCAGGAGGTTCGGTACCCGATACTCCCAAAGCAACCCCACAGAACTGCTCAAGTTACATGGTTGAACGCCTTCTCCAAGTCAGCAAAACATGTAGACGGGTTGGGCAAGCTCTCAGCACCCCCGAGTAATATGCCAAGGTGGTCAAGCTGTTCCACAGCCGGGACGAAAACCACACTGCTCCTCCTGAATCTGAGATTTGACCTCCCGATGGACGCTCCTCTCCAGCACCCCCTGGATAGACCTTAGCAGGGAGGCTGAGGAGTGTGATCCCGCTGTATTTGAAACACAACCTGTGGTCCCCCTACTTAAAAAGAAGCATCACCACCCCGGTCTACCGATGCAGAGGCACGGTCTCCGATGTCCATGCAATGTTATAGAGGCATGTCACCCAGGAAAGCCCCACAACATCCAGAGCCTTTCGCAACTCCAGGCTCATGCAGCCACCGAGAAGCGTCTTAACCCCCCCGGTGACTTCAACCCCAGAGATATGGGAGCGCACCTCAGAATCACCAGACTCAACTTCCTCAAAGGAGGGAGTATTGGTAGAATTGAGAAGGTCTTCCAAGTATTTCGCCCACTGGCTGAGAATGTGCCGAATGGAGGTCAGCAGCACCCCATCTCCACTACACACAGTGTTCATGGTGCATGGCTTCCCCCTCCGGAGATGCCATTTGGTGGACCAGAATTTCCAGAAAAACAGTCGATACTCATCTGCTGCAGCTATAAAAAAAAAAAAAAGCACTTTCCAGAACATGAGATCATTCATCAAACCAACAAAATATTTCTCTCCATTCCAAAATACATTTTGTTGTTTCAAGCAGTTGTAATAGATGAAAAAGGAGATTTGAAGTCTCCTTTCACCAATTGATCAGCGATATCATGAGCCCAGAATGCATGACATCACTCACGTTTGTACAAGCTAAGTTTGAAAGTAAACAAGCAACTGTTGTGTCCATTAGTGACCGAAATGCACACAAACAGAAAGAATGGTTCAATTCTTCAGCTCAAATTAGATTCTCTCCGCTTTACCTGACAAACGCTGACTCTGCACATCTCCCCCAGTCCCCATGTTGAGGACACTCCTCACTCATCCTCCATCCATCCATCCATCCATCCATCCATCCATCCATCCATCCATCCATCCAGCTGTCCCCATCGCAGACAGTTCATAACATCGACATAACAGTTCAGAACATCGAGATTATATCATCTTAATTCGTGAAAAAAAACGATGCCTAGACAGATTTCCGATGAGGCAATATGAACCCTAACCTGGTGTAGCATCGTTCATGCTCTGGACTGGTCGCCAGTCATTCACATTCACTCCGCCACTGAATGGGAATTGAAGCCCATACTACTGACACGAAAGCCACGCAAATGAACCATTAAATTGGTGGCTTTGGTAAATTCAACCTTGAGGCTCTTCAAAACGAGAGGAAAAGAAATGCTGAATGGTCAAGTGAGCCATGTGTCCTTCTCCACATTCATCTCTTGTCAAAAGGTTATGGGTTGGTTCACGTTGAATTATTAAGAGTACCGTAGTTAACTTTTTTTGCACTTAAATTTTGAAAAGGTTACTTCGTTCAAACATTCATTGCTGGTACAGAAAATCAATGTTTTATGATGGGATAGTTTGACCCTGAAATGGGTCACACAGTTTTTATATCAGGTGGGGGAAAAAAACTAATTCAAGTGCGTGGGTGCTTGCACTGAACCCACAAACCCAAATTGTAATTGGTTTAACACCAGTCTAGCTTGTTTGGCATATGGGAAAGGACATTTGCATGATGAAGCGAACATTTTTCATTTCGGAATGTATTCAACAGGACATGCATGCTTTAAAAACAGCAACGGAGTCAAACTTATTGAGGGATGGAGATAATGGACTACTGACTATGATCTATATCATAGTCCATCTGTCATATTTTTCCTTTTCTGTACCCGTGATTAGTGTCTCCTAAATATTAAAGTGCAACAAATTTGTAGTTGCTAATATTTTTTTTATATGACATCTGTACATACTCGCGTGCACACACACAACCAGTGGTCCAAAAAGAATCCCATAAGAGAAAAGACATTAGATGCCGGGGGCTGGACTTGAGAACGTTGCCAGTTTATAAAAAAAAAACTGAGCCGATCTACTGTATGACACACAACTTTGCACTGCAGTCTGACTCCTGTCATAGGGGATGTCCACATCACAGAGCCTGGCCATAGGAGACAACACAACCCTTCGAGCAAGTCCAAGTAGAGGTTCTGGCGTCATGATGCATCCATTCGACCAACAAAAAAAAGGGATACCCTCGATTTATTTAGAAATCAACAACAAGAACCACAAAAAAACAAAAAAAACCAAAAAAAACTCCATGATATCTTACCTCATGGCTCAGTGTGCCATCCTGCTGCGTCTGTTCAACTACGCCCTAATCCTCAAGCTGCCACCAGCAGAGGAGCAGGCTCCAACAATAACCACAACTGCAGTGAAATTACTTTATGTGTGGGTCAGTGGGGGTGGGGTGATGGATGCAAAAAGAAAAAAAATAAAAGGTTGGTAGATGTGCAACAATCACAGAGGTTTGGAGGTGGGTGAGTGTGGCAGTTGCTGGAAAGATGCTGGGGGTAGGGGAAAACAACAGGATCTTCATACATTGATATTTACCGAAAATGGACCAGTCACCACAAAGCTTGCTCAAAAAAAAAAAAAAACACTTCAGCATAAACCTCAGTGGTGACCTATAGTGGACGATTTCCCTCCCCAATACCAAGCTGCTGCAAACCAACCATCTATTTTCTATCCTGGTTGTCCTCATTAGGGTCGCAAGGCAGGGTGCACCCGGGACTGGTTGCCAGTCAATTGTAGAGCGTATACAAACCACACACACACACACACACACACACACACACACACACACACACACACACACACTGATGACCAATAAGTCGATCGCGATCTACCAATCAATCGCAAAGGTAGTGTGGGTAGATTGTGTGACGCAGACGTACACAGACAGGCACGCGTATGCGCACACGACGTTGCCTTCCTTGCAAGATCGTGAGTTATCGTTTCATTTAGAAACCAAATTTAGGTGATAAAAATGTGTGAGGGTGTTGGATCAAGTAACATGATGAAAACGTACCAATGAGTATTTTTTAATGATGTCATTTTCAAACTGCGTTTGCCTCATCTTCCGAAAAAAATCAACATGGAGTGGCATTTTCGGATTGTGCATAAAAACTATGACATCGACTTCCCTCCGAAAAGCGATCTGAGAAGGAGAAAGATAACGGAACTGTTCGGTCAGCAATTATTTTTCATGCAGCGAACTTCGAAAGCAAAAGTAGCTACAGAAGCTTCTTTCTAGGGGAGCCACTTAATTTTTCAGAACAAGAAATCATTCCAAGAAGAAAAGGCATCCTCAATATATTAATAAATAAATGTATGTTTTGCAATTCAATAATATGTAGATCATTTTGACTGGGTCTTTTTGTAAGTAGAAAAAGTGTGGGCACTCCTGTTCTAAACTAATCAGCAGCTTGTGCTTGAACCGTTTCCATCTGGACTGCCTGACCACCGTGTCCGAAGTTGGAGTGCCTAGAGCGTGCAAAGACACACAGTTTTTGGTGCACTCTGAATAATCGATTGGCACATTTCAACAAAGTTCTGATGTTCGAAACAATTGTAGTTAAGCATTGTGCGCTTCGAGAAAATGTCCGAACACGCCCGGGCAGAGATGGGCATTCCCTCCACTGGGACGAAACGGTCCATCCATCTGTCACAATGGACGCCCATTTTGGGGTCTGAAGACAAGACGTTTCTTAAAAAGCACGGACTAAGCATGGATGTAACTGGGTTTACGTTCATCCCTGTAATCGTCCCACAATGGGTCAAGTACCTCAGGACACTCATTTCACTAACGAATGACAGAAACATGCCCAGACTGTCTTACGTGTATAACCAGCCAATACACTACTTGAGAGCGTTAACACATTGCTGGTCAGTGTGGTGACCGACGGTGGTTGTTTTGGCAGCTAAATGCTATTTTGGTTGACACCTAAGAAAGCTGGCTGTGTTGGATCCTACATTGTGTGTGTGTATGTGTGTGTGTGTTTACTTTATTTGGTTGTGTCTGGTTATTCATGCGTGTGACATACTAACTAAGTTTTCGAGGCTGACAAGGCGGTCAAAAGTTCATTTCAACTTTCTCGGGCAAAATGGGCTCAGGACGAAAATTGCCTTGATACGCTTCAAATGCGCCACTGGTCACCCAACCGCACATACTACATTGGGCACGTGCTGGCGGAGCACAGGGAGCTGGACTTATTTTTTAAATCCAACAATCCAACACTGCTCTGGCCAAAGATGACCGCGCTGGCCAGTGCCAGCTCTGACAAGCTGATCTTCCCCAAGGGCAACACGTCCCTTTTGGGATACCCCACCTACAAGGGTCAGTCTGAGGAGGAGAAGCAGCAGGGGGCCAAACACAGCTACTGAGCTTTAAATAATGTTTATGAATTATGAAAGTTCTGCCATTAGCCTCTCACCCACAGCGTCATGCACGGATACTTTTTTTTTTTGAGTGGCAGGCCGTTTGGTGAAATGTAAGGACAGAAGCGCACTAAAAAGGATGAGTACGATTATTTTATGAATCAGGATGGAAGGGTGCCCAGATCGTGGATGAAGGACGGACTGGCAAAATAGGGTAACGTGTCCATCTCTGCGCCCGAGAGCTCACAGCCCCCCCAAAACCTCATGCCTTCATCGTGGGTGCATTTGGCAATACTGTACACTCCAAGCGTGCTACTTGACCCAGACCGTTGGGAAACTCAGAACGTCGTTCAAATGTGCCTTTGGTTTATTCAGAGTGCCCGAAAAACGGAGCCCAATGCAGGCAGGACAAGCCAGATAGTAAACAGCTACATTCAGAAATTGTGAGAGGAGTGAGCTCTGCCTCCTTGAGCAAACGAGAACGACGAATCTTTTGCAAATAACGATGTTAAAGTTTGGCTAAAAACTGGTTACTATAACTAGAATCCCGCATTGCATTGTAGCCAAATTCAGAGCTATTCAGAGTGCATCAAAATCCTGGACCATTCATACACCTTTTAAATCCGGGATAGGGAACTCCGGTTGATCGAGAGCCACATCCTGCCTATTTTAGATCCCTCCCTACACCAACACTTCAATTGATCATGATCGTTTCAGGGTTCTACAGAGCTTGCTGATGAGCTGATCCTTTGAATGAGGTGGGTTCGTGTAGGGAGGGATCTAAAATAGGCAGGATATGGCTCTCGAGGAACCCGAGTTCCCTACCTCTGTTTTAAATCCTTGTTGTTGTTGGGCAAAGATAAATTGCCATGACTGCTTCCTGCAGAAGACAGAAGACGACGACGACGACAACGAAAAAGAAGACACGGGAGTCATGGCAACTATGCACAACAACAAGGATTTCAAAGGCACATTAATCCACCCGGGTTTTTACCTTTGGCTGCAATGCGATGTAGAATTCTAGTGAAGGTAAACCATTTTCGGATTAAAAAATAAAACTGTGACATAGTTAGTCAGCAATAGTCTCGTGTCCTCTGAAAAGCATGCTCCACTCACAATTATTGAATGCAGCCTGTAGCTCAGTATTTATTGTTCAGTTTTCATTTGAAAAGTTAAATTCATTAAGTGTGACAGGTGGCCTAGACAAAAAAAAAACAAAAAAAAAAAACAAAACATACTTTGTGGAAATCCACCTATTGCTTGAAAAGTGAAGGAACACTGTACTGTAGTTCCTCAGTTCCCATAGCCCTGCATGTGGGTAGGTACACCTTTGTTTCTATTCTATTTATACAAGTTAAACTTCTAAATCAGTTTGACATGGTTTGCAGAAAAAGCCCTTTTTAGAGCATAAACAATGAGGATTCCAAAGCTCCAGAGAATGCAGTGTCATACTCACTCATCATTTCCTAGAAAAGAAGTTTCCCTCCATTCCCTGGCTTTGGTTTGCTGTTGGTAGGGCGCCTTGATGGAAGACCTCCGGATCTCCAAACATTTAAAGACTTTGGAATCGTTTACAGGGGTGAGGTCTGAGCCAATTGATGTCAAGTCAGTGCTGAAAGCAAAAGACGTCCAAGAAGAGTCAGAGGAGGCCGAAGGGCTGGTACCTGCTGTCTCCTCTTCCAATGCCTTTCCTACTTCCACAGTATGAAAATGCAGGTAAGATGAAAAGGACGAAGGTAGGAACCAGCATGGATACATCTGGGAACGTGACGAGACGAACTGGATGGTCCAAAAGTTCTCGAGATCTACCTTGAACAAAGACTGAGGTGGGAATGAAGAGCTATCCAAAGAGAGACAGAGGGCTGGCCATCATAGAGTGGCTGCCACAAACAAAATGGGCACAATTAGGAGAAAGGTGGAAGCACCAGCACTTAGAAGGTGATACCTCCCATCTCATAACAGCCCGTACAACTGAATTATTTGCTAAATAATAGAGATGGTTTGTGGTGGGAAATAGATGGGCCGTGCATCAGGAGGCTTTGGCTGGTGGCTTGCGCGGCAACATGATAGCAGCAGGCAAGAGAGTGCCGTCTTGAGTTGCAGTGATGAGTGGTTCATTACAAGTATCTGATCCACTACAAATCAGATTGGGGCTTACCACTGTAGCTCATTAGGACGCAGGAAAGTGGAGGACAGGTTTGCAGAATGCAAGAGTTTGGCCGACTGAAAAGATTGCATAACCATCCCATCTACCGTTATTGTTACAAACCAATTTTAAGGTCTCAAAAAAATGACCCAGGTTAACTGATAAAATGCAATTTTGAAATGATGATTTTATGTATTCAGTAAAAGAAATCTAAAATGTATCTTGCCCTTCGTAAAAAAGTGACCCCCCCACCCACACACACACACACACACACACACACACACACACACATAACCTAACCTAATCTTGTCAAGTGTTTGTAGTATTGTGCAGTCACAATGCGACAAGTAGCTAGTTACTTTTATCCAGTAGCATGGTTGTAGTGTCGTTGATTTCAACACCAACAGCTGTTCAGCAGAGAAGCTGCTGTGGTGATCACGAACGATAATGAGGCTGTGTTCACAGAATTAGACTCCCTCAATGTCCAACACATCGTTTCCAAGCTTCCGGTACCTTAGCAGGCCATTTCCGCTGGAGCTCGCCAAGGAGTCGAAAGTACAAAATAAAACATTTGGTTCGTGAATGTTGATCTCAATTCCCATCCAATCCAAATCACAGGTGTCCCATCTCATACCAAGCTTAAATGATAATTTGTCAACTAGCTGTCGATCGAACATTGAAGGACCAACCATTCAATGACTCGGCTTGCCTTGGGCCGGAATGTTCGTTAAAAATTACCACTACTAAGATTTATTTTGACAAAGAGTGAAGAAAGAACTTTTGGTTTTCCAAACAAGAATGGCAAGGGTGTGTACAGTATCTGATTTGTGGGGCAGGGACCACAAGTCAGCCTTTTGTGACATGAACAAAATCATTCAGGGTGTTGTTTATAGATGGCTTTTGCGAGTCATAGGTTGCACTTACGAACATAGTGCCGAATAGTATTTATTGACATCGGTTTTCTCAAGTGTTCCTGAGCCAATGTGGTGATACAGTCAAACCTCGGTTTTCGTCCATAATCCGTTCCAGAAGGCTGTTCGAAAACCGAAATTGTTCGAAAACCGAAACCACGCTCTTTTTAAAATAAAAAATGTTTACTGAACACGTCTGCTCACAATGGAAAGCAACAGGACGAAGCGTCACTTCCTCGTCAACCTGAGGAAGCATCACTTCCTCGTGTAAGGAAGGCGAGAGGAGTCAAATGGTGCATTCAAGTGCGCTGTTTGTTCGAGAACCGAAATTTGTTCGTCATCCGAAGCATAAAAAAACTTGAAATTTTTGGTCGAAAACCAAATTGGTTGAGAACTGAAACGTTCGAAAACCAAGGTTTGACTGTATCTTGTACACATTGATGTTGCTTTTTGATGCAGATCCGCCTGAGGGATCGAAGGTCCCAGGTTGGTTTTGGGCCTGGCCACTTACGGTACATGCAGTGATTTCTCCAGATTCTTTGAACTTTTTGATGATATTATGGACCGTAAATGATGAAATCCCTAAATGCCTTGCAATTTTATCTTGAGGAACATTGTCCTTGAGTTATTCGACTATCACACACAGCTGTTCCCAAAGAGGAGAACCTCGCCCCATCTTTGTTTGTGAATGACTGAGCAAGTCAGAGAAGCTTCTTTTATGCTTAATCATGGCACCCACTTGTTCCCCCCGTTAGCTTGTGCACCTGTGTGATGTTCCAAAGAGGTGTTTGATGAGCAGTCCTCAACTACTTCAGCCTTTTTTGCCACCTGTCCCAACTTTTTTGGACCGCATGACAACCATAAAATTCAAAGTTCATGATTAGTTGCTAAAATCCATCAAGTTTATCAGTTTGAACATTAAATATCTTGTCTTTGTAGTATATTCAAACAGGTTGACCATGATTTTTAAATCATTGTACTTACAAACCAACATGCAGCGTTGGATGTCGCTTTATGTGCTAAATAGGTGATATACGATACCTGTAGTGGCACAGAAGAGAGGAAAACCTTTCACTGACAAAAAGAAAAAACAGTCAAGGATTGGCTACTGGAGGCACTTGAGGAGCCTTTCTACAGCTTGGATTTGGACAATCCAATACTTCCAACTTGATAGTGACAATCTGGGGAAGTCCTGTATCTTATCCCAGCAAGATTGTGACCCCGTGCGGACCCCAATACCGAGTCTAATTTCAGACGACTTGAGAGACAAGAAAATGAACAACACAGTACGCTTTTTTATAGCAGGTACTCCCGTACTTTTTATTTCTCCAAGTTAAACTGAGAAGGTATGTTGGTGTGAAGACAAGAAAAGGAGGGGCAAAGAGGATCTGCCATTTTCAGTAAACAGGCCTTGGTTGCTTCATGTTATTGTGAGCCTCAGATGCTGACACATAGGAAGACTCAGGAAAGAAATCCTCATGGAACTCGGCCAGAAACCTACATGAAAGAAGAGAAGATAGTAAATATGCGGTGTAGTCAGCTGACAAACAGCAGACATTTGCAATGTCCTACTACTTGATTGTGATTTCATATTGTTTTCGATAATCGGCTCATTATAAAGAAATGTCAGGCCCAACGCCATCCTACGGAGGTGCACAGAGCAAATCCAAATCCTCCTATGGCCATACAGACAGAACATGACCGACCAACAGTAAGCATGAACCCACCCTTCCCCGACCCCTCTGCCTCCCATCTAATCAGTTGCGGGGAAAACTAATCCGGAATCTTCTTAGTATCCACTACTCGGCCAAATCCTCTAAATCTTGCCATCTCATCTTAGCTCCACCGGTCCTCCTAATCTCAATGCAAACAAATTATACTCAGCAGAAAGGAGAAACAGAACGTTTTGATGACCGCCCACAAACAAGGCAACCAAATGGCAAAGACATCTCATCCTCATTTCAAAATGGGCAACCACAGAAAAATCGAAGGTCTCAATGCTAGACTTTTGTCTTTGTGACTACACACCCCCCCCACCCCATTATCATCTTCCTCAAAAGGGAAAAAAACGATTCAAAGGGGGTTTGTGTGTGTGTACACACGAAATTATATTCTTGTGGATTACATTTAGCAAGAAATTAAGAAGCACCACATAATTCATTTTCAAGTTCTCTGCAAAAAATTAAACTAGCCTGACTATGCACCTGAGGATCCACTAGTTGCTCTAAAAACCATTGAAGAATGGTTTCAATTGACAAACGTTACAATCTCACAATGAGAATGCTACATTTGAGTCCCCTCTATTAGTCGACCGATTAATTTTAAAAATATATCATGCAAAAAAAATATATATCCCCACCCCCTCAATGCATTTCAATTTTTTTTTTCGGTTCCCAGAATGGATTGCGTGGCCATTAATCCTTGTCACGTTTGTTTGTGTTCCCAGGGTTTGAATGTGTGTCGTATTTAACACATTTATGTATACATGGTTTTTGTGTAAAACAGTGACACTCAGGTCAATTCCTTTCACAGTTTGATTTGCCTATCTCAGCATTGTTTGTAAAAAAATATTAAGACTTGCATGTTCTGAATGACAGGTCAATAGAATGACCTTATCTCCAAATTTCTACATCAATCCATGTATATCGATACATGGCAAAGCTAAATCCATAACATTTTGGATATAATTTATGTAGCGTACAAAACACAATCGGCAAACATTGACCAGTTTGCCGATTAATTGAATCAGACGCCCAATTGATCGGTCAGGCCCAAGTTCAAAGATGTAATTTCTTCTTGTGTCGCAGAACTGAAGTAGTTTGGACTCTGAGGAACAGAAAGAGAAATCTTGTGCTGGATTTGCAGTTCTTTGCCACAGCACAACACGGTGGTAGAAGGCAGTACTGTATGGGTTTGATTAGAGACTGGGAGAACCAAATCCCTTCGGTTTGGGAGCGGCTCAAATGAAGATCGCTCGGGAGGATTTAAAGATTAGACTCCCCGCGCTTGTGTAACACCCACTCATCTCCCTCCCACAAACACATGCTCTGTCTCTCCCTACGATCCACTCATGCTCTCATTTCCTTTTGCTCCTCCTTGACTTTTGGTATTTTTGTCCTTGCCTTTTCTTGTTTCTACTGATGCGTATGCATTATTATTGGTTTTGTGATTACGTCTTTGTAAAATACCGTTTTTGAGTGGATTCTCTGGTTGTAAGGATTGGAACCTCGTGACAATTTTGCTCTCTCTAACTTATTAGCAACCACGAGTCCCGTACATTTGGAATGTAAAAATGACAGATTGAAAAATTCAACCTGCCCATTTCCGACCAGCAATGTTTGAGTGGAGGGTAAAAGCTTCCAGGCCCGTTTGACCCAATGACTCTCGTCCCATATATGGAAAGAGGGGACTCCAACCGCTATTCATATTGTGTGAACCGCTGCTATTTGGCTTGTGAGTCACTTGCATATTAGTACAGTAATTAGGGTAGTGCTCCCCCTTTTTGCTCGAAATTACTTTCCATGGCTTTTTCATCAAGTTATCACGACATATACTAATTACACCCATAAGCGACCTGTCTACAATTGTACCTTCTATGTGGAGCATTTCATGAGATTGCTTCAATGTCACCAAATACTGTACCAAATCGGCTCCCAAAACAAACAGCTCTCTCACCACTCAGAATAAATTCTCATCCTTCACCTCTAAAGAGCGGGTATGTTGAAAAGAGGTTCGACTGTTGCACTCATGGCACGGCCATAGCCATGTTGACTAGCACAGGAGTGTAACACTAGCTAAACCTGCATGAAAAGTTGGGAGCGCTGCTCTCTGTACACATACATACTGTACTAATAGACAGAGGAGACAGAGGGGGAGGAAAAACCTCACACTCGATCTACAGCAACACTCTTCAACTGAACGTCGTTAGTTTTGGTGCTTCTTTGGAGAAAATAGATCCCTACTTGGGACTGAAAAGTCAGTCAATCTGTCAAAAAAGTCATGTGGAAACACTGGGCAGCAGAAGTGTTGTAATGGAATATGCAATTTGATTGGTTGGAAGCGTCAAATGGGGGTGGTGCTCTGCAGACTAGAGGCAGAGATTTCAGCAGAAAAGTGTGACAGCTCAATGATGCCCATTGAAGGCAGCTGAAATCAGATGTACATATCTGTTTATAGGGAAGGTCAACAATTTCTTTACAATATGTTTCGTGTGGCCTCACGAGTCTAAGATTGTCATTCTGATCAATATTGCGTTTGTGGAATATGAATTAAGCAGCAAAACCCACTTCTCTTGATCCATCTCAGGGGCAGTGTTTTGGGCCACTCGCTGTCGACTGAAAATGACATCACAGTGCTCAAGGGCTCAGGTAACGACCAATTACGGCTCACCTGTATCCTGGGTTTAAGCCGTGATTGGTTGTTTCCAGAGCCCTGAGGCCACCGGTGTTCAAACTACAACCCGGGGGCCATTTTAATAAATATCACTGCGGCCATTTTGAAATGGCCCGCAGTGCTATTTACAAAAAGGGTGTTGAGGTGTGGCCAGTGTTAGAAGTGTGGCTATCAAAATCTGAGGAACAATAAGTGACGGGCACTACCATGACTACTATTGATAAAGCTTTTCTAGCTATGCAAAAACACTGTTGTTTGCACATACTGTATATTGAAATCCAAACAGTAAAATAATTTCTGTCAGGAATAAAGATAATACCGTTTCAGAAACAGGAATGGTTTCCACCACTTTCTGGTTACGATCATGGTCCAGTCAAATGAATGATCCTCAAGTATGGTCAACTGATTACAGAGTGCTCTTGTTTTGGTTCTGAATGCGGAGATGCTCAGTCATCTAGTCAAATGAGATGCAGGGCTGCAGGCCACTCCAAAACAACTTGACTTGATTTCCCCTTTAATCAATTTGCATTAACCAGAGATGAAAGTGGACTTTTCTGAAAATTCCGGAATAAATAAATAAATAAATAAGTGTGTGTGTGTGTGTGTGTGTGTGTGTGTGTGTGTGTGTGTGTGTGTGTGTGTACACACAGGCGAGCGCGCGCACGCACTTGGCCGATCAAGCATGAATTAGTTTACACAAAACGCTATTCAAATACTCGACATTCAATGATTAATCTTCCTTTTGTGTGCACACGTGTACCCTTTGTGGCTTCCGTTCGGGCCGAAATTTCGAAATCTCCAAGATATGGCGAAGCCATGAGAATGCGAGGCGAGGGTATTACTGTTGTGGCGACTCCACTCAAGCTAAGCGAGCCTCAGCAGTAGATAGTCCGCTGCTCTCGGCTGTGCGTGTTTCAGCGCGAACATGTACGCAAGCGCGTCTTTTGATTTCAACCAATCAGCGCCGACGCAAATGACGTCACACACGACAACAGCCAAGCTAAGTTAGCCGAGACGACACTCGAAGTCGGAGGGACACGATTTTCTGCCAATCTGTGTTTTTCCCTTTTTGGCCAAATATATTTTTTACAACAACTGTCTTGTTGACGGTGTATTTTATTCGTTCCACTGGGGTTTAGCAGGTGTGTTTATAAAGAGACGAAAATTGTTTGGGGACTATCCCCCACGTTCTAGTTGAGATGGTATAACCCGAGAGGCAAAATGACGCTTGCTACTGTTGTTGCGAGTTGCCATTCGTTCTACTAAACCATTAGTCAAACGCCATCATGCCTTCTGTCATTATTACACAAACAAAAATCTCTTTACTGTTACTAGTGTTAGTGCCTCAATATGGCTAAGCTCGTGAAAGCAATACAACGAACTCAAACGCGTCTTCGTTCAATGTTGTCAACTAATATCCGGATTATGCAAATTTTCCTCAATTCTCCGGAGAAATTTTCATAAAAATTTGAAAAACCCGGAATTCCGGGAAAATCCGGAGGACTTTCATCTCTGATTAACAGACAAGGCAGAACAAAGCAGAGGGAGGAAAACAAATTTTCAGGAGAGCATAAGCTTTTCCAGGACATTTTACTTTCCCCCCACTCATTTTCCATGACTGGAAAATGAATCAATCTATTCTAGGACGCGTGGGAATCATGAACACGTATCTGTTACCTGAGGAAGAGCTCAAGATGTTTGACCAAGGCTCTTAAATTCCTTTCAGGGATCTGCATCTTTCCAAGGATTTCAGGAAGCTTCACTGGATGAATCCGGGAAACATGATGCAGGGGTTACGATAACAGAGACAATCATATGGTCAAGCGGCTGCAACAAATTGAATCAAGTGAATGGACAAATAGGGGGAAAAAATAACCAACCAAAAAGTCGCAGAAGGTGCTGCACTCCATACAGGTAGGAGGGTGGAGGAGGCTGGTCATTTAAGGGATAGTTATCAGGTGTCAGCTTCCAACTCAGCACCTGATGGACAGGATGGTGAGAAAGTCTTATGTTTCCTGATAGCAAATAGTTGCTGTATTTCAGAGTGCAACAATATGTTGAAATAATAATCCAAATACAGTGGGACCCCAGCTATTTGTGGGCGGGTAGGGACCAAGCCAGGCTGTGACTGATGCCTCCCCGAAAAAGGTGATCACACTTTTGATTTTTTGACAGGGTGTACATTATCAGATTGTAACACTAATGTGATTTTCTGAGCCAATCAGAATCAAGACCATGATATAATACGGTGTGCTCAGACAAATGTATGCAGCAGTTAAAAAAAGATTCATCTCTCTCTCTCTCTCTCTCTCTCTATATAAATAAATAAATGCAT
This sequence comes from Hippocampus comes, assembly GCF_001891065.2. Lineage (NCBI taxonomy): Eukaryota > Metazoa > Chordata > Actinopteri > Syngnathiformes > Syngnathidae > Hippocampus > Hippocampus comes. Next base: position 1,214,333 of record NW_017805153.1, on the reverse strand, counting down.
TCTTTTTTTATTTTTAGAAAAGCTGTTGGAACAGTTTTGAAAGTTCAATATTTGTCCAAACAACAGTTTCTACTTCCCAAACTTTATTGAGATCTGGAATTTGATAGAATCAAATTCCAGACTTGTGAAGAACCCCTGTAATGGTTATACCAGGGGTGCCCAATACGTCGATCGCAATCAACCGGGAGCCAGTGGACTGGTCCCAAGCCGACCGCGAGGGGCGGGAGGAGGAAATGTGTGTGTCTGTGTGTTTCTTTTTCGTTCATGTTAGGGGCTGTTTCGGCTGTTGCTCATCGTGGCGTACGTGTGTGTATCTGCGCGCGTGTGCATGGTTGGGCGCCCGCGTGCGTGCGTGTGTATATATGTTTGCACGTGCGCGATCGGATCGATCGCGGGAAGTTGGTCGCTTCAAAAGTCGATCTTTAGTCAAAAAAGTTTGGCCACCCATGGGTTAGACTGTTTTGCCCCATCATCGAATATCGCAATTATGGAAAAAAAAAATCTGCCTCAGGGTTACGTCGCCATGGCCAAACCATGAACGTCCAGTGGTCGACTGTATCCGGTTCCTTAGCTTTCACAACAGCAAAATCGCTTTGTCACCTCATTGAGCTCATTATTTCGTCTGCTCTCAAGGCCGTGAAAAGGTCCGCTTCGTTCTTTGCTTGGAGTCAAGGGCAATGGGGAGGATGAACCACTGTGGACTGGAGTTTCTGCAGAAAGAGGAAAATATACTTTTGTGGAGCTCACCTAAAATAAAATAAGTGATCTAAACAAAACTAAATTCAGGTGACCCCCACTCGCCAAAAAAAAGCAGTACAGCTTTCATGAGAAGCAGCAGCAAGTTATGTGGCAACAAAAGTGGTCTTGCTCCACTTACTGGTCAAAATATGTTACTACAAAAACAAATTCAACTACCAGTACATTTTAAAATAGACTCACGCAATCACTTCGTTTTCCAAAACTGGCGGAAGGTTTTTAGTTAAAGAGCTGAAAGATCACTATTTGTCTTGATAAATATTCTGAGAGGCTTACTTCTGTCAAGATTGAGAATGAATTTTGACTGCAACGAGTTGTCGATCAAGCGGCGTTTGAGTTGAGGAGATGCTGTAGAACTGCCGCCACCTGTGTCATTTTGTAACCAAAAGCAATCATTTGAGAGGAAATGTTCAGGAATGCATGCTACCTCAGACCACGAGACATCCACTTAAATGTATTTACCGCCACTGCTCCCTTCAGCTGGTCGTTCTCCCCCAGGCGTGTTCCTGGTGGAACGCCTGAGTGACTGGGACTGGTACGAGATACAGTCCATGTCAGGGTGGCGACGCCGCTTTGGGGTGGGCGCGGTGGGCGTTGTGGTGGAAACGTCACTCAGGGCTGGCTGACTGTCCGTCGACTGAGGCGTGGGGGGGTTGTGACCGGCTGGGCTGGGACTGCGTTCTCGCTGGATGCTTGAAGGACACGACAAAAGACATGACGCTGAGCCTGTCGCTCCTCAATTAGATTCAGAGCCAATGGCACTTACTTGCCGGGGCAGGGTGATCCTTCGTTCACGGCCAAGAAAAGCCGAGACGAGCTGACCTTTTTGAACTGAGCTTGCTCACACGGATAGAGGAGGATCATGGGTAGGGTGAAGTCAAATGTGATCCTCAGCCCATCAACCATTTCCTTACACAGCTCCTCACTTTCATTATACAAAAACAAGTTATGACTCATCATTGTATTTGTACGGCAGTCAAGTCAACCAGTCTCTCTTTTTTTCTCACACTCGCTCCCTGTCTCGCTCTCAACATACTTCTTCTCTGGAGGGATTGGCTGTGGGCTGCTGCTCTGTGTCGTATTCTGCTGTTGTTGCCGCCGGTACCGCTCATTGGCCATGAATGCCTTGTTGATAGCAAAGTGCTTTACGTAAGACTCCAAGATTTGCACAACATTCGTCTGACAAGGCACCATCACCAACTAGAAAGGAAAAAGTTTGTTTTTTTTGGTTATTGTCCCAAAAAATATCTAACACACTCAAAACGTTATATTACCACAAGCAATAAACCAAATCAAATCTTCATGCTTGATTCATGTAAAATAAGTGAACCTTGAAGTTCAACGTTATCAGAAGCGATCATTTCAAATTAATTTTCAAATCAAGATGCAACATTTAAATTGGTATTTCAGTAATACAAAGTGTGGCCTATCAATTATCTCTTATGAGAAGTAACAATTAACTTAAAAGTTTATCTTGTCATACCTTTTTCCTCTTATTGATGTAAAAGCAGTCGTCTTCCAATTTTTTCTTGAGGATATCTGGAATATTGATGTCAACATGGACAATTCTCTCCTCACTTTCCTTCTTGATATTGATATCAGGTTCAACTTTCTGGGGGGGAAAAAAAAGTACTTTTTTTTTCAAGTGATGAAGAGAAGGTTCCCTGGGCAGGGCTCTACATGAACTTTTGCTCTTGTTGCACTGGTGCTCTCAACTTTTTCAGTTGGTCGCACGGCGCAGGATTTGGTCACGCCCATTTTTGGGGAGGTACAGCGTGACCAGATTTGATCATGTATAGTCATCTCTTTTCGCATACAATTGTTTCATATTATGCAAAGATTGACACTGTATGTTTGCAAAATATTTTGAGGTACTCAGAACTTTTGTTTACAACAAGCAGCGGCTGACAAAACCGGCCAGCTATTTTATATGACTTTAAAAGAAAGACAAAAAACAGAAATGGGCAGGGCAAAAAAATTTCAAACATAAAAGCAGTGAAATAATAGCTGAAAGCTAAACAGCTTCAATTTTATTTTACTTGTATTACGTCAACAAAATACGTGAATGATACCAATTAGAATATTTGTGATAACATTAACATTTTGCATCTTTTTTTAAAATCATTTTTAAACAATTGAACACGAAAAATGTTTATTTTACATAATACTGATATTTCTATTTATGCCAAGAAATTAAAAGTTTGCTGTCTATTATTTAAGCCTGTGGAGAGTATAAATAAAAACCTCATTGAATATTTCACGTTCGACATCGCAACAACTAGACTGAAGGATGGAAGCCTCGTGATTTGTTTAGGTATTGTAACATACAGCAAGCACGATATGTACAATTGGTTGTAATTCAATAAAATAGCAAAGTGATTTCACTCCCATCATTCTACTTGATATATGTCAGCTTTTATAGCTTGATGGAAATCCCACATGATTCAGATATTTGTAGCTATAAACCTTTACTGCATTGAGGGAGTTTGAAATGTCTGACTGTATTCGAATACACCTCGTGTCTCGCCGAATGCGAGAGGTGTCAAAGTTCATGTCGAGCGAGCTGAATGGAAAGCCGTCGTTTATAAAGCAAGTAGTGCTCGTCACATTAGGTGGCCGTTACAGATCTGGACTGAGATATATAATTTTTAGAGGAATGATTTAAAATGACGGGCAACATAGACAGGCCTCCGCCTTGTGCGCACAAGCCTGACAGACTGACAGAGTTGAAGGGCCTTGCCTATATTCAATGCCCCCCCCCCAACCCAAGTCTGTGTCTTATGTGTTGTGTTGTGTTATTTTTGTTATTTTGACTTCAAGATGGCGCTGCGAGAGTGGCTGCCTTTCCAGCAGCTCCTATATTTTGTTGTTCTACTTCTTCCATTCATAACTTTGCTGCTGTGAATTGGGAATTTCTCCATTGCGACACGAATAAAGGTTTTCTTATCTTATCTTATCTTAAGTACCAGTAGGAGCATGAAAATATGCACTGGCACTGTGGATGAAATTTTACCAGCAGACACTGAAAGGTTGGCCTCCATATTGGGCCCACTGTCGATCATATGCAGAAACGTTTATAAACTAGTGCAGCTGAAGTCAAGAAAGATCTGGTATGGTTAGCAAAACTAAGCTCTCTCAGCCTGAGATTGTTATTCACCATTTTGTTAATGTCCGCAGAGAAGGTAGTGTCGCCACTATTTGAAGATTCTGCTTCAGAACCGTCGCCCTCACTGCTGCCAGAAGATGAAATCAGGCCTGGGCACAGAATAGCGAGATGGAATGAATATGATTGCAGCGGGAGACTGAGTGCAAGCAAAAGGGGGAGCAAAGTGAGCCTTCTCACATGTGTCATCACTGTCATCCTCCTTCGGTAGTGTCTTAAGCGAGGGTTTAGTACCAGAAGGATGTCGCCTCTTCGCCCATCCTTTTTTCTTCCTATCACCGGGAAACAAGACTTTGAGCATGTTCTCAACTGTTCATTGAGTCAAATGGATCAACTACGGTACAAGCCTTCAAGTGAGAAAATGGACGTTCCTAAACTTACATGCGACCAAGTGCTTCACGTGCCAGTTTACGTTGCAATTTGCGGCTTTCCTTGGTGTCCCTTAGGACATGATCGTCTGCAGCCCAACGATCCCAGCTAAACACAAACACACACATTTTCATGGAAACACAATTAGTTAGGTTACAACTAAGGGTGCAATGCTGTGCAACATGGTTACCTTCTGCTCCAACCGTTAAAGTGAATTAAGTACTTTGGGATTCGCCTTCCATGTTCATCCTTGCCGATGACTATGTCAAGGACCTGTAAATATGAAATATATTTAGAAAAGTTGTGTTTGGAGAAGCCTTGACCTCACTCCACAATGAGCATGGCTTTTGGCATTTGAAGCTCTGAAGATACAGTGGCTGGCAAAAGTATTCATATCCCTTTAACTTTTCTAAATGTCCCATTACAACCACAGTTGTGCTATGCTCTTTCCATTTTTCAATGAGTGACTGAAGAGTGCTCCTTAAGATGTTCAAAGCTTGAGATATTTTTTTAGATCCTAACCCTTTCTTCCTGATCAGTCTGGTGTGTTCTTTGGCTTCATAGTGCCGTGTGTTCACAAACAACTCTCTGAGGGCTTCACAAAACAGCAGTATGCGTACTGTCATGAGATTACACACAAAGAAAGGTGTTTACTCAGTGTGATCTCCTAAAGCAATTGGATACGCTGGATTTTATTCAGGGGTGTCAGAGCTGAATATTTTTTGCAGGCCACATTTGCAATATTTATTCGTATAAGATAACGAAACCCGGATACTTTTCCACATCACAACTGTGCCCCACTTTGTGGTCGTCTATCACATGAGAAAACCCCAGTCGAATAATGTAACATTGTGGTTGTGACATGAAAACCTTTTCAAGCTACTGTACATTTAAAACAATATATCAGTGCCTGATGACTGTGTTCTTTGCATATTTATCACACACAAGGATTTCAGTTCATCACACCAAGGAAATACAAAATGCAGTTTTCAAATTCAATTCATTAAGGCACACACACACACACACACACACACACACACACACACAAAAAAAAATCTAAACATTTCTGACGCTCTGTGAAAAAGTAATTGCCCCCGAACCTAGTAATGCGTTGTGCCAACCTTGGCAGCAATAACACCAAGCCCAAGGTTTCGGTATCGAATTTGTGAAAGACCAGATGCCTATACAGTACTGTATTTGTAACCGATCACGCCTACCTATGAGGGTCAGGAGCAGTGGCGGGCCGTGCATTTCAACCTTAGGCCTTCAGTGACGTCACATACATACACAATATAGGCTCGTCAAGCAGCACTTAATTTCAGGAGCATTTAAAACCATCAAGTACGCATTCACAATTAAGAGCAGGAAACTAAATTTACAGATAGTCAAAAATAAAAAGATGATTTAAAAATACGAAATAAAATGCCACCCAAATTACGCTGTGTGATCTTAAACAGGTCTGTCCAATAAATTGCGCAATGTCGCAGTTTCATATAAGACACCAACCAAATAACAAAACAAACTATTCTTTGAAAATAAACAGATCATTTGCATTTTGAAAATCGGCGATACAACAGCAAATAACTGAAAATGTTGAGCAGCTGAGATTGAACGAACTTTCGTGCACGAAGGTGACTACA
>NW_017805153.1:1189050-1207866 GCF_001891065.2 Hippocampus comes | reverse complement strand
GTGATCTGATTGGCTATTGAAACCTGACTGTGCCCGTTCACTTACAGCGCACAGGGGCCTGCTCTGTTTAATCTGAAGGCCCCGAGCAAGTTTAATTTACCTGGCAACGCAAGCTAGCTGAAATATGATTGGTTAAAAACTCTACTATAATAAATAAGTTATTTATCGAGTGGCTTTCAATGTTATTTAAAATAACAGCCACTCAACTAAGTGGAAATAATATGATGTAAAGAATACAGAGAATAATTTTGTTTACATATTTATGAAAATAAAATAACATAAATTATAAAATAACATAAAATACATAAAAGTAAATTTACTTTTCTGTGAATGTTTAGGCCAGCAGAGAAGGCCTTGCTGGCCCTCAGGGTCCGCCACTGGTCAGGAGTGACGTAAAAGAAGACCAAACAGACTGTCGCGATGTAGGCAAACGCGTTACGTTTAAATTGAGTCACTACATCATGTAAAACAGCAGCAAGTCCAAACTAGTCCGTGTAAAACGTTCGTACTGTTGGAGATGCAATGTCGCCAACATGCTGCAGGATACGTGTTTGGTGTTCGCAAGTATCCTGGCTAAGAGCACCAGGACATAAGTGGAGCTTTTTCTTCAGGGTTTCAGCCCTACATTGTGTTATAGAACTAAATGTATTAAGAATGTATGTATATACGGTGTCTCATACCTTTGCGTCATACAAGACCTGAGCCTTGGTTGGGTCAGGTTCGAAGCACAGCACTCGTTCTCCTTTTTGGAATCTAAATTTAATGCCCCGCGAATTCATTTGTTCATGGCTCCGTGTGAGAGAGAAGGTATCAATCCACAATCCAACATAATTATGAACTGAATCTATTCCAAACACACTGCTACGAGGGAACACTCCTCGGTTTTTCTTCACAAAAAAACAAACGACGCGTGAAGAGACAACACTGCTGCAAAGCCTCCAACGTCGAATTCAAAGATTTACGTAACTTCCCCCTCCGCCTTCTTCTTTTTCTTCTTTTAGTTTTTGGCATATTGCATGCTTTGGTGAATACCGCCATCCACTGTACAGGAGATCGCAAAGGGACTTTCCAAGCAATGCTGCCGACAGTTGGCCAGAGACCAAAGGAAACAAGATAATGTTGCAGCTCCGAAACAAAGAGAGTTGTCGTGTTGTTTTATTTTTAAAACATACACTTTATTAATTCGTTTCACATTGAATCAAATACAGACACGTCGATATTAGACTACGCGCCTTCTCAACTGCCGCTCGACTCGAGAGGCGTTCAAAGACCGCCTCAGAAAAAACGTAAATTAACGATTACTTCAAAGACACTCAGAAAAGCAAAAACACTACAACAAAACAGAAAATCAAGTGAATAACAAGAGTCTTTTTTTTTTTTTAACAACGTGCTTGCATTGGGGTTGTGGTTTGCATTGGTGGGTAGATCTATCCATACGGCATCATAATTCCTCAGAAGAGTAGCTAATAGTTTGCTTACTTCGGTTAGTTACAGACCGCCATAAATGTTACAAAACACAATTAGTGTGATGTAATACATGAACGTGAGTGGTCATTGTTGTGGCTGGTTAGTGTATAAAATGAATTTGTGGTTGGATTAAAATCCAATAAAGTCACTCCGGGCAAAATTACATATTTTTTGTCTCAATTTATCCATCCATTTATAATTCTACTTCTGTTTATGTTTTTACAGTCAGTACCAGCAGCACAAGGACGACACGAAAACTCGGCACACCTTGCAACAAATCTGATCCAATGGGATATAATGCAGTTTGATTGCAATTACTGAATTCTGAAAAAAAACACGAAATGAGCAAAATTTTAAGCACACATCTGGTTTTGTAACCAACTGTAACAAACACTAGATGGACAAAATAATAGGCACGTGATATATGGTGCTTCAAGCAAGTCTACATCAATGCAAATTACAACCATGTCACAATTACCTATATATAGATAATATATATTTTTAATTCAGACCAAGCAAACACACACACACACACACACACACACACACACACACACACACACACACACACACTCACTCCCTTATTTCTGAAACACTTGTAATGGCTATCCTGAGAGTGTGCTGGTGTACCTAATATTTTGACTTTGGAGTGCATTCCAGACAGTTTTCAGTACTCCACTTAATATGTTTGCGTTAACAAATGGAACTCGGCAGCGGGCCGTAAGTACGGGTATTCTGTTTCATGTTCCAAAAGTAGGCCAATCAGTAATTACATTTCTTTTGTTTCTAAACTTGTGACCCCTACACATTCAAATCTGTCAGTCGTTCTCGGACAATGCAATGTAACACTGACCACAGGGCAGGAAAGCATGTCTGTGCAGCTGTAGCGAATCACTCATTCAGCTTTAAGTGGTTTCAGGCTGTGCGCTCTTCTATTGTTTACCAAATATGGTGTGTGTATATAACACTCAACAGAACTGGCTTGAGGTGCAGCCCTAATTATTTATTTTCTTCAAACTGGCTATGCCTGATGTGTTTACACACATTTGGCATTCAATGTTTTTCATGCAAGGTCCACATATTGCTCATGATGAGCAGGACTACATTAGTGTCAAAAGCAGGATAGACGGAGAAGCTGGACTCAAAACATGTAGTTGTTAAACTATTATGTTGCAACATTGAGAGATTCTCTTTATTAATATGATTTAAAATGTCTTCACAAAATGTCTTCCACGTGCTTTGTTTTCATTCTGCGGTTTTGGCACGCAGAGCTCTCCTCCCTCCCTTCTCACCGTTTTTAGACAGGTTGAATCTATCTCAGCTGTTATCAGTGTGTCACGTCATGCTGTGTGTGTGTGTGTGTGTGTGTGTGTGTGTGTGTGTGTGTGTGTGTGTGTGTGTGTGTGTGTGTGTGTGAGTGTGCGCGGAATGCAGTGCAGCTTCATATCCTCTATTGTAAGATGTCAGCCAACTTCCTCCCAACAGCCCCCTGCAGTCTATTTTCATTTTTCCAAAACTCTAACCATCTTGTGTTGTCTCCCACTCCAACTAACCTAGCTACTGATAAAACACATACCAGTACACTGTATGTGTACTCATGCCCGACTCACATAACAAATCCTGAGGTGATGGCACTCAAGCACAAGCATCTGTTTAAATAATGCCTGGCATGAAGCTTTATGCACAGGTGATTAAAGCAAACCAGTTGGTACTAATTTGTATTCAAATGTGGCGCAAAACTGCAGCATGTGTATACCAGCACTAATTTTGATTGGAGGAATGTCGGCGCCTTTTGACTGTTTTTACTGGACAGCCCCGGGGGGCTTGTGTTTTTTGCGCCTGAAATGGCCAGCAATTTTCGCAGCCCCGCTTTGTTCAGCGGAAATGTCGGTGCTGTTGGACAGTCTGCGGCTGGATGGATGGATGGCTTGTGGAGCCAACGATGAGAAGAAAGGAGCGTTAGCACAGAGCGCCGATGCGTATGTGGAACTGGGAGTTGCCGCTTGGAATTGAAGCGGATTTACGTGGGACAGGAGATGTGACCAATCTCTTTTTTCGTTAATGAACGCTACAGCTTCTTGTTTGCTTTCAAACTTAGCTTGTAGCAGACGTGTGCACATTTTCAACATGACGTCTCTGATCCACTTGTGAAAGGACACTTTGATTCTCTCCTCTTTCATCTATAACTGCTTCAAACAACAAAGCGTATGCAGGAAAGTGGTTAAGATTGAATGACTGTCTGTGTCTTATGTGTTGTGGTGTATTTTTTTGTGATTTTATGTTAACTGTTCTGTTGATGGCGGCGCAGGCACCCGCAGTGGCTCCTTTCTCTGCTGTGTTTGCACTGTGGTTGAGAGGAAAGAAATTTCATCTGTGCTGTATGTTTCACCTAGAGCATATTTGACAATAAAGTTGACTTGACTTGAACAGTTTACCACCATTAAGTGCCAGAACAGTCAAAGATTTTAATGTGATACTATTCAGTCCTGCATGCCATTCAAATTCCCAAATTAATAGGCGGGTTCACTCCCCTATGTGAACACGGACGGTGCAATAAGCTTTGAATGAATCCATGTTTTTGGAGGACAAAAATTTACTAACTCCTAATGCACTTGAAACAAACACGAGAAAAAAAACTACTGTTGTTCGGGTACGTTTGAGATTAGTATTGTGGTGGCCACATTGGTTGAAGTCTCTCATGGGTGACAGTAACTTTAAGCGAACTAAGCAGGTAGAGTTTTGTTTCGATTTGGTGAACACGAGTCCCTTCCAAAAGTATTGGAATGGCAATGTCAAATCCTTTATTTTTGTTGTATACTGAAAACATTTTGGTTTCAGATCAAAAGATGCAGATGAGGCAAAAGTTCATAATTCCAGCTTGTATTTCATGATTTTTATCTCTCGATGTGTTGAGCGACTCAGGACAGACCTTTTGTTTGACACCACCCACTTTTCAAGAAAGCAAATGTTTTCGAACAGATGTTATTAAATGAACTTAAATTGAATAACAATAGCATTATCATTACTTGCAATAACTGCATAGAGCCTGCAACCCATTCTCTTCACTAGACTGCTGCATTCCTCATGTGAAATGCTTCTCCAGGCATTTTCTGCAACCTCTTTCAGTTCTTGTTTGTTTCTGGTGTTTTCCCTCTCCAGTCTCCTCTTCAGGAAGGAACATGCATGCTTTGTTGGGTTAAGGTCCAGTGATTGACTTGAGCAGTTCAAGACCTTCTAGTTTTCCCTTGTGATGAAGTCATCTGTTGTGTTGGTAATATGTTACGGCTCATTATTAAGTTTCCAGACGGAATGATTTTATACACTTCAGAATTCATTCAGCCACAACGGTCATGAGTTACATCATCAATAAAGAAATATGCATGCCATAGTACAAGATGCAAACCATTCATCAACAAAAAGAATCGGAAGGCCAGGTTGGATTTTGCAATAAAGTAATTCGATTAGTCACAAAAGCTGTGCAATTATCGAGAGAAATGTGTGTCTTTATTTGTAATCAATCAAAAAAGGGGATTTTAAATGAAAAAAAATTGGATTTGCAAACAAGTCGCTGATGGTGTAGTGGTACACTCCCCTGACTTGTATGCGGGCAGCGTGGCATCGGTTCCCACTCAGCGACAGTATGGATGTGGGCATGACTGGTTGTTTGTCTCTACATGTGCTTTGCGACTGACTGGCCACCAGTTCAGAGTGTAATCTGCCTTCCGCCCGAAGTCATCTGGGATAGGCTCCAGCGCCTCCTGTGCCCCTCTTCAGGAGGTGGCCCGGTAGTCAACTGGTTAGCGCGTCGGCCACACAGTGCAGAGGTGTAGGGTTTGATTCCGGCTCTGGGCTTCCTGTGTTGAGTTTGCATGTTCTCCCCGTGCCTGCGTGGGTTTTGTCCGGGTACTCCGGTTTCCTCCCACATTCCAAAAACATGCACGGCAAGTTAATGGAACACTCTAAATTGTCCCTAGGTGTGAGTGTGAGTGATGGCTGTATGTCTATGTGTGCCCTGTGATTGGCTGGCAACCAGTTAGGGTGTCCCCCGCCAACTGCCCGAAGATAGCTGGGGTAGGCTCCAGCATGCCCCGCGTCCCTTGTGAGGATAAAGCGGATTGTAAAAACGGATGGATGCTCGAAAGTTTTGGTTGCAATTTTTTGAGGGGTGGATGGTTGCAAATTCTAAAATTTTGGTTGCAAGTCTTGAAGCTTTATTTGTAACTCCTTACTTTTGGTTGTGAATCAACTTCAACCTTGTGGGCGGTTCCTTTGCTGAACCGATCTTAGAAGCCTTTTCATTAGTCAGTTTGGAATGATGCTGTGTCAGCTTTCCTTTGGCATCTTGGAATGAGGGCGGGACAGCTTCAACAAACAGACAAATAAAGAAAGAAATAAATCTGGGATTGGATGTCAACCAGTTCAGAGTGTCCCACGCGTATTGCCCGAAGACAGCTGGGATAGGCTCCAGCACACCCGCGACCCTTGCAAGGATAAGCAGACTAGAAAATGGATATATAAATAACTAAATAAATAGACGCAATATTTATGATGACAGATGGTGCAGTGGTCCACTCGCAGGACGTGTGCAGGCAGGTTGAATTCCTTAATGACTAATTATTCCGAAATCTAAAAGCTGTGATGTCACATGAATAATTTGTGCAGAGCAAGGAGCTCATGTGTCAGATGTTCATTTGTATTTTCGTCGGGGAGGTGGAATAAAAGCAAAAATGAGCGAGCCAAAAGCGCTTGGAGAATGGTTATCACCAACACAGTTTTTGCAGGTATCCATGCTGTCTCTCATGAAAACAGAAGTTACGCATGTGATGTCAGAGGATTTTTGTAACAGAGTGATGCTGGAAATCTCCGGTTATGACTGCCCACAGCCAAATGTGGATCCAGAGATATCTGCAAATCTCCTCTTTGGCTCGCTAGAATGTTCATAAACCTTCCTTTTTAATGACCAATCATACTGTTTGTGAGGGCTGCTCTTCGATGTTCTGTATTATTTCCTTGCTTGTTTGTTACCAGGAAGTCAAAGAGATTGGCGAACAGCACCAGGTACCTGTTCCAAGAGACCAGACGACAGCAATACCAGCGTGTTCTTAAAAAGAACTTCTGATTTATCTGTTTATGCATCGGAAATCTTGCGTTGAAGAGATTACAACTCTCTGGAAATCGCTGCGGTAATACAAATTATGTGCATCATATAACACTTATTTAACCTAAGCTCTTATCCAAGAGAGTAATGATTATACTGAATAGCATGTCAATGTTCATCATTGCGGTAGTCATGTTAGAGACATTGGTAGCTGTCAACATTCATGCATAATTGTTAAATTTTTAGAGATGTGTCTGGTTTTTTTTTGTGTGTTAATTTAATTTTTAGAGATAGAAATGCACTTTTTTGTCTAGATGAGTGAAAAAATATTCTATAATCAAACCAACATACAGTATGTGCCAAGGATGATTTTATGACTTGACCTTTGACTCATGTGAACAAAGGAACGACTTGGCTCGCTTATTTGGTGACGCAATTCGACTTGTTTGATTTATTTTTCCCACTGTAACTTGGGCCTTGAAGGACAGATTTGCTTGTGACTTGCACATATGTGACTTTATTCCCACAAATGATAAGTCATGCACACACAACATGAAACGTGAAAATCACGCATATATTTGTGGATCTGAAAAACACATGGAAATCCCAAATACATTTGTGGATCTGAAAAACGTGAGAAACATGGATTTATTTATCTCACAAGTGTCAAACTCTAGGCACGAGAGCTAGATCTGGGCTGCCAAATCATTTTATGTGGCCCTCAAAAGCAAAACACATGTGTCAAATATCAAGATGCTTGCCTACATTTTGCAAAATTTCGAATCCTCATATGTAATAAATAACAGCGATATTGTTAGCATGTTCTTGTTACCAAACCCCTCAGGACAGTCACTTACACAATTGAATAAACCGTTATTCTAGACTTCTTTATTTGGTTTGACAATCAAAACGGGTAATGGTAACTACAATGTAGGCCGCGACAAAATTGAATTTGACACCCCTGATTTATGTGAATAATTTTGAGACTTATTCTTCCCCATACGACATGGTTGTCGACTGGTTAGCATGTCCTCCTCACAGTACAGTGGTCCAGGATTCGAATCCGGGCCCCGGGCTTCACATGTGGAGTTTGCATGTTCTCCCCGTGCCTGTGTGTATTTTCTCCGAGTACTCTGGTTTCTTCCCACATTGCAAAGACATCCGTGGTAGATTGATTGAACACTCTTGTCCCTAAGTGTGATTGTAAGCGCGGATGGTTGTTTGTCTACAGTATGTGTGCTCTGCAATTGGCAGCAACCAGCTCAGGGTGTATCCTTCCTGCTGCCGGAAGACAGCTCAGATTGGCTCCAGCACACCCGCAACTCTCGTGAGGATAAGCAGTTTGGATAATGGATGGATGGATGGATCTCTCCCCATATTTGAACATCAAGTTCCCCAGCAGCATGACTACCAATACAGGCGGTTCTTTTGCTGGGCCAGGCTGAGGAGGAGAGGATCAGAGTTGTTTTTATGAGTCCAACAGATGGAATTTAAGAAGGTGGTGAACAGCATATGAGTGGTGAGCGCATCTGCGTTACAGTTCTGATGTTGATTGCGAATGAGTCCAGAGTGTATTCTGCCTCTCACACAAAGTCAGCTATAGTAGGCTGTGCATATCAAATATAATACAAAACATAGTTTGAAATCAATTTGTTTTGGTATGATTTTGCTAAAGTGTCTTCCCTGTAGTCTGTAATTTGTTAATGTTTTCAGCAGTAATGGAGTGTGTCACTCAAGCTAACTAATATTATAATAAAAAAAGACATTGACATCATGATTTCATTTTTTTTTTTATTATTAAATAGTTCCATTTGTTCTTGCCTAGTGAGCATAGCAACTAACACAGCTAGGATGTATGCGTTAGACAAAAACTCTCACATTTACAACCTTGTTACTTGCAACCCTGTTACTGTAATTAGAGTAACACAAAAAATTAAGTATTCAAACACCATTTAAGTTTATTGAATTGCAAATAATTCATCCAGCAATATTTTTTTAATACGTTTTTCACAGTAACCGACTGTTTAGCACATCTGCCATACAGTGCAGAGGTTGTGGGTTCATCTGTGCGCCGGCCCTCCCGTGTTTGCATGTTCTCCCTGTTTTTGCATGTGTTTTCTCAAGGTACTCTGGTTTCCTCCCACATTCCAAAAATGTGCATGGTAGGTTAACTGAAGATAGTTCTGAGCTGTGAACATGAGTATTAATGGTTGTTGGTCTGTGCTTGTCTGCAATCGTCTGTGCCCTGCAATTGGCTGGCGACCAGTCCAGGGTGTCGCCTCGCCTCTTGCGCAAAGTCAGCTGATAGAAGAAGCAGGACAACCCTGAACCAGCACTGTCGTTGATGGGTAACGGGTTGGATGGCTGTTTTTCAAGTTCTTGAATACCGGTAACAGCTGTTCAAAGAGGAACAAAATACATATTATGACAAATACAATCTCATCATCATTTATTTTTCAATGCTTCCCTGTTCTATTTTAAGAGTGATCAGCTTCTTCACATGTTTGACAGTTATCAATTGTACATTGTCTGTACTGTCTGTCAATGATGGTTTGATTTTTTTATTTAAATGTAACCCTGGACCTGATAAATTCAACTCAATGTACAGAATTTAAAAAGTGACATTGAGTTGCACTTTGGGGGTTCTAACGTAGTTATCCATTCCTCTGCAGCTGGGCATACCTGTTTTGTCCGCCTCCCACATCCCCCTGTGCTGAACATGGATCACAGTGTTAATTTGTAAGAGTGCTAAATGGTGTGACATTCAAAAGAGTCCAATGACATGATTGTTTTGTTCAACAATGTTTTGTGATTTTTCCCTGAGGGGTACATTTTCTTACTCTAAGTCAGGGGTGTCAAACTCATTTGACGAAGGCCACATTTTAGTTACTATTTCACTTGCAGGGCCGTTATGACTGAAACCATATAAAGAAGTCAAGAATAACTGTTGATGCAACTATTGTTTAAGTTCCTATCATGATGGGTTTGGTAACAAGAAAATGTTTAGAATATATCTCTTATTTATTACATATGAGAATTTAAAATGTTGGTAGCCTTTTTAGAAAGGATCATGGTAGTTGACATGTTTGAGCTGCTTTTGTGGGCTACAAAAAATGACGTGGGGGGCCAGATCTGGCCCCTGGGCCTTGAGTTTGACACCAGTGTTCTAAGTCAATGCATTGGTACAGAAAAAAAAAAACATTTGTGAGGAATTGGGACCGAGACCCACCTTCAATCTTGTTAAAACTCACGATTCATTTATGCCCCACTAAACATTTTGCAACGAAATGATCTGAAATTGTAAAAATGCTTCAAATTATGGTCCAAAAGCATCAGAAATGCAAGAAAGCAGGTGTGTACAATGTCGCCGCTTTGGAACCAGTGAAATATCAGTGAAATAAATACTAATATCAAGGAAGAACAAGACTTGCAAAGACTCAGTATTCACCCATTGACAACACTCAACATATAAAGATCATAGGACAGGCAGAGATCAATTCCAACATATTTCCCTGCATGACACCAATTATTACTTTCATCAGGGCTTTGGCGCCAACTTTCGTCATTATTGAAAGGCATTAAAATGCAAATACTGTAGGTCCGTTTTTCAGCAAAAAAAAAAAAATACAAAGAATGGCTCATGAACCACTAATCGGGGGGCTGCGGGAGTGACACTTAATTTGCGAACGTGAGATTGACAGGACGGAGGGTGGGAACGCATGATGCAACGTTCAAGTGTTATGGCCCCCTCCCTTTCCGACTGCATGTACATTCCCAAACGGTCTGCTTCAATTTTCACTTCGGCTTGGGCATGACCGCCGCGCGGATGAACTCGCACCACTTGCGCGTCTTCTGCAATCAAATGTTGCACGGTCCTACACCTCCTCGGTTCACCTCCTGGGACTTTTTGTGCAACCCTCACCATTGCGGAGCTTGAGGAAAACGCATTGAGTAGGTACCTCGTCAAAAACAGGAGTCATGTCAGCGGCACAGGGACTTTTGAACAGCGTCTTCTCCTGCTCTTCTCCAGCCTCGAAGGCTGCAACCAAACAGAGACTTCGGCAAACTAGGAGTCTGGACCCCGCTATCATCAGACAATGCGGCACCGGGACTGAAATCGCAAGTGGCTCGCAGTTGTCCGGGTCAACTGTGCAGGACGCAGGTGCGTCCTGGATCCCGTCTGCGCGCACCAAGACTTTAACTCTCAAAGAACTCATCGCACCGTCTATCTCGTCCCCATCCATACCTTTGGACGTGTCCCCTTCGTCCAACTTTCAATTTGACTACGAGGTAGGAAAGCGTTCCAAACGGAACACGACTGGGGATTTAGCAGTCTTGGTGCGAGGCTCCGCGTTCACGCCGCCCGCTAGTACGGGCGCGCTCTTCTCGCCTCGGAGGTGGCTCCAGAAGAGGACCCAGCCGCCGAGCTCGCAAGCTCACGTCGCGTGGAAGCCAGAGGTAACGTTCTCGGCTATTTACCAAATTCAGCGTCCCGTCAATTCAAACGAGGAGAATTCTGATTTGAGATCGCTGTGCCCCTTTGAAGCGCAGCTTGTGAAACAACGTGCGAGGGTGTGTATCAGCTCCTATAGTGTCTTGTTTTATACAGGAATAATACAAGAATAGAAGGCCTTGACTATTCTTCTCTGGCATCTGCACCTGGAAGCTGCATCACAGCAGTTGTCTTGACCAAGGGCACATGGGTTATAACTATGG
The DNA here is from genome assembly GCF_001891065.2 of Hippocampus comes. Classification (NCBI taxonomy): domain Eukaryota; kingdom Metazoa; phylum Chordata; class Actinopteri; order Syngnathiformes; family Syngnathidae; genus Hippocampus; species Hippocampus comes. The sequence goes on along the minus strand of NW_017805153.1, from coordinate 1,196,585 downwards.
GTGAGAGGAGGAGGAGGAGGAGGGCTTGGGGGGGGGGTGTTCTCACGATGACAGAAGAGAAAACATTCTCTGGGGTGAACTCAATAATCTCTAATTGAAGAGTAATTAATTCCAACTAAAGGTGCATTCAAGTGCACAGACAGCTTTTTCACCCAGCGATGCCCTCATATCGGGGACTGGGCTTCAAGCAACCTGAAATTGAGTGAGGCTTAGAATGAAATCTTTAGCAAAACATACTTTGGATACTTATTTTTAGCAGGGGGGCTTTATTGGGTGCATAGTTGGCATAAGTCCACACGCTCCAGTTGAATAGTATGATTGGTTTCCCACATGTTTTGCGGAATCTTGTTGGTTTGGTGCTTTTTCCCTCTTTGTTTGCGGCTTTACTGTGTGTGTGTGTGTGTGTGTGTGTGTGTGTGTGTGTGTGTGTGTGTGTGTGTGTGTGTGTGTGTGTGTGTGTGTGTGTGTGTGTGTGTGTGTGCGTGCGTGTGTTGGGAAGGTCTTAAAGGACTTGTTTCTCACGCTTCAGAGGGGGCGGCGGGTCAAAAACCACGCAGCCCTTGAAAAACTCTTACGCCACTTCCTGTTCCAGAGAGCTTCTCAACAGCTTTTCCTCTCCCTCTCTTGGTGCAGTTACGATAGTCTCACTTTGTAGTTGCCCACTGGGACCATTAAAGATAAGGGGAGACATTAGCTGAGTCTGGACGATAACATTATCGTCCCTCAGATTGTAACTGTATACAATAGACTTGTTCGAGTGTCATTGTGTGCAATAGTTTTTCCGCACGTTCACATTTTTTTTCATAGTTCATTAAATATGAAACCGTTCACGCATCAAGATGCCGAATTGTCTTGTCCATAGGTATGAATATGAGTTTTGAAGGCTTGGTTTTCTGTGGTTGACTGCCGACCAGTCCAGGGTATACCGCACCTTTCACATTGAGCTGCGGTAGGCTCTCATTCAGTACGAATGGTATATGGTTGATAGATGGATGCCATAAAAATAAATAAACCAATCAATAAACACAAAACAACAAACTACCTTTGACTGTGACGGCTCAGGAACTGGGAACGTTTGCTTAAAAACAAAATGTAACCCTCTCAAATGTCAAACTGAATACCATTAGTGTTTTGCAAGGGGGATCCCACAGGTTTTTCACTGTTCATTGGCAAAGCATACAAGTAAAAAGTAATTGAAATGGTTCATCTGAGTCTGCGACTGTTGTTTCGGGGCCTAAAAAGGTTGACAAATAAGTTAACACATCGTACAAGCGCTGGAATGTTGGCACTGAATGCAGCATTTTGGGATAGCACTTCAGCTTTTGCAAAATAGTTGTGAGGCTCACGATGGACTATTGAGTGGACGTGATTTTTGAGGCCTTATATTTCCATCAACATCTAATTAAAGTGAAGGGATCGTAGGAGTCTTGAACTTATGAGGACGTTTGATTCTTTTGTTGTGATTCCTCACCGAGTTCCTCCCTGAAACCCAAGTCAAGACGCTGTTAAATCCAAGATGAAACAGAGCAAAGATGTCCCGTTTTTGGTGGTACCATTCATGGAAGGATGCCAACCTGTTAGCAAAAACTAGATGGTTGTGTCTTTGAACACGCATAAGTACGGCAATTATGATGGAGCACAAATTGATTTTCTTTGGCTTGCATTCTTCTTTCAGTTATTTTTTTCCCCCAGTCACAATTATCAATCTGTTAAGATTTAGAGCTGCTTAACACACCCATTAATACAAACCAACCAGAGAAGTTGGCTGTCTATGAGTAGACAGTATCAAATATAACTGCGGCAGATTTTGCATTCGTCTTTTCTTTTCTGGTCTTTCTTTCTTTCTTTCTTTCTTTCTTTCTTTCTTTCTTTCTTTCTTTTTTTCTTTCTTTCTTTCTTTCTTTCTTTCTTTCTTTCTTTCTTTATTTCTTTCTGTCTTTCTGTCTTTCTTTCAAGGTTACATATGTATTGGAAATTTCCCCATTTTGGTACCAATGATGGTTATTTTATTGCACGCAACTTCCTCCTTTTCTCCACCCATCCATCCATACATCCAGCCAGTCAACCATCCATTTTCTTACGAGGGTTGTGGGGGTGCTGGAGGCTATCTCAGCTGTCTTCGGTCAGTGGGGGAGACACCCTCAAATGGTCGCAGGGCACACATAGACAGACAACCATTCGCGCTCACACTCACTCCTTGGGACAATTTAGAGCGTTCCATTAATTTGCCATGTATGTTTTTGGAATGTGGGAGGAAACCAGAGTACCCGGCTAAAACTCACGCAGGCACGGAAGAACATGCAAAATCCACAAAGGACAGCCGGAGCCGGAATCGAACCCTGTACCTCTGCATTGTGAGGCAGACATGCTAATCAGTTGACTACCGTGCTGCTTCTCCTTTTCCCCCCTGTCACATTATTAAATTTATTCAGCAATAGAGATTGTTTAGATATTATTTCAAGTGTGCAGCAATACATCAGAAAATATAGTTGGGTGCTATAGTAGATAATGCCATGAAACCATTGACACAAAGGCCATTTTGCCCTGGATGTTCTTGCGCAAGAGATGCACTTTTCAAAAGTTTGTATTTTAACAACCTTAACCTTCAGGGTTCGTTGTAGTGTAAGTTACTCTTAAGACACTGTGAAAATTATGCTTTGTGTAAAGGAAAGGTTATGTAGGGCAGGGGTGTCGACTTCATTTTTGTCACGGTCCACTTTGGAGTTGTTTTCCCTCGGAGGGCCGTTAGGACAGTTAATTGTCTCATCACATTATTACTTGTACACAACAAATTAATGGATTTTGGTAGAGCACGGTGTTTGACTGGTTAGCACATCCGCCTGACAGTGCAGAGGCGCAGGGTTCGATTCTGGCTCCAGCCTTCCAGTGTGGAGTTTGCATGTTCTCCCCATGCCTGCGTGGGTTTTCTCCGGGTACTCCAGTTTACTCCCACATTCCAAAAACATGCATGGCAGGTGAATGGAACACTCTGAATTGTTTGTTCGTCTATGTGTGCCCTGCGATTGGCTGGCAACCAGTTCAGGGTGTCCCCTGCCTACAGCCTGAAGACACCTGGGATAGGCTCCAGCACGCCTGCGACCCTGATGAGGATAAGTGGATTCAAAAATGAATGGATGGATAGTTTTGACATCAGTCAACGATAATAGTTTGTTTAATTATTGTTCAAGTGAGTGTAAACAGGGTAACAAAATGATTGCAAAATCTCACCGTCATTTATTACACATGACAATTTGACATTTCTTTACAGATTTTAGCAAAGATCATGCAAGTTGACACACATGATTTACTTTCGCGGGCAACATAAAATGATGTGGTGGGCCGGCTCTGGCCCCCAGGCCTTGGGTTTGACACCTCGAGGTATGCATTCGAAAGTGAAATTCCAATGGTGGCTCAAGTAGTCGGTCTTCAACCAGACTTGTGTTGACGAGGGTCTAGATGAGCCATTGGAGATTTGTCTGGGAGGATCGCAGTGTGGGTGATTTCACGTCTGCTTTGGGATCTATTCTCAACAATGAAGGGAAAGAACACTGCTCGGAATAGAAGACGGCCGCAAAGTAAACATTAATATCCGCTGGTAGAATCTCTGTCTGTTGTCGATTAAAGCTCCCCTGCAGCAAGTGGGTAGGTAGACGTGTTGGGTTTCATCATTGATACAGAAAGCGGTGATCTCGTAGGTGGCTATTTTGGAGTCTTGAATGCCAAAAATGTACATCCTTGTTCCCCTTGAGCATGTATGATGCGATTCTTTTAAATTTGGTTTGTTATGAACCAGAAGAAAGGCATTGCTAACCACACACCCACACACACACACACACACACACACACACACACACACACACACACACACACACACACACACACACACACATTCTGTAGTTGTGATCAGCATCGACTACACACTGAGTGAAATCCAAAGTTGGAGTGATCATACACTTCCAAACACAACACAGTCTGCTTCGTGTCCTCCTTGGAATATTAAAAAAACATTCACAGATGAATAATGAATAGAAAACAATTTCTAAGGATGAATTAATAGTGAAAGCTGGCCCATGCAGAATTCAATGAAGTCTATGCTAGATCGATCATTTTTGACGACGGAGAACTTACTCTCGTACTCCACTCCAGCCGCTTTCAGTGTGGAGGCTTGTATATATATCTGTCAGGAATTCTAGGTCAAAGCGTCAAGCAGAGGTGCCACGGCCTATTGACAGAGGGGTAGCGTTAAGACAATACACTGCAGGTTTTAAAGCCCATTTCCAACTGTGTGCCTCCAGTATAGGCCTATCTAATAACTACATTAAATGTATTTGTTTTGATTATTAACTGTCGAGTGACCCATATACAGTACTTTTGCAGTTCATTTGAAACAATAGGCTTGTACTCACACCCATACTGCATTTAAACACATAAATACTGCTCCTGAAATGGAATAATGGATTTGAGTAACAACATCACGCAGTATCAACATGGAACAAATAACATACCATTTAAATTGGCCTGGACTGACTCTTTTCCCATTGGCTCATAAGGCAGGTCAAAAAAGCCAAATAAAAACCTGTTTGATTCTGATGATGTCCAATTCTATAGTCGTGGGAAACATTGCCTTGTGCAACTAAAGGTACATTTGTTTGGACATATATAACAATGGCAGCAAAAATACCTCATACAAGTTTAATTTATGAGTTGATATTGAGCCACTTTCCATGGTTTTCTTGCTTATAACTACATTCACTTATAGGCGAAGTCAGCCCCAATAATTTCTTGACAATAAGTTCTATGCGCCCCCACTAGACTAAACACAGCATTCTGATTAATATTGCATTTGTGGAATATGAGTTAAGAAGTACAACACACTTGTTTTTGTCCATCTCAGAGGCGGCCAATTTGCCATAGGCTGTCGACTGAAAATGATATCACAGCTGCTTAAGGCGGAGGCAACAACCAATCATGGCTCAGCTTCAGAAACCAGGTGAACCTTGATTTGCCGTTACCTGAGCCCCCTGAGCAACTGTGAGGTCATTTTCAGTTGACAGAAAGTGGCAAAATGGCATGGCTTTCGCTGCTTAACTCATATTCCACAAAACAATATTAATCAGAATGCTGTGTTTAGAACAGTGGGGGTGCATAAAACATATTAATGTAATACAATTTTGGAGTTGAGTTCCCCTTTAAGGTCTTGTATCAATAACTACGGCATTGTAATACCAAAAGCAGTGTTTGTAGGTATTCCCTGTTTCATTTTTATTCGTCAGTCATATGACATGCCTTGTGTGGTACCAGGCATTAAAATGATAATAACATTGAAAAAAAAAGTAAAATTTTTCCCCATGACTGTAGGTGCTCTGATGATTATAAGTTTCTGTTTGTATTAGAAGCCATTATTACATGTACACTTTTGTTCTCATTCTTTTTTGTTCTCCATCCATCCTTTATATTATAGTGCTTATCCTTTCTTGGTTCATGGTTGTGCTGGAAATCTTCACTAGCTGACTTTCGGTTACCATTAATTACTTCAAAACATAGGCTAACAACAGAAAAAAATACTATATCTTGTATACGTTTCTGGCACTAGGGCTGCCCAACAACATTTGTTTTGACGTGTGTGTGTGTGTGTGTGTGTGTGTGTGTGTGTGTGTGTGTGTGTGTGTGTGTGTGTGTGTGTGTGGGTGTGGGTGTGCGTGTTTTAATGAACTACATCATGACAAGGCAGCTTTTCTTGCTCCCGAATGTGAAATGTTCATGGGAAATACAGAAACATCGACTATATGATAATGCCTCGAGACTCAAAGTGAAGCAAAGTGATATAAACCCGTGGAACTTTCCTCCCTCCTGGTGAATGTGCCAGAGAGCGAGAAAGCAAAACAGAGTGAGGCAAACTGCAGCTATAAATAGAAAAGTAGTTCAGCACAGGAAGAGTTTGAGCCAAGAAGTTCAAGAAGTGAGTTTTGTTTGAGTTCTATGGGTTGCACGTGTGTTTATTCAAGTCGGCACATGCTTTGCCGTCATAATTTATTCGTGGTTGAGAAAAGTATACTCTCAAACATTAGCTTATTCGAAAGGCATTGTTATGAGAGGCCGATTCGATTAGTCTTTTTCACGTTCGCATGTTATTGGCACATTATTGCCATCTAGTGGATATTTTTTCCCCACATAGACTGCGCTCCACATGAAGGAGGGCACCCAACGGATATGTTCGAAAACGGTTTCCATCGCCACTCTTGTCACTCTCTGGCCACTCCCACAACGCGTGGAAAAAATTAAATCTGTGATTCTTTTCGCACGAATGCAGTATTTTTAAGCGCGATGATACTCTGTCAGAACATATTTATGTTTACTGCACATTTAAAGAATTATTACACACAATTGATCCAAAGACAAAATTTAAATCAGAGGTGTTAAGCTCGCCACTTCATTTTATGTGGCCCGCAGAAGCAAATCTTGTGCTTCAACTTCCATGATTCTTCGAGAAACCTCAACCAACACGTCTAAATGTTCTCTGTAAAAACAATATCATCGAGATATTGCAAATTGTTTTATCATTATCAAGCCACCTTTCGCATTATCTTGAACACTAGTTGAAAAACTATTATCTTTGACGTCCATCTGTTGTAGTGTATATGTAATAATATGAAAATATGGTACGTTTGTATGGTTTCACAACCATAATGGCCCCCTGTCAAGTCGCCACCTTTGTTCAGATTAAGGTTCCTCATTAGCACTTTAAATTGTAGGATGACGAAATGTTCACCAAAGTATTGATTTACTCTTCTAAAGGTCATATAATATTTTATACATATAAATGTAACTTTTGGGCACTATATTTGCGGCACATTGATATGGTTCGGTGTTTACAACAACATTAAAGTCAAATTCACGTGTACAAATGTTGCCACTTGCTTGCAAAATTGACCTCAAAGAGATTTTCACCTTTGAACATGTCAACATACGTGAACAATTGAAAACATTTTATTGACATGTGAAAGCATATTCCACACCGAAATTACAATAACTTAATTGATGAAAGACTTTTTACAGTGTTAAGATGGAGTTGATGTCGTGGTACTGGGGTCAGTAAGTCATTTTGCAAAGGATAGCTAGTGCAGTGCATTTATTGACCAATAGAGGGCACCAATCAAGTGCAATTAGTCCTGCATGAGCTGCACAAACCGGAGGTAGTGTACAAACAATTGCATCTGGACTCCAGTACACGCACATTCATTGCAAATGATGAATCATGTTAAAAATATGATTCGGCTGTGGCGTGGCCAGTTACAGCTGTGCACGTCTATGAGCATGTGTAAGACTCTCATTGTCCCACGTACATGACACAAAAATGTCCAACAGCTGGACAGAACATTTTTATGGCCAAATAAATCTAATCTATTGCACATTGGAATTACAGAAACAAATTATTGTATTCTCGCTGCCTGAATGATTTAACTGAATTTGGACATTTGCTGAAATGCCTCATAAACATTTACAAGCAATCCTTTCTTGGTCTCCAGATCTCCCCC
>NW_017805153.1:1165982-1189003 GCF_001891065.2 Hippocampus comes | reverse complement strand
CTCTCTCTCTCTCTCTCTCTCTCTCTCTCTCTCTCTCTCTCTCTCTCTCTCTCTCTCTCTCTCTCTCTCTCAACATACTTGTGTTACTTCTAAGATGATTTCCCATTTTTACCCACTGAGCGGGTATCATCCATCTATTTTCTAATCCGCTTATCCTCACGAGGGTCGCGGGCTTGCTGGAGGCTATCCCAACTGTCTTTGGGAAGTAGGCAGGGGAAACCCTGAACCGGTGGCCAGCCAATCTTAGGGCACACAGAGACAAATAATCTTCTGAGTTCATATTCACACCTCAGGAAAATTAGAGTGTTCCATTAACCTGCCATGCATGTTTTTGGAATGTAGAAAAACCCACAAAGGCACGGGGAGAACATGCAAACCCCACACAGGGAGGTTGGAGCCTGAATCGAATCCTGCACCTCTGTACTGTGAGGCGGACGTGCTTACTTACCAGTCGATCACTGTGCTGCCTGAGTGGAGACCTTCCCATAAATTTTCCTCCATGCCTGAATGACTACTTGGAGATTCCGTGAAACATAAAATATAAAATAAAATAAAAGTAAATAAAGTCAATAAAAAGAAAGAAAAATCAATTTCATCAATCTAGAATTATTATTTTGCATTTTATTACTGCAGGAATTGTCTGCATTGCATGTTTTTTAATGACCAACCAAGATGGCGCGTTTTATCACCTTTCTGATGAACCCATCGGGTTTGCTCTGTTCCACACGCTTTGGGCGGTATAAGCCTTATGTCACTATACAATACAATACAATACAATACATCCTGATTTATATAGCGCTTTCACACTATATGCAAAATCCTTTCGGATTATGAATGCAATACAAACTCGGGTTATATTCACACTGCAGCTCAATTTAGATGATTATTTTTTGGCCCATAAGAGACACATCTGATTTTTTCATTCAATATGAACAGTACAAAATTACAAATATTATAATTTTTTAAATCTGACATGGCCCCTTTCAAATGCGGATATAAATTGGAAATGTTTGCGACGCGTCTGCGGTATGAACACTCATCCGCACTTATCCGCCCTATATGGGCGAGTAAAGTGCTTGGCTCGGAAAAGTACCGTACTGACAATTGTCTGTGAATCTGCGTTTTTAAATGTTCAAAGATGCTTGGTGGTAGAAAAAAAACTAAAAAAACGATTTGGAGGAATTCCTTCAGTCTATTACACTGGGGAGCAAATTGACCCCCCTAAAAATTTGTCGGATTGTACTATATTTTTAAGATGATTAAAATAATTAGTGGCAGGCTGATTCCAAAATTGCAGTTTTTTTTTTCGAGCACGTCGTTTTTTTCCTCCACAGATTACCCTCCTGATTAGCAACATTCCACTGATTAGATGTAGAAAGAGTGTGGATTGGATTGGGCTCATCGACAGCTCCGTGGCAACTTGTTTGTGCCATCACAATCAAGACATTGCAGTGAGAGGTGTGTGCAGCTCCCAATCGGCCGGTGTGATCGATATCTGCAAACAGAAAGATATCATCGTAGGAGTTATGAGGCTTAGTGCTGGACCTTTCTCTGAACCTTGTGACCGTAGGCATATTGTTATAATAAGTTGTATTTCATTTAATGCCGCTTTTTTTGTTTGTTTGTTTTCAAAGCTTGTAACTCTTCCATCTTTGTGTTTTATTCACATACATACACATTTATTTCATCTTTTTTTTCATGAAAATGGGGATCCTATACATACAAAATGGAAAGTGAAATCAGTTTTGGATTCCACACCCAGAAATGAGTGAAAAACAGCTGTCAGACCTAACTCAACAAAAAAAATTTTTATGTAATCAGCTTTCACAAAAAAAATAGACATAAAGATGTCATCTTACACAACGTGACAATCACCCGTTTTGAATTTTTGTGACTAAATTCAATAGAATAAAATATTTTTATTATTCATAACCAAAATTGTAACTAAAATATTTCTTCAGAACTTCCTAATGAATCAATATGAACAACAATTAGTGTGAATTGCGATGTGCTCCACTTTCTGCTCCGTGTCAACATCAGACTTTTGAAATGACACACTACTGTAAATACTGCCATTTTGCTACTACGATATGCTACTCAAAATACCAATTTCTTTGTACATTCCATAGTGATATTCTGTTGGTAATGATCACCAAGTATGCACTCTTTTAACGATTGTCAACGAGGTGCAGTTCGCATTTGTTTTGATACTGAATGTGGCTGGGGGTGTGTGTTTTTGCTGTTGGTAAAATAATACAGCGAACCAAGACGTGTGTCAGTTGAGATATGCATTTGGCCCTGATTGCGCCTAATTAAAGCAGCCTGAGGAGACCAAACCTGGGGCATATTAGCTCAGTCTTGCAGGGAGTTTGTGTTTATGGGCATTTAATGGGCTCTGAAATTACTTTACAGTTGCAGTGTGCAAATTTGTATGTGCACGCACATGTGCACACACGTGTTTATGTGTGTGTGCATGTCCTATGGTTTTACAGACATTATTACCAGGGGCACAGCCAGAACATTTTCAGTTGGGTGGCCACGAGAGGACACGTGCACACACATGGATGCAGGTGCACGCATTCACGGTGCTGTAACCTCACAGGTCAGAGGTTGTGAAGTCTGCCTTGGCCGCACTGTGCACATGGCTGAGAAGTCAGAGTCAGGGTTTAATGAAATAAAATACACATACAAAGAACCTGGTGCAAAACCCAATCATAATACAACCAGAAACAAGTCTAAATAAAAGGCAACGTTTTGCTGAGCTTACTCGTCTTGGTCATGCCATTTTTCTTTGCCGTTTTTTTTGTGTTTGTGTACCAAGTCATAGTCCATGTCATGCACTGATTTGCGAGCTAAGAGCCAGTCAGGGTGAGTTAATCGCTGATGATCCGACGCCATTTTGCTTACTGCTGATCAATGATTCATTCATACATACCATACCATATCTAAGAAGCACATTGACACAAAAATCTCTTAATTCTTCACAATTCCTATCATTGTTTTTTACTTAGGTTTGTATTAGGGGCTGATTTGAGCTTCTATTTTATTTCATGAAAGAAACTCTGACTGGAGGATGGTATTGTAATGACCTCTCGGCCATGTTGATTTTGTGCCTAAGTGTGTAAGTAATGATTTTGATGAATGCTAATTCGAAGCCTACTCTCATGAAGGTTGCCACCCATCCTGTAAAATGCGGAATCACCCTTTAATTGGAAATTAAATGTTGTGTCCCGTATTGAATGAATACGGGACGTGGTTTGTTCTGTAACAAAATAAAACAAGAAAAATAAAAAATAAAAAGAGGAAATATGAAAGACAGCAACGTGCTGTTGGACCCCCGAGCGTAGCCTACTTCTGCTCTGTGCCAAATCCTCTGTCTGTCTGCCTGCACGCAGGCAGGCCCACCCCTTTGCGCTGCCGCTGCCTGTCATCATCGTTGCCTCGTAACGCGCTCAGTGCACACTCAACACCAGCCCAAAACACTAGCCCTGATTTAGCACCAAAGCGCACATGAAGGGGTTGAGGAAGAGCATTACACGTTTTCCCATTTTTAAAAATCTTTTCAATGGGGTTCACACAAGTGTTTAATTTTATTATAGTTATTATCGTTCATTCCGTATTGAGGAACCTCACAGGGGAAAGTATGCGAATAAACTGACTAATCACAGGAGGTGATGTGCACAGCATTCTATGGGCGGTGAGAATTTCTTTCATGTCCTCGGCATGTGGGAATGCAGAGGTGGTACGTGACAGGATGCCTCGGCCATGTGATGCAATGTGGCCGTCGTCGCCCGCGTGTACGCAGGAGTAAAAAGAGCCCTTTAGCCGCTGTCTTGAACCGGGGATTTCCCAACAAGCTCTTCCTTTCAATTGTATTAAGGTGACTGTGTATGACGCCAATAAATTCATTATAACTCTTTGAATTAGTTCCCAATTTTGACATAGATTGGTTTGTTATAAACATTATCATACCTGACACCTAGGTAATTTTAAAATCAGGTCTTTTATAGCATATTAATAAATATAAAAATAAGACCAATTGTTGTTTTTTTTTTTTTGTTGTTTTTTTTTTTTTTAAAGAAAGAGATCAGCAAAAATCAACAACTTAACCAAAGCGTACTTAATCTTATATTAAATGTTCTTATGTTTTTCTTGCTATCACCATGTTGAACAGTGTGGAGTCAAATGAAACATAATTAAACGCTGTGGAAATAAATATCCCACCATTCCATTTTAACCCTTCTTGAAACATGTTCCAAGATCAAAATTGAAATACAGGCTAATCTTCCATTCATGGTTAATATTTTTGCAGCCCGCCCCACAGGAATAGTGCAGAACCAGTCATCAACCTCACCCCAGGTCACTGACTACCAGGCCAAAGCCCTTTCAGTCCTCTTCCCTCAACCGTGCAGGAAATTGGAATGTTGCTAACATTAGGACCGTTGCTGTCCATTTTCTATTCTTTTATTTATTTATTTTTTAAGTAATTGCTAGAGCGGTTGGAAATGTTAAATATAGCGAAACCGTCACTAAGTTTGCAACACGGCAGACACAAGACGGAGCTGTTGCTCGCTCCCTCGCTTGTACATGCGTCAACGGGTGTACATATAAAATAAAAGCGCAACTTTCAAAATAAAACCACTGCATATTTTACGTTTTACCTCAACTTCATGGTCATTCGGAGGGTTGGTCAGGTCAGAGACTGTGCGTGGGCCGGATGTCATGTCGGTTGACAGTCAATCGCAGAGCACAATAAAAATGACAGTAATAATTATCATCCTCATCCATCAATCATTTGACATGGTTCTATAGGTGTGCAACTGTGCATATGAGTGCAAATGTTTTTTTGTCATTTTTTGTACCCTGTAAATGGTCCATACTGTGGATAGATGGATGCACCCCGCCACTCCCAACTAAAAATCTCTGTTTTATATGATGTGAGAAAAGAGAAAAAAAAACAAAAACATCCCTGCACTGTGTAGCCTCCGCTGGCTGTGAGGGTAGCTCTGTTGCCACAGTAACAACTCAGTGATGTAAACACTAGTTGTAGGAGGAACAAATAATGAGTCCCTCTCCAAAGGACAGTTTACATGATGAAAAAGCTCTGACGCAGTTTTTGCAAATTGTCGGCAATGGAAAAAAATCTGACACTAATAGGTGACCGTGGCTGATCGGCCAAACAGCGTCAAAGATATCTCATGGCACAAAATGTCCTCGACCATGAGCATCTGTCATACATTTACTGGCTGTGATACTTTTCTCAATAGGATGGAAGACAACAACATTAATTGCTAAACTCCATCATGATCTTGAAACTCCATAGAAAAATAAGAATAGGCTTTTATTTGATTCAGTGGTGTTCAACTTTTTGGAATTTACTGTATTTTTATTTATTTTTTTTTAATTTTATTCAGCCTTTATAGTGGAAGTGAACCCAAACATTTTCTTTAGAATATGTTCTGTGCGCTTCCACTTGTTGGCCTACTGAATAATATTGTGTTTGTGGAATATGAGTTAAGCAGCAAAATCGTTTTCACCCATCTCAGTGGGCGGCCATTTTGACACTTCCTGTCAATTAAAATGACATCACAGAGGCAAAATAGCCACCCCCTGAGATGGACAAAAACGGGTGTATTTTGTGCTTAACCCCATATTCCACAAATGCAATATTAATCAGAATGCCATGTTTACACTAGTAGAAGATGCTGTATATAAAATAATAGAACTTAAACTTAAATATAGGTCTTCCTGCTTTCTTCTGGAACTCAAAATCCTAAAAATGTGTATACCTTAACATTATTTCATTGTTTCCTGTTATTTCACATGACTTCACCCTATAATGCCATTTGTATCATATTTGATACATGCATTTTCATTATGTAACTAATTCTTTATATTACATTAAATCATCTGTATCAAATTTGATACTGCAGGTTTAAAATATGATTTTTTTGAATATGACAAATATCTAAAACAACATGATATGGCAAAAATATTTTTGTGGATTTTGTTATAAGGGTTAATGAACATCTCAGTTCCACAAAATCAGATTTTTCTGGCTATTTCTTGATGGGTCAGGCATTAAAGGGTTAAAGTCCCACATTTCGTATTCAAGGATGCGGGGTATATTATAAAAGGCTTTTTGTTTCTTTTTTTTAATATATGTACTGTGTCACATGCACAACAGAGGCAATATTTATGACTGCATATGAAGCCAAACATACAGCATGTTCAAAATATGCATATTCAGGCTTCTTTGGATTCGTTTTTATATTCCAGTCTTACTCTTTGTTTATTTAAACTCATTCATTATCCATCCAATACCTTATAAGGCAAAAATCACATTAGCTCACAAAGCGAAATGTTGCAGGGCCTTTCTATGATCAGAAAAGATTGGGTATTCTCAGAAGAGTGTGGCCATAAGCTACGCTGCATTTAACACAGCAAAGTGCCCAGTCAACCAAACCATTCACCTCCTCAAAATTGAAAAATGTTTACCTTTACTATGTGTCTTGCTGTGGGAATCACATGCATACGGGGACTTGTTTCCATGTCAACGATGCACAGAGAGTCTTGGTCACTAAGTTCACGGTTGCAAGTCCAACTTTCAAGGACACTTTGCTAGATACAAAAATGGTGTGTTCTAAGTTTTCTGCCAAACAAAAGGTTGACAGTGAAAATCAGCAAATCAAAGAATGAATTGAAAAACTTATATTCATTCTCCCTCCAGCCAGTACAAGACCCACATGCTTTATCTGCCAGCAGACCATTGCTAACGTGAAGATTTCCAATTTGAAGTGGCATTGTGAGACAAAGCATAGAAATTCTGAAGAGACATTTCTGAAAAATTCAGAGGTTCAAAACAAGAAAATTAGATGTACTGAAATTGGAATATCAGTCAAGCAGGATTCTTGTCACATGGGGGTCATAAAACTAGTCAGTATCTGGTATGACCACCATTTTACTTCACGCAGTGCAATACATCTGCATGAAATGATGAGGCAATTGTGGCCTGTTCAAGGCTAGTCCAATTGATCCTCAACATCGCTCATGGATGGATGGATGACATGCCTGGCAAGTCAACTAACCATGTGGGAACTGGGTTGTTTTCAGCTTCCACAACTTGTGTGGAGATCCTTGCGTCATGGGGTTGTTCATGTTCATGCTGCAACATGAGGTGATGGTCACGAATGAATACCATAACTTTTTTGTGAAGGAGATACGTTGCACTGCATCAAACACATGGTGGTCGCACCACGTATTGACTGGTTTATGTCAGAAAACAAGAAAAACTGAACGAAATACTGATTATATAATATTTCTGAATAATTTCATTTCAGGGCTAGAATTGAATGATGCGATCTGTTTAACTGAGAATGTAGCCATTTTTCGCAGACATGGCCAGCTGTTTAAGCAAAAAAACAAAAAACAAAAAAAAAAGTTTGGTCAAAATATTACTTTGGCCAATATTTTAAGAGGGCGACGATATGGACCTTTGACAAAAACAAAAAAAAAACAAAAAACAAAACTGTGACCTGAATGACTTGCTGGATACAATGGAACCAATGAAAACTAATTGAAGGGGTCTGACTACTTTCTGGAGAAACTGTATCAGTTGGCCAGGTCATCACATGCATGCATGCAGTGGTTTAAAATGACCCAACTAGTCCATATGAAGCCTTGTATATATGTGTGTGTGTGTGTGTGTGTGTGTGTGTGTGTGTGTGTGTGTGTGTGTGTGTGTGTGTGTGTGTGTGTGTGTGTGTATTTCATGACACAAGGCAGTGGGAGTGTCAACTAAGGAGTCTTGGATTCCAGCTGCATTCCAGAGTGAGAAAGAGACATGAGATGCATTTGTCAAACCCCCCAGCCCCCCTCTCTTTCTTTCTTTCTTGCATAAACTAGTTCAATGATAATATTTTGTGATATAAAATTTAGCAAGACACATTTGAGGATGGGTCCCCTTTTATGCAGGTTTGACCAGTTTCCCTTTTACATTTGAATTATTGAGTCCCGCACAACAATGCCCCTAAGAAGTCAAGTGGATGTAGAGGTGAAAACACCTCAACAAAAAGCTGCGTTGACTTGAGATCATGTTAACATGGCCAAGTGCTGCTATTTTGTTCTGGCACAATGTGTCTGTATGTGTTGGTTTTCTCTCCTGTTATCTGCTGTTAGCATGAACGGCATTCCTAAAAAGTCACTGAGTTTACAATGTAGAACAAATATTTGAAACAACAAAAATTCTCGTTTGATATGCTTGATACACGCATGACCCTTTGCAGACGTAAAGGTACGAAAACACACTTGCTGCAGAAATTCTTCAGACTATACACAGCACAATCACATGACATCACTCAGTGGGCATCTTATTTGGTTCACTTTGTTCCTGCATCGCCTGGGAGCCTGCGCCGGCTGTTACTGCGGCTCACTCAAGAGTCCAGCAAAAGTTCGGGTGTCAGGCAATAGGCAGAGTACCATGAAGAACACATGTGATTATGGCTCAAACTGGAGATCATGTGACATTGTATACTGCATGAACAAAGGTATTGAGATACATCTCATTCACACAATGATGTGTTTCCCAAAGTTCCCCTATTTTCCTTTAATTTTCATTCCTCTTGGAAAATTCTATGGGTCTGCGAATAGACAGACAGACAGACAGACAGACAGATAGATAGATAGATAGATAGATAGATAGATAGATAGATAGATAGATAGATAGATAGATAGATAGATAGATAGATAGATAGATCAGCAAGGAAGCCCAGACTTCACCTTTCCCGAGCTGTTCCCAGGACAGCCGGGAGACATACTGCCCTATTTTCATTCCCAGCGCAAGTCTAGCGCAAAGTGCAATTTAACTGTGTGCATCGCCTCAGAGTCCCCGGATTCGTCTTCCTCAAGGGAAGGCATGCCAGTGGCGTTGAGGACATCTTTGGGGCATTATCCCTACGAACTCACAACGTCCCAAGTCAAGGTTAACCAAGCCCCGTCTCCACTATACATAGTGTGAATAGTGCACTGCTTCCGCGGCCTGAGACACTGAATGGTAGACCAGTATTTCCTCAAAGACATCCAGAAGTCATTATCCATGGCCTCGCTGATCGCCTCCCATGCCCAAGTTTTTGTGTCGCCGACTGCTGAAGCTGCGTTTCGCCTGGCGAGCTGGGACCCATCCGCTGCCTCCGGAGTCCCATAGGACTCTTTCTTCAGCCTGGTGACATCGAGTATTGTCGCCCTGACAGGCACTGACCACTTTACGGCCACAGCTCCGATCTGCCACCTCAACAAGGTAAGTGCGGAATATGGCCCACTCTGACTCAATGTCCCCCACCTCAAATGGGAAGTGAACAAAGCTTTGTTGGAGGTGGCAGTTGAAATTGTTTCTGACAGGGGATTCTGACAGACATTCCCAGCAAATCCCCACAAAACGTTTAGATCTGCCAGGTTGGACCGGCATTCTCCCCCACCATCAGAGCCAACACACCACCAGGTGGTGATTAGCTGACAGTCTTGAGTCATCACTGTGATTTCAAGCAAGTGCAAGTCAATTCATAAATGTTTGCTCAGTCACAACATGTGTTGTAGTGATAGTAAAATATTGTTTTTTTTTCACTGATCATACTACAAAAAATACATTATGTCGATAAAAATGTAATGAATATTTACTTCTCTACAAATCAAATGGAACACAGAAAATATCTACACTTAAATTAGGTAGAAGATCACGTTATTTATTATGAGTGTGATAGAGAAATCTATGAACAAAATTGTATCATGTTAAAAGTTTCGGTTAATTTGGGCATGTCTGGACGTACTCAGCGCAGAGGTGTCGGCCGTTTGGGCAGAGGGCCTTTTCTTGAGTAATCACGTCAAAGCAAGGGGGGCGAACAGATGGAAGAAGGCTAGATTCAATCACAGAGTGGGAATAAACAAATTGGGAACAAAGAGTTGTTGAATACCAAAAGACAGTTTGGGAACAGCTGTCGCGCCCAGGTGGACATTTGTCATCAGCAAAGTCTGTGACTTGTGTATTCGGGTAGATCAGATCACTACCGAGGGGCCGGACCGGGGGGCGCGGTATGCAAATCTCGGGGGCAGTGTCTTTCTTGTATTTTGCAATAAAAGTTCGAACCGGCGGAGAGGGAGCCGGGAGCGGGATCATCGGAGCAACTAAACCGTCGTTCGCTCTCAGAGATCCCCTCCCGCCAATATTGAAGACAATTTTCCCTGTGTGCCGAGTCATTTCTTTAACTTTGTCCGAGAAAATCTCTGACAGAGTGGCACACTGTTAATCTAGTGATCAATATTGTAATATGCTGAATGTGGGCGTAAATACTGTATGTCGAATAATCAGATTTACAACCTACATTGTTGTTATCTGTGCCAATCTATTACCCGATTCTAATTAGTGTGTGTAAATGGGTGAACGATTGGCATTAACGTTGTGCACTTTGTAGGTTGGCACTTTTTGAAGTTGAGTGAAATTGACATACTTTTGGAACTTCTCTCCCCCCTGTAAGTCCACTCTGTGCACCTTTGTTTCATATAGACACAGAGTCCACGTTCCACCCCTGTGCTTCTTTCCCAAATGGGAATCACGGTCGGTTCGAAACAGCTGCATTCCATCAATCTCGAAGTCTGAGTC
The DNA here is from genome assembly GCF_001891065.2 of Hippocampus comes. Classification (NCBI taxonomy): domain Eukaryota; kingdom Metazoa; phylum Chordata; class Actinopteri; order Syngnathiformes; family Syngnathidae; genus Hippocampus; species Hippocampus comes. The sequence continues at coordinate 1,178,352 of NW_017805153.1, read as the reverse complement.
GGGCATGTTGTCTTTTAGCCACATTTCCATCAGAGAAAGCACGGAACTATTCCTCATCTGGAACCATCAAACCTCAGGGGAAGTAAATCAGTTTTATTGTCCATTGGCTAACATTGGACAATAAAACATTGGCTCGGAAGAAAGATGGGATTGGTGACTTGCTACTCTTTAGCTGAGCTAGCCGTCCGACAGGTTTACCCAACTTTTGTTGCCACGAACAATGCATCATGTTGCTACTGGCTACGTGCGCTGTGCAACTCTTTGTTCGTAGGAGCTGCAGTCTGCTGAGAGTACTTGTTGTGCAAGTCTTCCCAAATTGGTATAGTTCGTTTGAGCTATACCTGACACGTACTATAGGTGTCACTAAAACTGGTTTTTAAGTCATTGTAAACGGCTTATTCCTGGCAGGCCGAGAAGCCGCTGCACTTTGGGGCGTCGCCACTTTGTCACTAGCTTTTGTCATGTTGTTATTTTGAATACTACTATGAGGAACATCTCCATCACGCTCTTTTGGCACCCAAGTTTGAGTCTTTGGTTTTAAATATCTGCCGATACCGAGTCCCAATCCAACACCTTGGCAATGCATTACGGAAAAAAAATTGAACTTATGTCATTTGGACGTGTCACAATTGCTAACCTATCTGTCACACTCTCAGCTCTCTCAACTCTTTGACTATGCCCTTTAGGGAGGAGACTTCTTTATATCAGGCATGGCAGACTTTTTTAGGAGCATCTTTCGGGTTACTTCTCTCTCCAAAAAAGCTGTGGAGACAAACCCACCGTGCAGCAGAGCTGTGTCACACTAACTGCATTGTTATAAAACAGGGGTGTCTAACTAATTTTTGTCGCGGGCCACATTAAAGTTACCATTTCCCTTGAAGGGCCATTATGGCTGCAAAACCATGTAAAGAATTCAAGAAGACTGGTTTATTCAGCTATAGTTTAAGTTACTGTCATGAGAGTTTTGGTAATAAGAAAACTTACAATAGCTCTCTTATATATTGCATATGAGAAATTGAAATTTTGGTCCAAATGTTAGCAAGCATCATAGAAGTCGACATGTATGGTTTGCTTTCAGGGGCCACATAACATGATGGGGCTGTCCAGATCTGGCCCCCGGGCCTTGAGTTTGACACATTTGCTATAAAACAAACAACAAGAAAGTAACATTGTAAAAAACATACTAAGCTACTACTGTTCTATTTGGCAAGATATTAGCACCTTTGCGTTATTTTGCAGCTTTGTGACCTTTGAATACTGAACCAGATGAAAATTGCGTGATCGACCACGATCATATCGGGACACCTCAAATTACCACCGCTGATTATAATTCGACTCTTTGCGTCTGTGATAGTGATGTTGGGAACATATGGCGTGGCTGGCATTGAAGAGGATGGCGGTGCTGCGTTTTATTTTTTCAGCTGTAGGTTTCGTTAACGTATTTGCTCTTAAATATCAATACAATTTTCTTTACCTGATCAAACTCATAATCTGGTGCGTTCTGAATACATGTAATGGGGGATTCGCTCAAACTATTAATTGGCAGGAAGCTCCCTGCATGTTCTTTTAATTACAAAGAAAAAAATAATATATATATATATACACACACACACACACACACACACACAAAACCCCTTCCAAAAGTATTGGAATAGTGAGGCCAAATCCTTTATTTTTACTATTGACTGAAAGCGTCTGGGTTTGACGTCAAAACATGAGTGACACAAGAGAACATTTCAGCTTTTGTTTCCAGGTATACACATCTGGATCTGAGCAATCGGGAAGCTAAGAGAAGATGGAAAATGACTCAGAGCCGTTGCACAAACAACGTCCAAAGCCAGGACAGCCATTTGGAATATGCTGAAGAAGGAAGACACCACTGGTGTGCTAAGTAGTAGATGTAGAACAGGTAGATTAAGTGAAGCAACAGCAGTTGATGACAGAAACATTGTGAGAGCTGTAAAGAAGGCTCCAAAACAACTGTTAGTGACATCAGCAACAAGCCTCGGAGGGCAAGAAGACTTCATGAAGAGAAAAAAAAAGCACAGAGGCAATATTGAAGCAAGCAAAGCATTCATTAGCCATAAGAAAAAGGTAGGCAAACATGAAATCTAAATAAAACATAGAGATAGTCTTCCAACATCAGAGTGTCATGGACTTACTTTTGAAACAAAGACGACCTTTTACCAAAGTGATGGAAAAGCTTCAGCTTCAAGAAGAAAAAACAGATCTTTGGATTCCAAATACAAATGTTTTCCAAAGCCAATGTTTTTGTTTTAACAGGTTGAAATCTGATTTGTTAAAACATGATTGGCCAGCACAACTGATTCTGCACAGGTGGGGGACTCGAGTTACATGACCTGCTTTGCAAACACTCATGAAAGAATCAACTTTGACTTGAGACTTGAAGTTATTCTGTTTAGATTTTTAAAAAGTATACACAATGTGCCTTTTGTCTTTGACAGAAAAGTAAACATTTTTGTGTCATCCGTGCCACCAATCTGGTAATGATGGCCATCAGTATGACCCAGCCACAGACAGGAGCTGAGACTGACTCATCGAGCCAGTGTCACCATAGACAAATACATTTGGTTTCAAGGATTATTATTTTGATGGCACCAGGAAAAAGACAATAGCAACATGCAAGGTTTGAAACTCGAAGATAAGAGAAACAACGTCTACGACGGTTACTTTCATCTGTCATATGCAGATAAGCGAGCTTTATGAACTGTGAAGCTAAGCTAACGAGGTTAGCTGGAGAGTTTAGCTCACAAATAGCCGGTCAGATATTAACTAAACTTGATGTTGGATATACACTTAAATTCAGAAGACAATAAATTAGGCACCATGAAGAAGTGGAATCTTTAAACCATATCATTAAAACCTGCAGGCTACCGTGAAACAGTGTGTGTATTTACACTTTTTAATAAATCCAATACAAGCAATTTCATCACAATACCAGGTTGATAATGGAACGCTTAGGAGTTGGTGCAAGTTGAGAATTGATCAGGTTGCCTAGCAACACACTGGGGGTGGGGGCTGGCTCATTAAAGACCAAAAAAATTCGACAACTCACGGCCCATTCTTATGATGAATTTATTGTTTGTGAACAGCGCTTCAACTGCAAATTGTGTCAGCATGTAGAAAACACTCCTCACAAGTGTCACCGGTGTCTATCATTTCTTTTCATCAATTAATACGATATAATGTTGGCATTTTATGTGACGGTTTAAGTGGGTGTAAATTAATAACCTTTCATGAAACAAATATTGCAATTTAAGTCAGTGCTTCCAATAGTGTTTCGGCCAGCAAAGAAAGTCTTGCTTACACTGACTTTTTTTTCAGCCAGAAAAGGTCATTCAAATAGGGAAATTATGGTCTGAGACTCATAACAAGAAATGAAATGATCAATGTATGTGTTTCTTTCCAATATATAAAGGAGGGATCCTACATATTTTCTCTAAAACACAGACATACACTACATACACGCATGCACACACTGCCCCCCAAAACACACACACACACACACACACACACACACACACACACACACACACACACACACACACACACACACACACGAACATTCCCCAGTTGTGAAGTCATCCACCAGAGCTTTGTTCAGCGTCTGCTGTACTGTATGTTCTTTTATGTGCTCCCGCTCTTTTTTTTTTCCACGATCCCCTTCAGTCTGTGATGAGGTTGTGCAATTTTGCAATTGAAACTGTGATTTTGAAGATAACTGTAGAACAGTGCAATTATTAATTTGTGATTTAATCCCCAGTGCTGTTGTACCTTAATGCTCATCGTCAACTTTTTGTTTTACGCGTTGCTGTGAATGGATGGAGGGAGGGATGTTTTGACAGAAGGAGGAAAATAATACAATTCATGATTACAGCTGTCTTTCTCAAAGAGGATCCTCCCACTCCCATGCGCAGTTCAGAATTTTTTTCATGCTCCTCCACACCCTTTGTCCTCTTTGCGAGGGAGGCAAGCTTGTCCCGTGTGACGCAACGCTGGTAAATGCCTCCGCTGCGCGTGTCAAACATCTATTTTGCAAGTGTTTATTAAACACATCAAAGTCTCCCTTTCTCCGTTGCCCTCTGGAGCATCTTCAAGGACTTCATGTGGCATACTTTCCACTCCAGTTGTGATGTCATGTACCGTTCCAGGCATTTGTGCTTCCGAAGGTCGTGATCGCGCAACATACGGTAGCGTTTTGCAACTCAGTCTGGGCCTGTGTATGAAAGAGTTGTCAAACCATATGACAAAAAGGAGCTGAATCCTACAACGCATATGGACTGCGTGTCCATACTTCACATGCCTCCCCTTCTTCCCACACAGCTCCAGGGTCACATTGGAAGCACCATTTTAGGAGCTCCTCCCACAGAAGTATTTAACAACAGCCTTCTGCCTTGCAAATGAACTTTGGTGACTTAAGGGAATCATGAAAAAAACTGCGTAAATTTCCTCTTGATCATCCTCAAGAATGTCTGACTTCATTTTGTCTAGACCATGCCTCTTTATTACATTTTTCTTAAAATCAGCATCTTGATTCCCATTCTTTCAGTTTGACTTTGGTGCACTTTGCTTCTGTGTTGCGCAATCCTCGAAGGAAATGCAGTACTGTACACACCAACAGACGTGTTTTCCCTGTGGGTTATCACAATGCACCATGAAATAAAATGGGTTGTCCAAATGAGGCTACAAATGCATGATACGTCAAGAGCATCTTTTTATGTAGGCCCCCTTGACTGTTTTACAGTTCCTCTCAGTATTTTATCTCGTATCTGTGGATATCAGTGTAAAGAAACTGTTCTACGACAAACTTCTTGGCATTCTTTAAATGGTTGTGGTACTATCTGATAAGGAGGAATTTGGCATCACTTCTTCTTTTTCAAATGCTGAATGAGCACTTCTCTCCGGAGTAACTCCACTTAGCCTCGGTGTCCTACATGCAATGTCTCCATTTGCTTGGCTCGTTCTGTTTTTACAAGCTTTTACAGCTTGCAGAGGCTTTTGACAGATTGCCCAACATCGGTTCCACATCAACAATTGCATAAACCAAACAATGTGCTCCCTCTTTCAGTCTTCCAGTTGTCTGCTTCTCTCATGAGCCTTTCTTTGAAAAAACAAAAAAAAAACCAAAAACAAAAACAATAAGAAAAAAAAAAGGCAGTGGGTACAATTATCTTTTTTTCATATGAATTTATCTTATATGAATTGATATTTTGGGAAATATAAACTCCTACTTTGCATTTTGTTTACACATTTACTTGTAATGTATTGATAGCAGAATTACTGCCACACCAACAGGAGCAATAATTCAAGCAGTGGGCCAGATGCATTTAAATCCAAATTCCCCTGTATGGTATGATGCAGCCTAAAACTTATGCGAGCTTCCCGCCCCTTGTCACTGCCACATTGTATTTACCAGTGCCAAACGCAGTGGAGTATGAAAGGAAACGTCTTTTGATCGGCAGACCTACAAAATAAAAGCAGATCGCGTTATTACGGTTAAGGCACGATAGATATGTCTATTAGGTATGCCATTCTGTTTGAATACACACTCCACATCTTTGTTGAAAAAGATAATCTAATTGCTTTTTTAAATTGACATTGTCAGATGTTCTTTTTTTCATGAATTCAAAAACATTTGTAGCATGCAGATTTTTCTCCCCCTAATTTGCAATATTAAAGTTAACTCAGGCGTAATAGACATACCTTTTTGTATTATTTTGTGTATTTTACCGTGACATCATTGATAATAACATTCATTATAATCGTGTTATTTTCCTTGCTAATCCTTTGTTTTCTGGCAGATGATAGTAGCAAAGTAGCGCAAATAGTATTTATTGGGTTGGGCAGAATAAAAAGTTGTCATGTTTTAGGTTTGTATACACAGAAGGTGTATGTGATGTAGCGGGACAAGGCGGTTTTACTGCGAAAATACGGAGCAGAAGTCGTATTTCAAACGACGTGAACTTGTTGCGGGTATCTGCCTCCCCCAGCTCGTTCAGCATCTTGTCCTCGAGAGAGTCCAGTCAGCGCGTAGTATGGATCCGTTACGCGTGATGCACGTTGCCGTCCGGGATTCCGACACAACTATCTGACGGTTGTAGAAACAGCAACACGAGTCTATTCGGGGCCACACAGTAGAGTGGGGGAAAACGTGCAAAAATGCTCTGTGTCGTTGCAGAAGGAAGATAAGCAGGGACTTTTTTTACGCTCATGTCTGAAGCGCGCACACTTATTTGGACTTAACACTTGGAAGCAAGATCCCGTCTGTTCCACATCCATTTCGGACGGTTCATTTGTGGATATTTGTCTGGGACCATGGGAGACGCCGTGTTCCTCGACAGGCAAAATTCCTACCTCGTAAGTCTTGCGATGAATTCGAATTGCTCCTACACGTTTGTGTTGACCCAGCGTCGTGTGCTCCCTGTCACGGCGCGTGCGTGATGAAAAACACCACATTTTAATTTCGCATTATTGTGCTTCTTTTTCATTCGATATGACGGTATCGTGCATTTCAATTATATGCCGCTCAATTTATATAGTGAAACCGAATCTTGATTAGACTTTCTAAATGATTACCTTCCACGGAGAAATGACACAAACTCTTCGTGGTGGAAACTTGCATATGTGGTGTTTACACCACTTGCACAGACCACACTTGTTTACTGGTTTCAAGCGATGTCAATTTGCACTAACTGCACAGCAGCGCGGCCAAGAGCCACAAGTTGTTGGTGGTGTTCGACAAGATGAGGGCAAAACAGACACATAGGGGTCAAGGCCAATGACATCATTTGAAACGTGCAGAGAAGCGACAGGTTGCTTGCGCAGCAGGTTGGTCTCATAACAAGGTGGGAAGGCACTTGCAGCTACGCTCACAGGATGGAAATATGTTATTTTACCTTTAAGTCAAAAGCTCCCACTTATTTAAACTTGACTGTTTGAGCTTGGGAAATAAACACATCTATTTTAGAAAGTTAGACAAGGTACTAACAGCTATCCAGGGGTGAGTTTATACATAACAATAAATAAATAAATAATGTCCAATGTGGGTAGCTTTCCGATAACGTTGTGCCCCATTTTGATCTAAAAATCCTTGTTATGAAATAATGCTTTTGTTATGTTCAACTTGGATTCATATACTGACATTTGCCCAAGTTATTCATATACTGTATTTATTATTAGCATTAGTGATGATTTAGCAGATGGACCAAAACTGACTCTTTTAGGTCCCGACTCCACTTTGCCAAAGTGATGCAAGGGAGGTGACCAACACGAGTCGTAGTATCAAACAGTATTCCAAGCATCACTGCCCGGTACATACTTTGGTTTAAGGTCATGGTGCGGTTCACATTCCATTGAAGAAAGAAATGTAAAGTATAAAAGCTATCTTTTATTTTTTTTTAAATTGCTGTAACATGTTGTACTGTAACAGGTCAACTGGTTAGCACGTCCGTCTAACAGTGCAGAGGTGCAGGGTTCCGGCCTTCCTGTGTGGAGTTTGCATGTTTTCTCCGTGCCTGCGTGGGTATTCTCCGGGTACTTTCTCATAGCTTCCAAAAACATATATGGTTTGTTGTTCGAACGCTCTAAATTGTCCCTCGGTGTGATTGCGAGCTCGAATGGTCGTTTGTCTATGTGTGCCCTGTGATTGGCTGGCGACCAGTTCAGGGTGTCCCCTGCCTACTGCCCAAAGACAGCTGGGATAGGCTCCAGCACGCCCACGACCCTTGTGAGGATAAGCGGATTCCAAAATGGATAGATGTATGGAAATATCCTGATGACATGATGTTGGTGGTGCATTTGCAACACCTTCAGCTCACGAAATGCCACCTGTACAGACAAACCTTTATGTTGTTGTACATTTTATTATAATTCCGGTTTGGGTGAAAACGCATGGTAATTAAACACATGGAGTTCTGCAAGTTTGATGACCAATCTGAACAACATCTGCTGTAACTGTGCAGAAGCAAAGACAGTACGCGTCAGCTTGACTGTCAGCCTCCGACGTTGAGCGTTCTCCTGAATCAATTTCTGAACTCATCTGAACTTCATGCAAAAATGCGATCAGATGCAGCAGGCCTGGAGAAAAGTGTTTTCGTAAATGGAAGGTTACAACGCCTTCACAGTATGGCAATAAATAAACTCTGACAGGGGTTGATAAATATTTTGAATTGTAGTTTACCGGAGCGGAGTGGCCTTGAAGCCAGAGAATGTGCGTGGGATGATGCGTGGCAGCACCTCATGATTACCCGTCTGCAAGTGTTAAATTAATCCCTGGCTATGATGCAGCAGCCTGCACATTGGTTTACCATGACAGTTTACCTTGTTTTGTGTAGGAATTGCACTGTATTATTATTATTATGATGATTATTATTCCATCCATCCATCCATCCATGTTCTGATCCGCTGATCCTCACAAGGGTCGCGGGGGGTGCAGAAGCCCATCCCAGCCATCACAATACAGAAACATGTACTTGTTTAGATTGTAGTTGCCTGCAGGTAACTAGCTTGATCAAATGCATTCCTAAATATGATTTAAAATACCAAATGGCTCTCTAAAATGCCTTTTTCTTTCTTCTCAGTACATGTTGATGACCAACCTAGAGTACATATCAAACATCCATCCATCCATTTTCTCATCTGCTTATCCTCACAAGGGTCGTGGGCTTGCTGGAGGCTATCACAGCTGTCTTCGGGCAGTAGGTGGGGCACACCCTGAACCGGTTGCCAGCCAATTGAAGAGCACACAGAGACGAACAACCATCCGCGCTCACACTCACACCAAGGGACAATTTGGAGTGTTCGATTAGCCTGCCATGGATGTTTTTGGAATGTGGGAGGAAACCGGAGTACCCGGAGAAAACCCATACAGGCACGGGGAGAACATGGATGGATGGATCTCTCTCTTTAATTGAACATCAAGTTCCACCACATCCGCCCCACAGTGCAGAGGTGGAGGGTTCGATTCCGGCTCCGGGCTTCCTGTGTGGAGTTTGCATGTTCTCCCCGTGCCCGCATGGGTTTTCTTCTGGGACTCCAATTTCCTCCCACATTTCAAAAACAACAGGTTAATGGATCACTCCAAATTGTCTCTATGTGTGAGTGTGAGCGTGGGTGGTTGTTCGTCTATGTGTGCCCTGCGATTGGCTGGCAACCAGTTCAGGGTGTATCCTGCTTGCTGCCCGGAGATAGCTCAGATTGGCTCCAGCACAACCACAACTCTCGTGAGGATAAGCAGATTAGAAAATGGATGGATGGATGTTTGATATGTACTCTAGGTTGGTCATCAACATGTATTGAGAAGAAAAAAGTCACTTTAGAGAGCCATGTGATATTTTAAATCATATTTAGGAATGCATTTGACCAAGCTAGTTACCTGCAGACAACTGCAATTTCAACAAGCACATGTTTCTGTATTTTGAGCATTAATTATTTAAAATTTCATGGCAGGACTAAAATGAATGAATGATCAACTGCAGACGCTGACACGGATAACATATCATATCTAAAGGCCCGTCCACACAAATTAAAATGAAAACACGAGCCAGAATTCAGTTCCATGCATCCATCCATTGTCTTAGTGTTGCTTATCCTCTCTCATGTCATGCGTGATTTGGAGCCAACTATAGCTGACTTCATGTGAGAGGCAGAATACACTCTGGACTCATTCGCAATCAACGTCAGATCTGTAAGGCAGATGTGCTCACCACTCATATGCTGTTCCACATTCTTAAATTCCATCTGCTAAAATTCCTTCTGTTGGACTCATAAAAACAACTCGGATCCTCTCCTCCTCAGCCTGGTCCCCCAGAAGACGCGCCTCTATTGGTAGTCATGCTGCTGTGGAACTCGATGTTCAATTATGGGGAGAGATCCATCCATCCATGTTCTTGCGATGTCTGCGTGGGTTTTCAACGGGTACTCTGGTTTCCTCCCACATTCAACAAACATGCATCGCAGGTTAATGGAACACACTAAATTGTCCCCAGGTGTGATTGTGGCCGCGGATGGTTGTTTGTATATGTGTGCCCTGCGATTGGCTGGCAACCAGGTTAGGGTGTACCCCGCCTCCTGCCTGAAAACAGCTGGGACAAGCTAAAGCAAATCCGCGACCCTTGTGAGGATAATCGGATTAGAAAATGGATATATGGATGGATAGTTGACTGCTTTTATTTGAAAACCTAAACCAGCGGGTGGCATCTTGGCCTGCTCCCACACTCCAAGTGGCCCTCAATCAGCTCAATAACCGATGTTTCCTCTTCCATTTCAGCTCAGAGTTTTATAAGTAATAATATTATTCACCGCTGAATGTCAGATATCACGTTGTAGCACTCCTGCCTCTCAATCTTCATTCGAGAATAAGACTTTTTTCTGAAAACGCAATTTGATATACCACTGTAAAACACTATGAAATGTTTGTGCACTAGCTGTGGGTTTTATTGTATTGTACACAAGTCTCAGTCACATTTTCATATTTACAATGTGAAACACAAAATTTAACCCGCCAGTTAAAACACCCATTCAACGAACTACGGGGAAGAAAAACACACTTAAACATACCGATTAATGTCCTGACTATGGAAAAAAAGTGAGTATTGGATGCCGCGATGCATGCTGGAATGTGAAGCGCGGCCGATCTCAACAAAGGTACGCAGTGTTTTTGTTTTTTTCCCCCTTCACAAGGAGCATTGACAGTCTGTTTAATGTGCATGAGGAGTTGTGCCTCGTGCGTTCTCCAAAAATATGGACATATTTATTAATTGCACTGCAAACATTTTGTTTGGCGCCTTTACAAAGCAGTGTGAACTGCCCAATACTGCACCGCGTCATACCGGCGAGTGTCCGCCGCTTCATTTGAGGATATTAAATGAACAGGACAACTATATCATATTAAATTTGTGTTAGGTAATTGAAAAAAAAAGAGTTCTTGCATTTAGTAATGGTTTGTTGTTTAGCAGTTTTGCGCCAGCTATGAATGGAGATCTTTATGCACGAGAGCACTTTGCCCTGGAGAAAAAAATAAATGGTTAGTTTGTTGTTTGTTACAAACTGTCGTCGCATTTGTGGATCTTTTATACATGCATTTCAGCATGACATATATTAACAACTCTTGAATTTGTCCATCCCTAATCTAAACAGGTATATAGAAAAGAAGACAAAACAAAGGAAAGTAGTAATACGTTTTTATCCTTTGGTACAGTTTACTATACATGTTCAAAAAGGAGCTGGAAGAAGCAACAAAGTAGCAGTCGACACGCAGAGCTGACTCAAGCCTCGCAGCAAATGGAAGTGGCTCTTCTCATTCTCTTTAAATTTAGTGGGGGGGGGGGGGATGACAGGCTTTGACATTGTAGAAGCACCAACTGATTTTCTGGAGTGCATGGAAGAGATCAAAGTGCGATTGTTTGTAAGGAACTGCAATCAGACCTCTATTGGCGTTTGGCACTTCCACCCCGATCCTTCAAGTCCATGGTGACCACCAGCCCCCCCCCACCCCCCTTCCTCCCCATAGTTGAAGGCAGAGGGGTGGATTTTAAAAGTATTTAAAAATAATAATAAAGACAATAATGCGTGCAGTGATTTGATTTCAACAACAATTCAGAAGGTCCAATGCTTACTGACGTCATATTTATGAATGAAATATGATGACATCCACCACATGTCTGGGGAGCTCACAATCTGTCTGCTTGCACCGCAATCAAATTCACCAAAATTGCATTACACCACCTGCGCCAAAACGTAGACATGCTTCCAGGGTAACGTAAATAACGTTTCATATAATTTCCATGACCAAATGGTCACGTGCATCGGGGGCTGGTTTAAAAACAAATAAAAAATGTCCTCGGCCTGCCGGAACTCCCAGCACAGCGCATAGCCAAACATGCTAAGGGAGGTTTGTACAACACAAAATTGAAGTTGCAACATTCTTTACGCTGGAATAACTCGCGTTGTCTACACATACATGGCAATTTTCCGCGGATCCGCAGAAATCCGCCGTTTTATTTCTTAAATTGATCATTTTTGTGAATCGTCTAAATCCGTTGAGAAAATTTTAGGGGCGGTCAGGTACCTTATTGTCGAGTTTTCACGAGCTCTCCCGAACAGTCTCTCCGTTTTCCGTTTGTAAACAGCCCTGCGATTGGACGTGTATGAAAGCTTCAACTAATCAGATCACTGAAGGCATTATTTGTTGCGGAAGTCTTAGCTCGATTATAAACGGCCCAGCGATTGGTTAACTACAAGCGATTGGACCAATCAAATTGCATGTAACATATTGTTTTACCTGATTCATGGCGGCCTGTTCGTCTCGCAAATTCATTGTTCTGGGATCGTTTTGAGCGGAATTATGAAA
>NW_017805153.1:1123798-1165461 GCF_001891065.2 Hippocampus comes | reverse complement strand
AATCTTAAATATGGCAGGGAATGTGTTTACTTTTTTAGTTTTGATTTTGAGCAGCAAATTTGGAGTTACATATTGGTGCTCACCAGGAATGCATAGGCAAAATTGCACAAATTTTCACTTGAAAGAATAGTGGCGATCTTGGGATTTTTTTTTGTTCAGTTTTCAAACTGTGTAAATTTAATACACTTCATCTTCAGCATGTTTAGTGCCACTTTTGTAAGTAACCACGCCCCCGCCCAGGCCACGCCCCCGTCCAGGCCACGCCCCTTCCGCTTTTTTCATCACTCGCCATTGCCATGTATGTCTACAAATATAGAGCCCACTGAGTCGACAGCACAACAATAAACGTGCATGCCGAGAAGCTAAACAAATCAAGCCCACGAATGAAATCACAGCTCTTGCTCGTTGTGTACAAGAACTGCACTGAGCTGTGCAGAGTAATGTTTGCACTGCCACAACACTGGAGGTGTTCACACTTAACCACCGATATTACGGAGAGTCAAAATAGATCATCGTGGATTTACCAGGGCACCAACAGAGAAGCTATTGTCTTTATTACACGCCAGTATTGAATCACATTAATTTAATGCAGCCTTATTCTAGCAGAGTGGTTCTTAACCTTTTTAGAGGTACCAAACCAACCAGTTAATATGCACATTCACCGAACCCTTCATGAGTAAAAAATAAACATATATATTTTTTACAAATTCAAGATATTAAAAAAAAACGCATTTATTAAAAACAGAAAAAAAGTAAATAACATTTCAAGAGATAAGTGTACTTTTTTTTTTTAAATTGTACGACGTACTATCACTACAGTCACACGTTGACTACTCAGCGAACTAAATTTCCCACAGCACTGATTGGACATGCAATGTCATGTGATCATCTGCAGCCAGTGATGGCCAAGCGGGCTTGTCATAACAAAGTAACATGTTGAGTCACGTTGGCAGACGCTCCGTCGAACCCCTGTGACCGACTCACCGAAACCCTGGAGTTCGATCGAACCCAGGTTAAGAACCGCTGTTCTAGTGATTGTGTTGCTGCCTGAACATCTGTCCTGGCTGCCAGTCACATTCAGTAGGAAGTGAAAAAGAAGTGAGGACCGTGAAATCGATGCTGAGGCATCAGTCACATGCGCCACGTGGTGTCATCTTGTTACACAATGACAGCACCGAAAAGCGTTAAAGCGGAAGTTAAGTCCAATATTTTCTTTGCAGTGACGTGCTCTATGGGTCTCCACCATTCTAAACATGGTGTTCTGATGAATATTGCATTTGTGGAGTTGGAATTCAGCAGATCTGTAAATCGACCCTCTTTCAGGCAATTTATGCAGCACTGCCACCTGCTGTCAAGTGAAAATGACTTTGAAGTACGAGTTCGTTCTTGCGAACGTCACAGCTCACCTGTTCTCTGGGTTTGGTTGGGTGAGTCCGTGGCTACTTTGACGTCGGTTTCAGTCAACAGCAGGTAGTGATAGCCCCCTGAGATAGATAGTGGGGTCACATAAACCATAGTGCAAAGATTTTTTTTTTGACTTGACGTCTGCTTTAAAGAGGGATCATCTCCGAGTTTTATCGCATTTATGTATTGAACTCCTAACACTCAGTCAGCACATTTACTGCGGAACGAAGCAAAAGCTGTGTGTTGAAAATGGGGCACGTTGCGGCAGACGCGTATCTCTGAAAAGATTGATCACCCATCTTAATTTATGTATGTGTCTTGGAATCCCGTGTCATTTTGCGTCTGTTTCTCATCACCAGCCACAAACAGAAAAAATGTCTAGTGGTTCTTAACCTTTTTAGAGGTATCGAAAACCAACCAGTTAATATGCACATTCACCGAACCCTTCATGAGTAAAAAATAAACATATATATTTTTTACAAATTCAAGATATTAAAAAAAAACGCATTTATTAAAAACAGAAAAAAAGTAAATAACATTTCAAGAGATAAGTGTACTTTTTTTTTTTAAATTGTACGACGTACTATCACTACAGTCACACGTTGACTACTCAGCGAACTAAATTTCCCACAGCACTGATTGGACATGCAATGTCATGTGATCATCTGCAGCCAGTGATGGCCAAGCGGGCTTGTCATAACAAAGTAACATGTTGAGTCACGTTGGCAGACGCTCCGTCGAACCCCTGTGACCGACTCACCGAAACCCTGGAGTTCGATCGAACCCAGGTTAAGAACCGCTGTTCTAGTGATTGTGTTGCTGCCTGAACATCTGTCCTGGCTGCCAGTCACATTCAGTAGGAAGTGAAAAAGAAGTGAGGACCGTGAAATCGATGCTGAGGCATCAGTCACATGCGCCACGTGGTGTCATCTTGTTACACAATGACAGCACCGAAAAGCGTTAAAGCGGAAGTTAAGTCCAATATTTTCTTTGCAGTGACGTGCTCTATGGGTCTCCACCATTCTAAACATGGTGTTCTGATGAATATTGCATTTGTGGAGTTGGAATTCAGCAGATCTGTAAATCGACCCTCTTTCAGGCAATTTATGCAGCACTGCCACCTGCTGTCAAGTGAAAATGACTTTGAAGTACGAGTTCGTTCTTGCGAACGTCACAGCTCACCTGTTCTCTGGGTTTGGTTGGGTGAGTCCGTGGCTACTTTGACGTCGGTTTCAGTCAACAGCAGGTAGTGATAGCCCCCTGAGATAGATAGTGGGGTCACATAAACCATAGTGCAAAGATTTTTTTTTTTGACTTGACGTCTGCTTTAAAGAGGGATCATCTCCGAGTTTTATCGCATTTATGTATTGAACTCCTAACACTCAGTCAGCACATTTACTGCGGAACGAAGCAAAAGCTGTGTGTTGAAAATGGGGCACGTTGCGGCAGACGCGTATCTCTGAAAAGATTGATCACCCATCTTAATTTATGTATGTGTCTTGGAATCCCGTGTCATTTTGCGTCTGTTTCTCATCACCAGCCACAAACAGAAAAAATGTCTTTTCTTCGTGCGGCATTTGTGTTTATAGACGTCCCCAAATTCTCCCTTTTTTTAATCCCACTTTGACGTCACACATTTCACTTTGCTGCGGCTTGTCTTCACCTTGATGACACCGATCGTGCTCTTTTCATCGTGAGCCAAATATTATTACGTTCCTGTTGTCTTTCTACTTTCTGATGTGTTTATTTTACTGCACGGCCGCTCCCAGGGCAAATAGAGCTGGCGGATTTTAAAACACACACATGCACACACACACACACACACACACACACACACACACACACACACACACACACACACACACACACACACACAAACACACACACAAACAGGCATGCACAAAATTCTGTTTTACTGCTTTATTGTGAAAGGAGGACAAACACTCCATTTTCCTTTTGTTCCCAAATAAATGTGTGTGTGCGTGCGTGTGTGCGTGCGTGTGTGCGTGTGCGTGTGGTGCGTGTGTGTGTGTGTGTGTGTGTGTGTGTGTGTGTGTGTGTATCAGCAGTCAACCCCATGTGTCCTCTTAGTCATTGGTGCTGTGAGTGTGTTTACACTGATCACAAGTTTTCTGAAGCATACTTTAACCGGGATAGAGCAGCCAGCAGACATAATGGTAAGACTGCAGTGTTGATGCTCTGAATATGTTTTCTCACCTTAAAACTTCAAGTGAGAATCTGTCAGGGGTAAACGTGACTCCTTTTGAATTTATTGAGCGGGTACTTGAAGGCGTCGTAGCTGTGGCCGCAACTGTGTAACATTGCAGGAGTTTAGGAGTGCCTCTTGGCGTTTTCACTACTAGGTAGCTCGTCATGACAACACCGCCCATCTGCAATTCTCCTCACCAGGACCTGTTGCATGGCGGTGCAGTGGGGTGGGGTTGAGCAGCGCTTGTTTTATTATCAACAACCAAAAACAAGTCCAGCCTCCTTGAGAGTTGTCTTTTTATGGAGTTGGAGGAAGGGTGCAGCGAGGAAAAAAATAACGAGCAGAAGGAGGAGAAAGTTCTAGAGAGGATTTACATGTTAAGCTCTTACCCCAGTTTTAGAAATATGTTCAGCAGAGGCTGTTGCTCAGTAAGTGCGAGAAACAGGTTAGCTACGTTTCCGCCGTTGTCTGTCTTTGAGACACAATGTTGTTGCTGTATCAAGTGTAGGTTTGATCTCCATCGCCATTCTGTACATCGGTGGGCCTCTCTTGCTGACCTGAGGAGCCCAGCCAAACCAAAGTTTGCCCCAGCTGTTATATGTCACAGTACAGTATTGCATTTCCACATCTGGCACAATTTAAAGAATCAAATCAAGTGCATAGGAATCCAGAAGTGACCTCACGGGCATGCGCAAACTTTCTCCCCAAATGATAACTTCAAGTTTTCTTTGTGTGAGAAATTTCCAGGAAGTCTCGCAACTCACAAAGGGCGGGCGTTGCGGATCGTCTGCCTAACTGCTTCAGTGTGTTTACGGGCCAAAGGTCACGGAAGAAAATGGTCCTCGTTGCTCACGCACATCTCAAGCCCCAAATGCGTGGTCTGTACTAAGTACATTTTATTATTGCTATAAATCTGCCGCCTTATAAGAGTCACATTTTGGCTGCCTACAGCATTCCTACGACTTAAAAGAATAATGCATCTTCTCACTTGCACAGTCAACAACATCACTTTGCAGGAACTGATTTAGTAAAGGGCTTTTTTGGACAATGTGTGTATGCAATGCGCTATCAAAATGTCCTTAATGATGGCCTTTGATAGAAATAATGTATGTCTTTGGGCCTCTACCCACCAATCCGCCGTTGGCCAATGTGGCCGACTGTCGCTTTGGCCCATTGGCCCGATCGAGTGATTGTGGTTCACACTGTAACAGGCCGGCCCCGACGTCGTCTGCTTTTGCGCACGCGTTTGAAGTGATGCCCCTTTACACCCGTAATTACGTGGGTTGCAAGCAAATGAAGCAAATCGGCTTCATTTTCACTCACTTGATCACAGAATGATGCTTGTTGCGAAGTCGCAATTTGCATTGCTGTCGTCTGTCCCTTGTTTACTTGCTGGTGGAAGAAATACCAATGCGGCGGCGGTGCAGGAAGACTCTAAACATTTCACCTCCACGGGGTGCTGTCGTCTGACGTGAAACGCACCCTTGCTGCACTTCTCTTGGCAAACGGTAAGTGGGCTGAGCTTCAAAATGATAACACAGATTGATTGAGTATACATGTCAACAACATTTTTGTTTCTTTACTTTTCTGAAACACAAATTGACATTACAGGCTCGAGTGAAGTGCTCAATGGAAGGATCAAAATAGAAAATTTGAAACGTCATTGCACAGTGTAGCTGCAAGCAGGTGATATATTTTCAAAGCGTCAGCAGCCTTTCGTGACAGTTCTGAAGCTAATTGCCAACAGTTTTTCCCTCTCCAGCGGTGTACTAGGTTTTGGAAGAGAACTAGCTAACGGTATGTATGACACATTGCCGTGAAAAATGATTTGCCCCTTTTTTCAAATTCTCATTTTTTTGCATAGTTTCCCCACTTTAATGTGCCAGATCATCAAAGAAATGTAAAGCTCAGACAAAGATAACACAAGTAAACCTAAAATGTTTTGTTTTTACACACAGGGCCATGTAGGTTTGGATTATTATCATTATGATTTTTTTTTTCTATTTTGTGCTGTTTTTGACCATTTAAATTTGTCTGATAATGAGAAACGTTGAAGTCTGACAAACATGCACAAAAATAAATCAGGACGGGGGCACAAACACTTGTTCACGTGACTTTAGATATCGAGCCAATATGTTGCAACAATGTTGTCATCTTTAATTTGCCGTTGGAAGGACTTTACCAACAAATATTTTACTTCAGGGATAAAGAATTCCTGACTTTGATTCTGCAATTAGCATTCATGAGTTTTACATTGTGTTTTCTTGTTTATCAGTGCTGGAGACATTAAGCGGCCCCGGCAGCATTTCGGATGGGAAACGTAAACATTTGCCATCCGGCGGGAACTGGATCGACATTCTACAATGAAGAGAACACGTTTTACATACATATGATGTAAAATAAAATCCGTCCTTTTTTCCTGACAACGGTGTGTCGAATTCAAGTATTAAAACTGTAACTAGCAAGACTTTTTCTCTTGTATAGGAAATCAAAATGTTTTGTAACACAACTAGATAGCTTACAACAGTACAACGTTACATCGTTATCTGCTTTAGGAATTAACATTTATGATGTAGTTAGCAGGGGTGCCCAAGTCCGGTCCTAGAGAGCCCCACTCCACCCTGTTTTCACTGTCTCCCTTCTCCAACACACTCAATTCAAACGATCAAAAAGCTCATCAGCAAACTTAACGGAAGCCTGATAACGGTCTTGCTCATTTGAATCAGATATTTCAAACAAATGTTCCAAGTGTGTTTGTATGTCACCTCAAATAATTTAACATTTGAAAACTTGTTTCATTAAAACTAACAACAACTAAAACAAAATTCAGTCATTCATGAAAGAAGGGTTTTGAGTGTCAAAGAGACAACTCATTCCAAAAAAATAAACCAAAAAAAAACCCCAACCCCCCTTCCCCCCAAAAACAGAGCAACTTTTATTAATTTTATAGATATCCTATATATAAAACATACAATATAATGTATTATAGACATTTTGTTCTTCTACTTCTTCCTTTCATAACTTTGCTGCTGCGAATTGGGAATTTCTCCATTGTGAGGCGAATAAAGGTTTTCTTATCTTATCCCTTTCAGGGACAGCGGTTACTACAGTGGACAGCTTATCATGTTATCAGGTTACAGGGTGCATGAAAAAGTTTTATATATGTAGGCGGGGGACACCCTGAACCGGTTGCCAGCCAATCGCATGGCACACACAGACGAACAACCATCCGCATTCACACGACACGTTGTCTAATGTTCATGCTCTCAGTTTTTCTAAAACAAATTTGCCCTAAAAAAAAAAGATTGGTTGAACAAGAAAAAATTGCAAGAAAACCCACAAATTAGTGAGCCACAACTGCATTACATGAAGTAATGGTCACGAATGTGCGATTGAGTGAAGCAGAGCGTGAAATAGCGAGGGAGCACTACTTGATACAGTAATTACTTTATAATTAATGCATTTTTCGAGATAAATAAAATTAGTACTTAAACTGAACCGATGGATTTTCTGAACTTGACGAATTAAAACTTGAAATAACAAGAAAGAAGTGACATTTCCTGTCTGGGAGTGTGAATCTTTTGAGGAAAAGCACACAAATCGCAGAACTATGCAGATACAAACATGTAATTACTTAGCGTGCGTTTGTGTGTGTGCGGGAGTTCGTGTGTGTGTGTGTGTGTGTGTGTGTGTGTGTGTGTGTGTGTGTGTGTGTGTGTGTGTGTGTGTGTGTGAGAGAGAGTGTGACCCAAGAGTTCAAGAGGCCATTGACTAAGACTGGATTAGCTGCTCTCAAGGCTTCCACTGGAATGCAAGGATCAACAGTGCTTGCGCGCACACGCGCACACCCACATTTTTGTGTTGCACTCAAACAGCCACTATTTACCCACTAGTCTATAACAGTCCATTAATGGCTGCGAGTTCTTGGGAGGGCAGTTATACAAGGTCAAGCAGTGTTGTTCATGTATTATGTGTGTATGTATTGTTCATGTATATATTTATTAATCTTGGGAGTCCTGGCTACCTCAGTGAAAGAAGATTGAGATGTGGGTTTGAATTTCTTTCCTTGTTGAGTTGAGGCTGTAAATTGTGTGTGCATATTGTGAGTGTGAAGGGTTGAGCTACATGTGACAGTCCTGTCATTGATGAGTTAGTCAGTCCAGGATGTTTATCATCTCCCACCGGAAGTCAGCTGCACTAGGCTTCAGCTTCTGGTATGGAAATAGTCAGAAAATGCAGTTTTTATTCTTGTGTGTGTGTATTTGCAGTACCATAAAACTGTGAAGCTGTTTTTTAAAATATTTAGTCCCTTCCTTGGCTGAATAAGGTGACCAGAATATGAGTAAATGTTTCAGCCATGTTGCTGTGCCACCATGCACCACTGCACTAACTACGGTAATAACTGTGGGCACAGTTTCAACTTGTACTACATTCACAATAAGTAATATTATTAAATCAGTAACTACTGTAACTGACAATATCTAAATCACTCAGTTTTAGTTTCAGTAGTAATGTTATGGTCAAGGCAGAAATCGTAAAGTTCTGCGAAAAAAAAAATATATACATATCATCCAAACCTATTGTGAAATGACAAGAGTTTATGCATGTAGCTTTTCAGTCAGTGCGACTCTCTTAAATTTATATTCAATAACTTATCTGAACTCTTTAAACTCAGCTGAAATGAAAATGAGGAACATACTCCCACTTTGGCCCCTTTTAAAGAGTAACGACAGCCATGTTCTCCTTCCTTCAGGAAATCAATAATAGATTAGCACATGTTCACATTTACGCACATGCACACACATTACTCGGCATTAGTGGGTGTGATGAGGTCTCCAGGAAGTTACACTTGGCTAAAACTTCCTGCACTGTACCACCAAGTTTGGACTACTTGGACTTAGCTGTCAGTTTTATGTCACACATCCATGCCAAGGTTCAGCAGAGTAAAGTGGCCCAGAAAATTGTTAAATGCTCTAGTTTTCACTATTTTCCATTTGTGATACACTGTGACCTTTGATGTCCTGATATGATGTCTGGATTCTCTCAAAGAATTTGCTACCAGTGGCAATGATCATGAAGCAAACTTTCTCAACTGAGCCTGAAGATCAACGTCTCACTTGTACATTCCGTTGAAATTGTGATTCAAAGTCTTCAGCAAATTTCAAAAAGAGAGTTGTTTTACTGTCCAGATTAAAGTACATTGATCACTTTATTTTCAGTGGACTTTGACGCAGACTGAAAAACAATCACCAATTCAGTGTTTCATCCGTCATGTATTTATGATGTAGGGCTGTGTGGCCACAACGCTGTCGTTATTTTCACAGCTTTTCCTCTTCTCAAGCAGTGGTTCCCAACCTTTTATGACTTGTGTCCCCCCAAACTATTTTGTCCGACCACCAGAACCCCCTAACTCTTAGCCTGTTGATGATTCTCCAAAAGTACAACGCAACACAATTGATGATGAAATGAAAATCAGTTCATTTTGTTTCCTTCATACAAACATTTAATTCTTTGCTGTTCTCTCCTTTTTCATTCAAACATAAAAATGAAAATCGTGTTGCCTTGAAATGAAATCAGTAGCATATTAAATTTGCATACATTAAATCAAAGTGAAGAATAAACCTGCCTTTGTTACATCCCCCTCCCACACACGCCTATTGTGATTTTGGCGCGGTTGTGCCACAGGGTATTGATATGGAAAATACTTTGGAAATGATTAAATATTTCCAGGTATCCCCATTGTGCCCGCATACACTGTGTACGCCTGTTTGGGAAATACCATTCTAAATGAATAGCTCAAGCTAAAATCAAATGCATCTGAACTTGCACTGTTGGTCAGCGGTGGGCGCGTGCAGCAAACTTTCGTCATTTACCAGCTTGCCCCTCCGTGAAGGAAAACAACACGAGGATCTTCATTGGCCCTAATGCTCTTCCGTACGCAACCATGTCACATTGCGTGCCAATATTAACAATATATTTGGTCAACTTGAAAATTATTCAGCATGTAAGGCTTGAAGATAATCACATTTCTTTTGTTGCCATAGTGACCGCAGATAGTCTTAATTAGTTCTAATATTGTTAGCATATCCCAGAAACCTCATGTGTTGTGTTTGTGTGCATTCTGCGAACCGTACAAACGTAGGGGGAGCCATGGAGCAAAAACAAAAGGCCATTTTTTTTTTCTTGCTGCTCTAAGCTGTTGAGAGATGCTGTCGCGTGACCACAGCTCAGCTTTAACACTGTCATCTCCACCAACAAAATCATTCGGATTTGGAGGAGTGGACCAGTGTGCCATAATCCCACAACTCTTTAACTACCACACAGGATTAACGGGAAATTGATTTGGGAGGGAGGCGGGTGATGTGGCACCCATGCGGAAAATAGAGTCTTAAAGAGACTTTTCTCTGATCCTGCTGTGTTAAACGGATACGGTGAAAGAAGATCAGAGGGGGGAATTGCAAGGGAATGTGATTTACTTTAGTTGGCTCATGTTCCTGCCACTGCAGTGAAATATAAACTAAAAATTCCTTAATAGGATTAACATAAGCTTCTAATCAGTGAAAAAAAAAAAAACAAAACAAAAAACTTGCCTATCGAGGTCCCGAAACAGAAGTCACAGTTAAGGCATCAGTATGGTGACAGCACTCACACAAAATGTAATGCAAGGTCATTTTTTAAAATGGCACTTGCTGCTAATGAACACGTGATACATAAGATATCTTTTATTTGTCCCACACTGGGGAAATTTACATGTGTGTGGTTGAATTATTGCAATCACCACAAATGTCCGCTTCATGCTTTATCTTTCACGTGGGATTAATTTAAAGTCAAATATGAAAATAGACATAAAAAAAAATAGTAACATTGTTACTCTAAACAACTTTGCACATGCAAGACGATCTTGAGTGGTCTATTCTATTCCAAGTCTGCACCCCGCTCACACATACAACATAACCATTCGGCTTTACACGATCAAAATTTTCGGGACCGATCACCATTCGGCAGTCTTCGAAAAAAAATGCTAACCGATCCCTGATCCAATAACAAGATGGAGCAATATGTCTATTTTAATAACTTCTTTATTCATTTACTCCATTATTTATTTATTTGATTGAAAAGGAGACCGTAAATAAACATTTCCATGTAAATATGACAGATTATAGCTGTTGACTAGTGTCCATCTCTAGTCCCTTGGCAGGTTGTTCAATTTTAAATATAATTGTGTCCTGTTTACTGAGCATCAACAGAAGTTTTCTCAAGCATTTTTGCCAATATTGAACAATCTTTGCAATGGCCCTAGGAAGGAAAGTAGAGGGAAAAAAATCCAAGAAAAACAATTGAAAAACAAGCATAACTTGATTTTCACTAAAAATGTAGCTGCGTTAGAAAGGAGCAATAGAAAAAAACAACTAAATTCTGTATCTGGACCCTTTTCAAAATGATTGCAATGAATAACTTCACTGGATTTATGAACTGTAACTTCAGCATGGCAGAAAAGAGTGAAGCGTTACCCTGAAATTGTCCATACAGCTGTCCAATACTGTATTGCTGTACATGGGACTTTGACATCCAAATCTTTGAAAGCAGTGAAGCAGAGTTGTTTCATGAAGTGACACTTATTTATATATCTTCATTGATTTCATAAAGACAACTTGGCAACTGTATAATTCTGGACAGTAGGGAATGTGCATTGTGGCGTTTTCATATGTGACATTGGGGAGCCTACCGGACTATTGTTTAAAACAAAAGATGTGTTCTGTTGTTGTGTTCCCTATAAATTAGTGTTGTATTTAGCCATTAATAGAGACAATGTGTCACGTTTCGCGTAATGGTAGATGGAGGACTGAACAAAATGTATGAACATAAAAACACTTGTAGGGTACACTGGAGAAAACTCACTCAAATACTCAAACAAAGTCCTGGAAATCACAAGAAACCAAAGTAGCAAAAAAACCTTTGACAGAAACAAAACATGACATGGGCACACAGACACGCACAATGATCCAACAAAGACTGCCAGCAGCCAGGGAACTAAATACAAGCAAAGTGACGAGACAACAAGAAACACCTGGACAAGACACAAAGGGTTGAGGGAGCTGATTGGTTCAACACAAGGGACACGGATGACGAGAGCAGGTGGCGACAAAAAGGGCACATGAGAGAACAAAACCAAATGTAAGCTAAACAAAAACATAATATAACGGAGTTAGTGTCTTTGAAATATGCGTGGGGGGTGAAATACGCGTGAGGGGCGCGGGGGGACGAATTCGTCGCCGTGCTCGTGGGTGGTTCGCTTCCTGTAAATGTCTTTTTTGCAGCGTAATCCAAAACTCAGAAGATCCTGACGACAACAGTATGTCGAACACGGGGTGTTGTTTCTGAGCCAAAATAAACCTTTCAATCAACAAAAGGAGCACCAGTTGTGATCTGACAGTGTCGAGATGGCCGTTGTGCCTGCTGGAGTGGAGAGGGAGAGCGAGGCCGTTTGAGCCGATACCGCTAAGATCAACATCGAAACGATTGATACTTTAGTCATTTGAGGGCACTGCATTTGCAGTGTCGTACCACAAGGAAAATCAGTGCTGGTATCGATGAGCAAACTCTTACAAGGACCACACAAGCAGGAGAGCGGCTTTCTGTGCAGCTCTAAATCTCATGACAAGAGTTCTATATTGACAGGTAGCGCCACAATGTTTTCGTAGTGGCCAACATTGATTTGTGTTGGCCCGCCACAGGTAAATGTAAATGTGGGAAACACTGCACCTCTCATACCTTATTTCGCAGGACCAATCAGTGATGTCATTTGATCAATTGGCAAATTTAAGACATTACGGCCGATCACCAAATAAACTCCGGTTTCCTCCCACATTCCAAAAACATCCATGGCAGGCTGATCGAACACTCAAAATTGTCCCTAGATGTGAGTGTGAGCGCGGATGGTTGTTCGTCTCTGTGTGTCCTGCGATTGGCTGGCAACCGGTTCAGGGTGTCCCCCGCCTACTGCCTGAAGACAGCTGGGATAGACTCCAGCACGCCCGGCGACCCTTGTTAGGATAAAGCGGATCGGAAAATGGATGGATGGATTAAAATCGAATTCATAAAATTATAATGGAATTGCTCTGCACAAACTGCATCATGTAGGGGCTGATAGCTGTGGATAAGTCCATCAAGCTTCTTCAAACCACCTACCAGCAAGTGTCATCTGCTCAGTCTTGTTTGGCCTTTGCTGACCTTTCTTCAAGTGTCATTCACACAAATCAACAGAAAATGGAGGCTTTAAAAGCACACAAAGGCAAACACAGTCATGCAGGCATGCATGACGCCAACCCCTTCAAGAATCAATCAGTCTCACACAAGACGAACAATACCACTCGTATGCTAAAAGACGCGATTCTCACCCAGAAATATGCACTTCACAATCCCCTCACAAACAGAAGACGCCTTCAAGTACCCGCTCAATAAATTCAAGCAAGTGCATTATTTCCAATCACTTGCAATGAGTGCATCTTTTCATTGGTAGACAAAGCTTTTTTTAATATTCGGGAGTGTATGGGGGATTATACTGTCAACCAAAAGTATGCAAACATATTCCAAAGCTCAAAAATAGGCATGGAAAAATAAACATCGTTTTTAACCTGGACTTGAAAGTATTTCCACTCGGGGCTGACTTCATACTCCCAACAAATAACTTAATAAACCCTTTTATTGTTAATTTTTTCGCGGCCCAAATGCTAAAACTGTACTCCAGACAGCCAGGGAAACGTGTTCAGGACCAAAGTGTTGCATCTTAATGGCTTTCGGTGGCTGCAAAGAATCCGCTCTCCCAGTGACAAACATCGCCATGGTTACGTGCTCCACTTCGTCAGCCTCATTTTCCTGCAAATGCACAAAAAAGCAACAATGCAATTAGTACTTGGAAAGCTAGAAGTGAAGCTCTCTGCCAATCTAATCTAATGGGCTAATCTGAAGGCCACATGAAGTTGGAGCTCTGTAGCAATTGACTGTGCAGAAAGTCGGCGACCTCTTTGCACGTAACGCCTCAGCATCCGCTGACCCCTCTCAGTCAGTTTACATGGCCTCCCATTTCTTGGCTTAGTTGCTGTTGTTTCCAAACCCTTCCATTTTCTTATAATAAAGCTGACAGTAGACTGTGGAATATTTCGGAGCGAGGAAATTTAATGACTGGATTGGTTGCACAGGTGGCATCCTATTACAGTTCCACGCTAGAATTCACTGAGCTTCTGAGAACGGTCCATTCTTTCACAATTGTTTGTGAAAACAGTCTCCATGCCTCGGTGCTTGATTTTATAGACCTGTGGTCAGGCCAAGTGATTAGGACACCTGATTCTGGTCATTTGGATGGGTGAGCAAAGACTTTTGGTAATACAGCCTGTATAGTGTATCTAGATTGCGTATCCAGGTTGTGTAGCTGCCTGCTCTCACTGCGACCAAAATATTGTTGTTTCCGTGCGTTGAATTTGAGGGCTGAAAATGATGTCCAGTCGAGGTCAGTTACATGGTTACAATCAAAAATGACTGAACGAACCGTATGGTTATTACCATATTGGCCCGAATATAAGACGGCCCTGATTATAAGACGACCCCCTCTTTTTCAAAAGTCAAGTTTGAAAAAATACTTTTTGAACACCATATACATTTTTATACAGAAAATAATTACAGTACATCTGAAACAAATGATTATAACAATATATTTGAGAGAAAAAGCATGTTTTTTGCCTCATTCAAATCTTAATATCTGAACATTTAAATATGTAAACTAAAGTGCAATCACATTCGTAAATGAATGGCTTCTGGTTTTTGAAATGTAAATTACGTCATAACTTCTCCTCAGCTGCCGGTTAACCTGGCCGATCTTCGACCCACATTTCTCCAGATTGTCGCTACGTTTCTCCATTTTCTGTAATCTCTTCTGTTATTTTCTTCTCTTTTCTTTCTTACCGCGATTTTTTATTTTTCTACTTCGTGCTACCGCTATTTTTATTTTTATTCTTCGTGACAGGGGTTCACTTTGGCCTGGGGAGTCAAGTTCAGCATTCGCTTCAATGATATCTATCTTTGATGTCATGAAATTTACATGACATCAAAGTTAAAAAAAGGACATACATTCAACCATAATAAAGTGAACATGAAAGAAAAAACATGAGACAAATGACAGCTGTTGTGTACTTTTTCACTACAGTCAGATTCATATCTTAATGTTATGTAACATTGATCACTTCGCTTTCCCTCAAGCCGAATTGAGGACAACCTTAAAAAGGTGGAAAAAACCTATTAATCCTCTGTATTGGACAGGCATATGTACACACATGCATTAGGCGCAGGAACACAGGCCTGTGTGCATAGACACGCAAAAAGAGTGCTGGCTGATGAGTCCAACTGGTCAGTAATCACTTACAAATGTGAACCTTGAGATGGTTTGTCAAGGGGAGGGAAAATGTACTTAAAAGCAATCGATGACATGCAAAAGACATACACGCGCATAAAAAAGAGAAACAGGTTTTTCCTTTTCAACGTTGCGGGACAGGAACTCAGGGGTCATTTCAAGGCAGTGGAAACACAAAATGAAAGCTGATGAAAAAAGAGAAAAGAGCGAAAGAATTCCTCAAACGTTCCTTTGGTGTCTGTTTCCACAATAACGGCTCCTCTACTGGGCCCCGAGTACCTGCCTGGAATATGGCAGCACATGTACGTAATTGTGCATAAAGGCTGGCTAGAATCACGAGTTTGACTTCACCAGATGTGGATGTGTGTTTTTCCTAAATCTGAGTTAAACTATACAGTGGATACCCCACTGTGTCACGTGAAGACATTGACCATCTTAAAGCTGTGGTCGTCTCGAAACATCCAGGTTGAAAGCAAAAAAACTGCATCTTGGACAGCTTTAGGTAACAAACCAGAACAAGAAAATGCATTATGGGACAATTGTGGACAATGCGACGGCATCGAAACCGACCTGCCCTTCAAGGTTTTAACTGAAATCAACTTTTGAATGCCCTTTGTCAGTGTCTGTCAATCTGACAGAATTCCCCATGGTGGGGCTGCATGATGGAAGAGCGGTTAGATTCTGGGTTCGAATCTCAGCTCTGACCTTTCCTTGTGGAATTTGCTCATTTCCCCTGTGCATGCCAGTGTGAATTTTGACAAGAAATTTTGTCATCACACATTCAGAAAAAATTGCATGTATGTTGACCCACAAGGGAGAAACAATCACCTTTCCTTTCAAGGAGGGGCAGGAGTTATACAAGCTTCCGTTTTGCAATGCAAAGAGTCACGACACACTTGCGTCTCATCATCTCGTTATTCACCGCATCTCCACATGATACTTTAAGACTGTTAGTAAAGAATCCAAGTTGTCCGCAAGTGCAAATGTGAGCATGAATGGTACTGTGTTTGCATGTGCTCTGCGATTGACCGGCGTCCAGTTCACGGTGGACCAGATGAAGAATTTGATGGCGGGATAATACTGGTTAAATGTCTGACATAATGCTATATTTCTGAGTTTAGCTTGTTTGAATTTTGCATCACATGATGCGATTGACGGACTTAATCATTCCATGTTCTAGCCGGCAGACAGTGATGTATGGTGAGGTTCACGACCAGTGAGTCCGACATAAAAATATGAACACAAAATAGGAGATTAGCCTGCATTTATGATTTACATTTTGACCATAGTTGAAACATACATTACACAGATACATCAAGCTGTTCCTTGACTCTCACATGACAGGAAATATGAAAATTCAGCTATTCTAAAGATGAAATCATTGATATGATTGGATTGCGAAAGAACTAAAATGGAAAATAATCTACTGTAATCAGTTTTGTTTTTACTATTCGCATGGGGTGGAGCGGACAACGGCGGTCCCGCCTCACTAGCCTGCCAAAATGTGGTGCGTGCGACCTTAGCACTGGCAAGACCTCCTGATTTACATGCCTGCTGATCTTGCTGATATGCACATTTACGTGACTTGGTTCAGATGAGTTTGACATCTTGCCAAAAGCATTTTGCTCGGGATGATATCAACTAGCCAAAGGTTGTATGTTTACAGAGTAAATATGAGCACAAAGGAATTACTCTTGTTATTTCTACAATGTGTTACGTACCGCATCTCCACATGATACTTTAAGACTGTTAGTAAAGAATCCAAGTTGTCCGCAAGTGCAAATGTGAGCATGAATGGTACTGTGTTTGCATGTGCTCTGCGATTGACCGGCGTCCAGTTCACGGTGGACCAGATGAAGAATTTGATGGCGGGATAATACTGGTTAAATGTCTGACATAATGCTATATTTCTGAGTTTAGCTTGTTTGAATTTTGCATCACATGATGCGATTGACGGACTTAATCATTCCATGTTCTAGCCGGCAGACAGTGATGTATGGTGAGGTTCACGACCAGTGAGTCCGACATAAAAATATGAACACAAAATAGGAGATTAGCCTGCATTTATGATTTACATTTTGACCATAGTTGAAACATACATTACACAGATACATCAAGCTGTTCCTTGACTCTCACATGACAGGAAATATGAAAATTCAGCTATTCTAAAGATGAAATCATTGATATGATTGGATTGCGAAAGAACTAAAATGGAAAATAATCTACTGTAATCAGTTTTGTTTTTACTATTCGCATGGGGTGGAGCGGACAACGGCGGTCCCGCCTCACTAGCCTGCCAAAATGTGGTGCGTGCGACCTTAGCACTGGCAAGACCTCCTGATTTACATGCCTGCTGAAAGTTGTGTTTGTGCCGCGCTAGGTTTTTTTTTTTTCTTGCTGATATGCACATTTACGTGACTTGGTTCAGATGAGTTTGACATCTTGCCAAAAGCATTTTGCTCGGGATGATATCAACTAGCCAAAGGTTGTATGTTTACAGAGTAAATATGAGCACAAAGGAATTACTCTTGTTATTTCTACAATGTGTTACGTTAGGTTAACTTGGGGGCGGCGAGGTGGTCAACTGGTTAGCACATTCGCCTCACAGTGCAGAGGTGAAGGATTTGATTCTAGCTCCGGCTTTCATGTGTGAGTGTACATGTTCTCTCTGTGTCAGCGTGGGTTTTCTCCGGGTACTCCGGTTTCCTCCCACATTCCTAAATCATGCACGATAGGTTAATGGGACACTCTAAATTGTCCCCAGGTGTGATTGTAGGCATGAATGGTTGTTTATCTATGTCTGCCCTGCGATTGGCTGGCAACCAGTTCAGGGTGCACCCCGCCTACTGACCCAAAAGACAGCTTGGGATAGCGTCCAGCACACCTGTGACCCTCGTAAGCGGATCAGATAATGGATGGATGGATGAAAGTTTGACTTTGTACTCTTCTGTTGTGTCCTGAAAGTTCTGCACCCCCCCGCCCCACCCCCACAAAAAAAATCTAAATAGAAATAAATAAATGAATTTTAATTTTTTTAAAATGTATTTGAATTCAAAGTTATTTTAATATATCAACACTATACCCCAACTTGTTCATGGGAACACATCAATTTTTGCTCTAAACAGGATAAAAAAAAATAGAGGATAGGGCAATGTATTACATATCTTTACACCTGGTGTTATCATTGGACAGGTATGACAATTACACGCACACACTCAGACCTACACACACGCACGCACACACACACACACACACACACACACACACACACACACACACACAATAAACACACACATTCAGTGATACAATGAGTTCGTATCGGGGCTCGTAATCATATTGCTTCTGGCACTGATGATGGCATAGACGTCTCTCACAATGGAAAGGATGTGGTGATCGTGACGTTTACAACTCGCTACATACTGTATAGTGTCAATGTTGATCGATTTAAGGAGAGAGTTTACCTTGCTCACATCGAGAGAGACTCCATTTGGGAATAATTTATGCAGAGCATCGTGGCAACAAGTGCCCACTGAGTGTGTTGCCATAGCAATAGTTCTCTCACTCCCTGGCCCTTGGACGATCTGTGTATTGCCACGGAAACCAACATATTCTTTCATCCCTTTGTCTAAAATAACAACTTTCTTGCTGCAGCTCTCCGTATGTCCAAGCAGCATTAGTTACCAAAGTACGTGACAAAGGTCCACTCAACACAGTGCATACACGCTCCATTGCAACGGCTGTAACAATTAGTGAAGAAAACCAACCTAAATTTTGATGAATGGGTAACTTAAAGCGATGCAGATGATGATGACCTTGATGCTCAGAAACCAACTGTGGGGGCTTAACTTTTAGACTTGATGTACTCCAGTATTGCATTTCAGTAAGCATTTACCGTATTTTCCAGATGATAAGTCGCAGTTTTTTTTGTTTGGGGTTTTTTTTTTGGGGGGGGGCCGGTGGGCGCGACTTATACGCTGAAGCCATTTATGTGTGAAATGATTAACACATTATATCATTTCACATGTTATTTTCACATGAAGCCGCAAGAGGGTGCTCGAGGCTTTCCACATTGACAATAACTGATAAAAATAACTGATGATCACTTTGACGTAAGCGACGTAAAAGAGGAAGAGCCAAATCTTCTCACTCCGGAGTTCGCGGATGATTTCATTGGAGTGACGCTGATGGTTTGGTAAACTTGTTAGCATGTTCTTTATGCTACAGTTATCTGAATAATTCTTAATATGTTACGTGAGCATACCAGGCATGTTCTCGGTTCGTTATTTATATGTCATGTAACGTTAGCATAATCATACATTTCTTCAGCCTGTTGTTCTCTATCTTTATTTTTATTTGCCTGTCAAGATGACATGCCTATTCTTGGTGTTGGCTTTTATCAAATAAATTTCCCCCCAAAATTTGACTCATACTGCAGTGCGACTTATATGTTTTTTTCTTCTTCATTATGCATTTTATGGCTGGTGTGACTTATACTCAAGAGTGACTTATAGTCCGGAAAATACGGTAAATGAAGGCTGCAAATACTAGGCCCAGAACAAAATTGATTTTTTTTGGGGGGGGTGGGGGGGGGGGTCTTACCAAATCTGCTACTAGGCAGAAACAAATCCCTATTACTAATTAATTGGCCGATTAATTAAAACTACATGAAACGAATATTATTATTTTTTTGGTCCCTTAATGCTTACAACTTTGAAAATAGGAATTACAGGCACACCATTTGACTCTTTGTTTACTTTGTCCTATTACTTGTTTAACTTTATGAAAGTAAACAAAAAAAAAACGGGTGCTTTTTGCCAAATTATTTGGGCGGGGGGGTTGAACGTCATTATCTTTGTCTTGTGTAAATGTAATATAGTATGCCGTAAATACATGTCCCTCCATAAAGCTAAATACAGACATCTAAGAACCTTTTTATTGGTTTGTTTATTATTGTTAGGCGTGACTGTATTTTTACATGAAGTCCTGCGGTGCAATGCCAACTCTTTGCATTGGGGCCCCACTTAGTGCACAGTGAGGTCACAAGTACTCTTACAAGTGCTGCCAAAAACAAAGTTGCCTCTCACATGCCTGTACGCACACACAGACAATTTTAAAGACAAACAGTTGGAGAAGGTAAATAAGAAGCCTCTTGCCGGTTGAGCTGGTTCTGCCCAGCAGGATCCTTGATGGGGCTGGATGAACTTTAGTTTTGTTTAGTTCAGTTCAGTGTCAACCTCTGAGAGCTGTGGTATGATGACATACCAGAGAGAGGAGGGGAGCAGGGGAGAGGGATCATTGTTGGAGTCCCGTAATCACTGCTGGACTATGGCAAAAGAAAGCTGAGTGCCAGTAAGCCCTGCAGTGAAACACATTCACATGTCAGTATGCACATGAATGGCAGCATCCTTAAACCAACAGTTTCAGAAAGTCATGCCATGTGACAAAGAGAAAAGACTCCGTTCTCCATGACACACATGGAAGAAGACATCACATCTACATTTAAAAAGGGGGCGGCGGGGTTTTCAAGGTCTTCATTCATCACACATGTTTTTCCTCCAGCCACCACCTCATGGTTGCAGCTTCATCTGGGATCCAAATTTAATTTACTTGTATGTATTTCTGGAAGCTCTGAGACCCAGCTGGTTTCAGTGACTCATCCCACACTCTGGCCATGCATTCCTTTATGTCTATGAGAGAAACAGTGATGGAAGAGTTTGAGTTGAAGACCCAGTTATTGTAATCTTATGCAGACGTTGGACTCGCAAGTGTCCAATTATGAGTTTGTATTCAAGATGCTCTGAAATGAAAATTCTTGGCCAAAACCGGAAATTAAGAACTCAAGGTCAAAAAAACGAATCACAGAAGGAAATTATAATTCTTTAAAAGTCTTTAAAAAAATCCTCAGCTGGAGCATTTCATGCCAAGCCCTATTCTGACTTCTCAAGGACACTCTGGGTATTTTGTCAGCAACATTTTTATTTTGTCAGGAACATTTGCGTCTCGGCCAAAACAGCAACGAATAAAAGAATACAAAACAGCACCACCAGAAAGACTCTAAACAACATCAATATTTTCTTTATAGATTTATTCCTTTGAATGGTTTTGAGTGATCTGTTTTGTATTATTTAAGTTTTGATTTCTACGATAGGGTATCTTTGCACTTGCTGAATACAGGGTGGTGTTGTGACTATTGTGATTAGAGAATGAGACTTTATCCAAAATATCAGGTTATATGGTCCTTTACTAAAGCTGAATTGAGTTTTTAAAAATACATAGAAATCTTTTGTATGCCAATCACAACGCGCAATATTTACCGACTCACTTGTTAACACGGAGTTAATCTAGTACGCATGCTGTCCCGTCTTCTCTGTAACATTTTAGATTTCCGCATAATACATGGCATCTCTGTAGTCGCCGGGCACGATTTTTGCTTGTGGTTACATGGAAGTGTTTCGGTCCGAACCTGAAAATGCACTTCTGGGCCGAAAACGGATTTTCAGTACATTTTTCATTTACATGCCATATACCCACGGCTTCAGGGAGGAGCCGAAGTGACTGTTGGATGTACTACTAAAGCTTTGCCTGCCCTTAGGGTGACTTCACCTGGAACAGCCTGTCTGGCCAGAGTGTGCGTCTGACTCCAGTTGCCATCCAGAGCCTGTCCGAACTGGAGAGGGCCCGGCTCCAGGAAGTGGCCTACGCCCGCTTGCACCAAGACTATGACGTTGGATGCCAGATTACTGTGCCAAAAGGTAGGTTCACGTGTATGTCTCCACCCCTTTATTGCATTGTTACCTAATGTCTAAAAGTTCTAGGGGGTTGCACCAA
This sequence comes from Hippocampus comes, assembly GCF_001891065.2. Taxonomy (NCBI): domain Eukaryota; kingdom Metazoa; phylum Chordata; class Actinopteri; order Syngnathiformes; family Syngnathidae; genus Hippocampus; species Hippocampus comes. The sequence continues at coordinate 1,143,616 of NW_017805153.1, read as the reverse complement.
TTAAAGTTTTTGCCTGTTTTTGCTGAATTCACATGTGTATATTTGGTTGCAAAGCAGATACTCTGTCGCGTAATATGTACAGCTGACGCAGGTAACATCGTTTTGTCTTGACACTCAATGCACACACAAGTCCGATCGGGGTTGCACTGCAGTAGTCCAAGTGGTGGAAAGTGCTACATGATTCCGAAAATTAAAATGCCGCTATGACTAAACAAAGACTCCCATGTCGGATGAGTAATGGCTTATTTAAAACACAGCTGCAAATTCCTTTCAACCTTATTCTTGTTTTGAGAACTGTTGGTCTGTAGTTGCACCAATACACAGCTTGCATGTAATGTATAGCTAGCTAACTTTCTTTTGAAGTTGCTGCCATTGCAGCAGTCCAATGCAGCCAGTGGAGCCTTGCATTTTCTGAGTTACCATTGCCTTCTGTGTCTGCGTTGCTGATGGATTCCACAGCAACTTACAGTGGCCATTTATAAGAAGAATTCTGTTTGTACTTTCAGTTGTGCACCGTATGTATTTGATTACGATTTCAAACCCCCGTTTCTCATTTTTATGGAATGCTTTCACGGGTTTGCTCAAAACACATTTGCAGAAGGTAGAAACCTACAAAATTTAACATTCATGTTTTGACATGATAGAAAAAGCACTATAGTTTACCAGACGTTAATTATTGAACCCAAAGTACATCAGATATCCGTTTAGCTTTCTGAGCCATCTGTCAAAAAATCCCCCCAAATCCGAACCATTTCCTATCTCTGCTCCTACCCCCACTCTGTGCTCTCTCCATTGCATCCTTCTTTCTCTTCTTACACACCCCATTTCCTCAGCTCTCCCTTCACTGCCAACTTGTTTGCTAAACGGGATGATCAACTTTCTCAAATGTCATAAGAAACACGGTGAAAATCAGACAGTAGTGGTAATTGGGAGATTTGTCAGTGGTGCTTGGACGTTTGGGGAAACTGAAACGGTTCTATGACGTAAACAGCTAATGCTACACTGGGATGCTGAGTGGGAGGCGGATCCATTTCCTTGAGTGACTCATGTGATACGGGAGAACATCTGGGGTTCAAACTAAGGTTGCTAAATACAAAGTAAGAAAGTAGAACAGCACAAGCACCAGTTGTTTTCCTCAGGCTTACACAAGAATTCCAAGGATTTAAACTTCAAGTGTGTGCCATAGCTTTCAGAGTTTCCTGGTTATTAAATCAGCCAATTCGGGAGTCATGTACCATAATTTCATGTTGACAGTGAACTGTGGTTTTTTTCCTTCTTTCGAAAGACTAGAGGACCACACTCATGTTTAAATATATGTAAAAACAGTAAGCCAAAATGTATCTAATTTAACCCTAATTTAATGGTGAACTCTGCACTACAAAACTAATTCAACTCTAACCCTACAAACACACCCCACAACAAGCTAAAAACTCCTGAACCGTGGACTCAAACTAACCTATCAAAGTTCACCATCAGCTTTTCTCTTATTCCCTTTGAAAACGGCAACATTTCAATTCATGTTAAGAAAAACTACACTTGCACATTGCGAGCCATTCGCTCCTTTTTGAAACCTACCCCAGTATTCCTTGCTTAATTTATAAACTATCAAGATCGGACTACAGTGCAGCAGATAAAGACATCATGTATTCCAGATGTATTTAGTGAAATTACTTTTGCCCCCGCACAGATGGACAGAAGAGGAAAAAGTCACTGCGGAGGAAACTGGATTCTTTATCCAAAGAGAAGAGTAAAGACAAAGGTATGCCAAGTTCTTAAATATTCTGCGGCATGTTCCTTGATCTCGCGGACTCCCTTTTGGCTCATTGTTGCCAAAACTCTGCCCCCTACCTTCCTCTAGCGAGACGGTCTTTGTCGGGTGAACAGAGAGACGATAAAAAAATTAAGTGTCTGTTAACAGTTGGTATTTATATTAAGTGGAGCGACTGCATGCTGAGCACAGCGTCGTATTTGGCTGCAGAACAGGCAGGTTTTGAAAGAGACCAGGCGCTGATTTGGAGGTAGAGGCCTTTCTGATCAGACTGGTGAGTCTAGGCTCTTTCAGTGAAAACACTCATAAAATTTTAAGAACAGATGCAAATGTGCTCTCAGCTGACAGCAAATCTGGACTAGCAAAAAAAGAAAATTGGCCCTGACATTTAGACCTAGAGCAGCATGCATGTACATATTTGCATGTGTCTCTTGAGGTAAAGTGGAAGAAAATAATAAGTAAATAGCACCATATCGGCCCCAGAAGATACCGCCCCAAGTCCAGTCCTGGCCAACGATGTTCACACATCTTTGCAGGACATGTCAGATTAGCTGGAATTGCAAAATCAAAGGTATGTGCACATTCATTAATGAAAAGCAGCAACTTGAATATATTTTACATGACAAGAATCGAGTGAAAACAGAACCATATTTGTCTTGTGCTTTTGTACATACGAGCTTGCTTTTAAAAATGTTGACTTTAAGACTGATTTTCAAGTCTTGGTGTTTTCAGCTTTTGTGTAAATTACTGCTTTCATCCATTTTTTTCAGTTCCAACTGAATAAATACACAGTAATTGTTGTTTCAAATTTCAATTGTAACTACCAGATTTGGTGTATTGTTTTAAGGTGCCCAGAGCAAGAGAGCTTTAGCTGAGTGTAACTAGCTACGTCTGTGCACAACACATTGCAGGTAAACAATAAAGAGGTGAATTCACAGAGAAAACTACAACCAGTGTGTGTGTGTCCTCTTATTTCTTTAGTCCAGGGAAATTTTGAGTCAGGGCCTTGTAAATTTTGTCAGATCAAAATGCATCTTGAAAAAAATAGACTTTTCAATTATGTGGGGTACAAGTTGTACCTTGGTTCTTGCCCAATCATCTGGGATAGGTTTCAACTCACAGTCATCCCTCGAAGGAGGTTTTTCACACGCATGCATGCCCGCGCTTCCCTTGTACATGAGGAGACACCGTGATGGCTTGATCAAGTTGGTCTTGGCATCGATGCATCATGCAGCACAGATGGCGCTTCGGTGCATACGTGCAGCCCTGCATGCGCCTTGTGTTGAACAGATGTGCGCACTTAGTTTGTGTTGAAATAAATCTGTTGTGCTGACATGTTTGTGGTCATATTGAGCTACAAAAGCTTCGGTTGTGGTTCCTGGATGCAATTAGACTTTCCTGTCCGTATGCAAAAGATGTAGAACATGATTGTGGGCAACTGTTGTGTAAAAAGTGACACATTTTAATAGAAAAACAAAAAAAAAACCTCCAAGAGAACCATTGGTTTTCCATCAGATTGTGTTTTTTGTTTTTAATTCCTGCTATATATAAATATATATGTATTTTTTTGCCTTCCAGAGGGTGTTCCTCAGGCCTTCAGTATACCCCTCTCACAGGTCATCGCAAACGACAGAATGCAAAGGCAACGCCAGGACGGCTATCGTCAGGATCCGCCGCAACGAGAGGATCACAAGGACTCGTCTGACCTTGTCTCTTCCATTCTCCAGGTCATCATGCATGCACACATATCTCATCATGCAATCCCCCCACAAAATGAGCAATTTTTACACATTAAAAGCAAAAGAATACCAAGTAAAATTCTTCCATCATCTCCAGTTTGCGACTAAGCGATCGTCTAATAAGGAGCTCTCTAGCAGTAACTCCTCATTGAGCTCCACGTCGGAGACAGCTAATGAGTCAACATCGCCCAACACGCCTGAGGCTGCACCACGAGTGCGCCGACGGGTGAGTTTGTCGCCCACGCTTTAAAGTGGGTCTGTGTTTTCTGTTGGTACACTTCAGTGTTCTCAAATGAAAATGCATGTTTTGGCATCAGGGTGGAATGTCGGTGGATTCGATCACGGATCTGGACGACAACCAGTCTCGCCTGCTGGAGGCGCTGCAGCTCTCCCTGCCTGCCGAGACACCGAGTAAGAAGGAGAAACACAAGGACAAACGGCTGAGCCTCAATCCGATATACCGCCAGGTTCCGCGTGTAGTTGACAGCTGCTGCCAGCACATTGAGAAATACGGTTCGTAGATCCACTCATCCTTCTGTGCTAGACAAAAGCTTCATATCTGCAGTGACTCTGTAGTTATCGGGGCCTTTTTTTTCTTTTCCACTCTCAGGTTTGCAAACAGTGGGGATTTTCAGGGTGGGAAGTTCAAAGAAAAGAGTTCGACAGGTTGGTGTGCTGTCTAATTCTCCGTAAATGGTTCAGTGGTTTTGCAGAGCAAACCAGTTTCATCCAAAAATTTGAAGCATTGTATTTCATTTCCACACATACTAATCCCAATTTCAGTGCAGTTCCAACATTGTATAAAATGTAAACAAAAACAGACGAGTAATTTGCAAATCCTATAAACTATATATATATTTTTTTGCAAACATTCACTCCTTTTGGATTGGATGCCTGTTTCATAAGAGCTCAGACAAGGGCATGTTTACCAGTGTTACATCAACTTTCCTTTTAACAACACTCAGTAAGTGTTTGGGAATCCATCACACTCATTGCTGCAGCTTTGTTGGTGGAATTCTTTCGCATTGTTGCTTGATTTCCAACTTCAGTTGATCAACAGTCCCGGGATCTCCGTTGTCGTATTTTGCGTTTCATAATGCGCTACACATTTTCAATGGGAGACAGGTGTGGACTGCTGGCAGGTAGGTTTAGGTATCCACCCTTTTTTACTACAAAGCCACACTGTTGTAACATGTTCCCAACATGGATTGGCATTGTCTTGCAGAAATAAGATGGGATATTCTTGAAAAAGATGTTGCTTGGGATGGCAGAATATGCTGCTTCATTAACTTGCACATTGCTTTCAACATTAATGGTGCCTTCACAGATGAACAAGTTACCAATGCCATGGGCACTAAAACACCCCACTACCATCGCATATTCTGGCTTTTAAACATAGCACTGATACCAATCCGGATGGTATCTTTTGCTCAATGATTTCCTGAAAAAATGTTAAATGTGAACTCTTGATGATATTTTGGACCGTAAATGATGAAATTCTGAAATTCGGATGGTATCTTTTGCTCAATGATTTCCTGAAAAAAATGTTAAATATGAACTCTTGATGATATTTTTTTTTTCTTTGAAAAATATTGCTCCTAACTGCATTTAAACAGATATTTTTTGTTGAACTACCTGCTGTTGAACCGAGCCATCAATCGCATTCGGGGCTCCGTAGACATCAGATTCAAAACTACAGAATACTTGCAGAGAGAGAGAAAGGGAAAAAAAGAAACTTCCTTTGGAACATTAAATATCTTGTCTTTGTAGCGTATTCAGTCGGATATTGGTTGAAAAGGATTTGCAAGTCATTGTATTCTGTTTGTGTTTACGTTTTACATAGCATGTTGTGCGGATGCAAAATACAATTGCTGGCCACACCTGTGCAATGCAGTATGAGAGGTGAATGAAACCATCTGCTGTACAATGATCGTAATGCCTCACGCACAGTCACAAAAACCTGCATTCCATCGATTACTTTAGTTTTTTTACCAGAATTTTTTTCCCCCTGCTTTAGTTACGAGAGGAGTTTGACCGTGGCGTTGATGTCCATTTAGATGAGGAGCACAGCGTTCATGACGTGGCAGCTTTGTTGAAGGAGTTCCTGAGGGACATGCCTGACCCACTTCTCACCAAGGAGCTCTATACCGCCTTCATAAACACGACATGTATGCTTGCCTCCTGCCCAGCAGACACACTTCACACCTTCACTCGTCTTCTGGTGCCGTCTGACCTGTCCCTATTGCAGCGTTGGATCTAGAGGAGCAGCAAAGTGTCATGCAGCTACTGGTGTACCTGCTCCCAGCATCCAACAGCGACACACTCCACCGTCTCTTGGCGTTCCTTTCCACCGTGGCCGACCACGCCCATGATAGGCAAGACAAAGACAGACAGGAGGTAAAGTCATCCCTCACAAATGAAACACCAAGGACCTGCTGCATCCCAAAAAGGTTCCAAAAAGAGATGCAAAGTCGATGTGAAAGTGGATCGACTAACCTCGTGCATCGCGTAACGCATTTGCTAAATGTGCAATATTGCCACGCAGTGATCAAAGAGCTGGCTTGTCACCTTTTGAGCATTTTGCATTTCCTTGCATCCGGGTCTCTGGCCTCTCCAAGAGCAGTTTCCCGTGTTTGCTTTTTTTATAAGTATAACACAATGTTGAGCTGTGTGTGAAAGTGCACAGACACATAATTTACAAACAGAGGAAACCCAAGCTAAAGTTCTGAAAGATGAACACTTTTAACTCGACATGGTTACCGTCGTCACATGAACCATCAATCACCCGGGCCAACTCCTTTTGAGTGGGTGTCACAGTATGACTTGTCTTTCATTTCAGATCGCGGGGAACAAGATGACTTCTTTAAACCTCGCCACCATCTTCGGCCCCAACCTGCTGCATAAACTAAAATCTTCAGACAAGGAATTCAGCGTCCAGAGCTCGGCCCGGGCCGAGGAGAGCACAGCTGTCATCGCCACGCTACAGAGAATGATCGCCAGCTACCAGACCCTCTTCATGGTCAGTTGGTTCTCATCCTCGTTTCCTCCAACTGATGCACTTTCACATTTTTGTGTCGAGAGAAACTGACTTAGCTTGTCAGTAAGTGCACAGTGCCAGCTTTTCTGACCAAAGCATCACAAAATGTTCACCCGGACACTTGAACGCCTTCTTTTGAAAACAAAAAGGAACATTCATGCTTGAAATCCTTCGTGTGGAGTCAGGAGAGGTCAGAATTTTACACGGATTATCTTCTTCTTCGCTTGCTTTGTTCCTGTCTCTTCTCGGGATTCTCCAACAGTGCAGACAGACAGCTCAGGTCATTTTAGGTCCGAAACGTTCAACTGTAATGTTTTGTAATCTGCCACTGCCACTCCCCTTAGGCTTACATTCCTACAGTAAGCCAATTAATCGCATCAGACCTCTTCGGATCTGCTAAGAGCAGGAGTTTTATGTTTATTTGGTGGAGAGATGGGGCTGGGGAGATGACATCCTTAGGTTCTTTTGTAGATTAGTTTGAGTCAGATTTTATTAAGAATGGGGCAAAAACGCAGGAAAGACACAAAGGTATTGGCCTTCCTCAATTGTTGGCCTTGAGCACAAAAGAGATTCAGAATCTCAATTGAATTAATTCAAGTTGCTTCTTGTTTAGGTGCCGCCTGACCTGCAAAATGAAGTTTTAATGAGTCTGCTGGAGACGGACCCCGATGTGGTGGACTACCTCCTGAGACGAAAAGCGTCACAGTGAGTTACGCACAATGTCATTTTGTCCTCCGGTTTCGACCCGTCTTTCAGCCTAATTTGCTTTTCCCTGCAGGAGTACCGATCTACTCCACTCTGAGGAGCCCTTCACTCTGAGCGAACGCCACTCCTCCAGCGATTCCAACAAGCCGTCCAGCGGGGAGGTGTCCCCTTATGACAACAACTCCCCCATCCTGAGCGAACGTAGAGGGGACACAGGGAAGCCAGGCGGTACACTGATGGCAGGCTGGGCCGGGGAGTCAGGAGCCGACGGCAGGGTGGGAGCAGGTGAGCTCTAAATCTCGGACCAAACATCTGACTTTCTCTTGACCTTAAGGTTGCCGCATGCCGTTGTTTGACCTTGTTTCTCTTTTCCTTCCTTGAGACTGTATCTCGGAGGAACATGCTAACATTTGGGGTACGTGGCACACGACTCTCAAACCAGCACTCAAGGACCAGACTTTTACAGGTGAGCTCCCTGCCTGAAAATTCCTACTCTGTCTGCAAGTCAAATTCTACTCCACCACAAAAAGGAGCACTATTAATTCCATCAGGTGATATATTGACTTGAGAATGATTTGCAAAGTTAGAATCTTGGGCAGTCCGCATAAGAAGGCTTTGTTATGGGGAATGATTAAAAGTTGCCTACTGCAAATATGATTACATTGGTAGTAGTGCGCAGGAAAAAAACAATTGTTGCAGACCAACACACCCGAAATGGACCGAAGCTAGAACTTTTGCAATAGTTGCATTGATACTGTGGCTGTTTGCTCTGAAGGTTCCCATGGCAACGTGTCCGAGGGAAGCTCCCGCAGCTCACAGGAAGGACTTGATGTACTCCATGGTGACAGCAGACACCAGCTGATGGCGCCGCCGACTAGGACGCTGCCTGGCATTGCTGAGTGCAGACCCCACTTGCCGCTGACCCGCGTATGCACGAGCTCTCACCTGCAGCCGGCCATCGATCGGTCTGCGCAGGTCCTCGAGCACGCCCACGGAGCCTGCACGTCATCGGGATTGAAAGGCTGGGTAAACGCTAACGAAAGCGGCCGCTTCCCTCCTCCTTATAACGCTCATCACCGCCTGGCCGTTTGCCAAAGTTCACCTGGGCTTGCCGCAGCGCAGCAGCACCCCCTGCAGCACAAGAGATCAGGTGCCGAGCAGAAAAACTCCGATGGGACCGTGATGCCGCACAGCCCCGAGTGGCAGGACTGGCAGCGGGACCGCTGGCAAATATGGCAGCTGCTCTCTTCAGACAGCGCAGACACGCTACCGGAGACACTTGTGTGAGACCGTCGAGTCTGGCCCGATGTCAGATTTGATGAATCCTCGGAATAACTTCCCTCTTGTAATCACTCGGCCTCGTCTTTCCTCCCTGTCCGTCCGTCCCTGGATGTGCCATCACGTTCACGCCATGGCATTCTTCTTGTTTACATGTTCAGCTGCTGCCTTCTACAGATTTTAAAACTTGTATGAGCCACCCCTCATTCTTCCCTTCTCGGAAATTGTTTCAGCCCCTCATTTCAGAGAGAAGCGTTTGAAAACATTCGACCAGAAATACCTCAGAAATCATCACAACACGTCGAAATATTGCCGCAAATGCCAACGTGTTTGTTTTTATTTTTAGTAGCAAACAATAGGAACTGTCCAGTTCACCAAAAGGCAACTTCCAGACGGCAGTCTTGATTTTGGCCACTGTTTAAATGCAAACTTCTTATACACACCACTTAAAGGAGTTCATCAAATATTTGATTTGAAGCGTGTCTGTCCTTCAAGCCTTTGACATAAATGTTAGTCTTTGTAAGACTGTTGTTTTTTTCTTCAGTGTTGAATGTAATTATTATATTAAAGCACTCAGCTCTAAGTTTTCTACCTGCTGCACAATGAGATGTGCCAAAGTTGTATTGTTTTGTTTTTTTATGCCCCCCCCCCCCCATTTCATTTCAGGATATCCATTGTGTTTATATACTTGTTGACAAGAATGGCTTATAGGCAGGCCAAGAATGTTTGCATCACATTTCAGGAATTCCATGTTAGTTTCTGGCTTATGCCGGTGCCAGTGACAAAATAATAAAATCAAGGTACAAGTATAATCTTGAAAAAGCCAAATGTGAAATATTTCCTCAAACTGGGCAACCCAATGACCACAATTAAGCATTTGGAACAGATAATTCTTCACATTTGATGACATTGATGCTCTAATGATGGATATTGATTATAAGGCGAAGCAGTCTTAAACAACGTTCAAGTACTCTACCGTAGGTACTCGTTTTACCATGGTCAATCAGCTTTCCATTCCAGTTTCGTCAATGTGCTGCTCTTGTCGTCTGATTCTGTGCTTAGGTTAATATACTCTAGTAACTTGTGGTGAGTGACCTTTATTGCCGCAGTTAACTGAGCAATACCTGCAAGCCTGGACACATGGAACAAAACGTTTCAGCTTGAACATGGTCACAGAGTTAGTATGAATAATTAAAGTGCGCTTCTGACTGAAACCGCAAACCAAGCCAGCTAACTCATCCTGAAGACTCAATGACGTGGGTATTTGCTGGCAAATACTTTACAATTTATATTTCTTTGAAGGGGTAAAGTGAAAGACACATGCAAGAAGAGTCGAGCAATTGGACGCATTCTGATGAAAACCTGGCATCACCTATCGTAAGGCAATTGCACAGTTTTCATCTGTGAATCCTTTGCTGCCCTCCAAGAATGTGCAGTGCCTTCTGTTAAGAGTTGGGACATTTAAGGGACATGCCATAGCTCATAACTTGGCGTCATGTTTTGGGGGGAAAAAAATCTGCAAATGTGCTTTGCTTTCCATAGTGTATGATATGATATGCAGTATATATGTTTTTATTCCAAATGAAAAAAAAAATTTTTTTGAAGTTACAAATGTCCCTAGAGTTTTTGCAATCTGACATATTGTACCGTGATGGATTTATTGACAACAGTGGGGTTTACTGGTCCAATTTGTCATGTAATATTTTGCTACTTGCTTTTTTTCTTTTCTCGAACCACATGAGTTATATGTACGTTACAGTGAAAATAAAAATGCTTAAATTCACATTTCGTGGTGGAGTGAATTCTTTGGGGGGGGGGGGCTGAAAAGGAGCAAGTCACTACTGTTTCTCAACATGCAAATGCTGTACACAGCACTCGCCCAATTATTTCCTAAAATCAGTCTTAACAAAGATAATAAGGCTTAATTTCTATTTGCAATGTCAGTGAGGAATTAATTGCAAAGCACTAAGATTGTTATTCTTGCAGTTTAAAGCGATGTATATGACCGCATCATCCTGGTAGGTTCGTGTCTCGTTTGGTACCGGGAACTAGATGTTACCTTTGGAAACAGTAAAAATAGAAGGGAAAAAAAAAGACTCATGATTTGATTTTCTATTTAAAATGGAAACACCGAAAATGAAATACAGCTTCGTTACACCTATGTTGTCTGAACGGAGTAAGGAAAAGTGTTTTTTTTATTTCGAGAACGAAAATAGAATAACAGACAGCACTTCTCGTACTGACCAGAAGATGGCGACAGCTTAGCGCCTGAAGACGACACAGTGTTCCGTAATGATCTATCTTCCAGCCTCAATTTCACAAACGATAACTACACACAGAAAATTGTTGGTAAATCTCTGTTGAAATGAGATTTCAAAAAATGACGGTACTATCCATCCATCGATTTTCACTACCCGGTGACATAAAGGTACCTAAAGATAACTATCTCCTAATTCTGCCACATGATGTCACCCAACAGCCTTTTTTTTTTGTAGCCCAAGGTTCCAAACTGGACTGACAAATGCAAGAATTTCAGTACAGTGGCCTTTAGAAGATTCTTCTTCACCATTAAAATACCAAGTAGGGGAAAATGTGCAGTAAACCGTGTCTTTGTTTATCAGTATTCTCTCTATACCCTGCCCTCACAAGCCCACTTAGCGCTCACGTTGTTTGCCACAAAGGGAACAGACAGTTCTGTCTTTTTCTGCATGACTGTGTTTTGCTTGTGGGCCCCTAATTAATTGTGATGATTGAAGCTTTGGCCACTGCCCCTATTCAAGACTGTCTGTGGAAGAAGAGTCAATTTGTAAAAGGTGTCAGTTAAACAAAGGTGCTCTATTTCTAATATTTGGGACTTTATTTATATAGTTAAATTAGAAATACTGGACTTGGTGTTGGTCTAGGTCTTTGCCCTGCTGAGTCTAAGCAATCTCAATTTGGATCAGCGTACAATTCTTTGGTTAATGCAATGTTAACACGGAACTTTTATCCAAGTCCACACTGTCATTTGATAGCCTTTTCCCCACCCTTACACAAGGTTTTAGTTGAAATTAAACAAATGAAAATGGTTCACTCCCACACCTGGAGGAACTTAGGTGCTGATGCATGTCAAGAAACAAAAATGAGCACATTCCTGTTGATGTCATTGCATCAGCGAAAGGCCTTTGTGAGAGCGTGCACATTCGGATTGGACACGCAGAAACACATGTTTGCACTCATCATGGAAGGAATGCACTCGCACAAGGACTTCATTAGCTGCTTGACTCGCTGCTGTTGTTTTACAAAGGCTCTCAAAATTGCTCTGAACTTTGGATTGCTTGGGAATGCAACACAGGTCCTTTACCCTCATGCGATGTCAGTGATACAGATGCGACACAGACAGCAGAACCCACGGAACTCAAATAGTTCCACCGTCAAAGCTCGCATGTGAAATCATACAACCGAGTAAATCTTTTGCTAATATTTCTCTGCCTATTTCGGAAAATGTGTTTGTGAGCGAGCCGTTCTGCACTTCTGCCCCACTGCTACTGCCACTGCTAACATTACCACCACCCCAACGCTGGTTTTCGTTACCATTGACTTGGCAGCTGGGTTGCCCGAAGTTCCAGAGCCGAAGAACCATTTGACATCCAATCGAAGAAGCATGGTGCCAAAAGTAATTGGTAGGTAAATCAGACTGGGCTGTGGCCTAGCAGTTTGTGGGGCGAGATGAGAGGTGTGTGAATCAATGCACAGACCAATGTTTTGGTTAAATGGCTCAGAATCACATTGGTTTAGTGTGGGAAGACGAGTAGTTGGTGTTAGAGAGGTGGATGCAGAAGATAGACTTTGATGGAAAAGAATGACTCGCAGTGGCAACTCGTAACGGGGCGAACCGAAAGGAAATGAAGAAGAGGACCTGTTTTCTCCTCTCCTCCTGTTAGACATGCTCCATGCATGCTTGTGTGTTTGCTATTAATCTGTGAAGCGCTCCTGCTGCGGTTTTGTATCATTAAAGCATTTTTATTTTTTTTTTTTTATGCATGCGTATTTTAATTGCAAATCCAGATTTATTTAAGTACCACGAATTAATTCTGTTTATCATGTCCGGAGGAAGATTTGATCCTATTTCCTTCGCGTAATATGTGTTTATGCAAATAAAACTCACAACCAAATAGCTCCAAGTGAGTTGTTGAGTAATGCATTAGTCAGAATGTGGTTCATCCAATTTGGGATGGCAGGGCAACCTGATACATTTGAGGATGGGGAAGCCAGGGGTCTCCAAGCGTTTTCTGTCCTCTCTGAGAAAGACATCCGGGAATGAGTGTGGGATGAATAATGCAGCTCTTATTGTTTGGTGGTGTGTCTGCTCAAGTGCTTGGTCAGTGCAGCAGGCTTTGTGAAAATTTGATTTGCTACTTAAAAGTTGTTGTGTGGATTTTTTTCACTGTGGAGGATTTGGCTTTGGGTGATGGGAGCATAAAAGACAGTGTCGGGCTCAGTGGCCTTTTTAATGTACCTGGTCAACATGTAAAATAAAAAGAAAGGAGAAAGCAGGTGATGCACACTATTTCAAACATTGTCTCGGCATTATTTAGCTGATGCTGCATTGCTTCACAATACTCTCAGCGGCGTGAGGTTCTGTCGCTCGGCTTCTGTTTGCTAATCTTTTGCCCAGTAGGTACCAAACGAGCAAAGTTGATGCCCAAGCTAACAGGGCAGTGCGAGGCTGTTGCAAATGATTCACACTTCTGTCATGCCTATTGTCTCTGATAGGTTGTTCTTCCTCGGGCATGGTTGTTTGTTTAAAGTCAAGTCAAGTCAAGTACAACTTTGTCAAATGCGCTGTATGTGCAACATACAGCACAGATGAAATTTCATCCCTTTCAACCAGACAACAAGACAACAAGAGGAGCCGCTGCAGGTGCCCGCGCCGCCATCAGAGGAACAGTTAACATAAAATGACAAAATAATACAACACAAACACAACACTTAAGACACTTAAAAAACAAACAAACAAACAAACAAAAAAAAATCCAACTGCAAACTCCCGCAATAAAGCTAGGCAGCCTTCTTGGATGAATTCAGGAGAAGTTGTTGTAAAGCTGCAAAAAAATTGTGTGTACAAAAATGCAGGAATCTGACAATACACTGCAATTTAAGCACAACTGTTTTATGTTAGTAAATGTATTACATAGACAACCACGGGGTTGCCTATACAAACAAAGTAGCTGTATTAATGTTTGATTGTCCAGGCTCTTTGTTGTTCACTCTTCTACTTCTGTCTGCCCTTTTCCCATTTGATTTTGGAAAGAAGAGAATATCTCATGAATTACTTAGCAACAAGGCAAAGAACCCACAGAAACTTGGAATCTACAACAGAGTCCTTTTTCATAAGCCTCTGGTGCAACGGCTGCAATGGCTACAGATGAGGTTATGTCACTTGGCATTAGCAATTCACGCTGAAACATCCTGAAAGCTAATTCATGTAACTGCATTAAGTTAGCGACGCAGATTGAATATATACACAAGGAGCAAACCTGAACCTTTGCAGAAAAGGCATTTATTCCTTTATTCATATTTGAAACTGTCCCAGCGGGCTCCCTGGAAATTGAAAGAGATTCATGAGAATAAACCCAGCAATTACCGGTACAAAATTGAAGTTCAGCTCTTAATAGGGAACTTAAATGTCATTTGGGGACATATTTTAAAACAACCAGATTGAATGCAAACACAGTTGAATTTGAAATTGTCAGCTGGGGTTGAGTAAAAATGCAGAGGTTGAGCTAGAAACACGTGAAGCTACTGTTGAAGATACTTCATGTTGAATGTGGCTTTATTTGAGAAAAAAAAATCTATGGGACTTTTGGTCAATTTTGTTCATGATTTTAATGGGTCGGCTTCAGGGATTAGTAATATTCATTCATTCATTTTCCGATCCGCTTACCCTCACAAGGGTCGTGGGGGTCTTTGGGCAGTAGGCGGGGGACACCCTGAACCGGTTGCCAGCCAATCGCAGGGCACACAGAGACGAACAACCATCCGCGCTCACACTCACACCTAAGGACAATTTGGAGTGTTCGATCAGCCTGCCATGCATGTCTTTTGGAATGTGGGAGGAAACCGGAGTACCCGGAGAAAACCCACACAAGCACAGGGAGAACATGCAAACTCCACACAGGAAGGCCGGAGCTGGAATTGAATTCGGTACCTCTGCACTGTGAAGTCGACGCGCAAACCACTGGACCACTGGGCCGCGGATTAGTAATGTTCAAACTGAAAATGTTCTAAATATTTTTCACAGTCATGGTTTTTAACTGCATCATACATCGATGTCTGCTTAGGACAAACCCATTTTTTATAACTAATGTATGCTTTAATATGATTCCCCTGTAACTTCTCACCGAAATTTACCAGAAACCATCCAGTTTTCAACCCTTCGCACCCGAAGACTCATGACAACAACAAAAAAAGGGTCCAAAAAACCACAAAACATTCTCTCCTCTCGACGGAGCACAGCTGACTAATATGCCATTAAGGGGGAAATTCGGCTCAAACCATCTTTGAGGTAGACGTTTACTGGAAAATTGGAGCTCAACACGATGCCAGATGATGGCCACAGGCGGCTGGAAAATGCGGAAAAAGTGACTAAGAATACTGTATGTGTGTGTGTGTGTGTGTGTGTGTGTGTGTGTGTGTGTGTGTGTGTGTGTGTGTGTCCGTGTGTGTGACAGAGAGAGAGAAAGTGAGAGTTAGAAAGAGACACAGGCTCTCAATCCCACATTAGGCTGTCTCCCAAAATAGCTTTGTAGTCAGATCGAAATTGATAACTGCACTTTTACATGAGTTGTCGATCTACTTGTTTGTATGTGTGTGTGTGTGTGTGTGTGTGTGTGTGTGTGTGTGTGTGTGTGTGTGTGTGTGTGTGTGTGTTGCATCTGCCAAAGTCATCAACATATCACACAAAACTCAAAATATAAGCTCATTAAAAGCAACTCACTTCTGAGAGGATTTTTGGCAACTCTGTGCTTTTTGGTAACGGGTTCGACAAGAGTGACCTTCACATGACCTGCCAGATTCACTTTAAGCTGTTCTGTGTTGGATTTATCATTTCTGTAAGACAGTATCCCTGACAAGTTTGAGAGCAATATGTTACGGGAGTTAAAAAGCTCAACAATTTCCACGTAGTCACCTCACGTCACCTTTCTCCATTTTGGTGTGTCAGCTCAAACAAGCTACAAACGGAACAACACTGTAGCATTGTGCTGAGCGCAACCTGTGAGCTTGTTTCGCGCCACTGCCGCCGCCCAGATAAGAAACATCAGAAAAGTGTTTAAGATTTCATGGGAGCTTTTGAGAGCTTCAGTTCTTCTCCTGAGATCTCCCCGACTCATCTGACGGAGTCGTCTTAATGCCTCTTGAAGGCCAAGAGGCTGCATTGTGCAGCGGTAAAAGTAAAAATAAAGACTTCTACAGATGTTTAAATCCAGCATTTCAATTGGAGTGCATTAAAAAAAACATGAGGGGAAGTGGATGCTGCTTTTTTTTTAAATCTCTCAACCTAATCTCAATTGGGAATTGTAGGTGGATGACAAAGTGAATACAGAGATTCTATGTTTTACTTTTAGATGATACCTCTGCTTTTTTATGCACAAATGCCAACTGGCGAAGACGGCTGGGATAGGCTCCAGCACGCCCGCGACCCTCCTGAGGATGAAGCGGCTCGGATAATGGATGGACAATGAGATGCATGTCTGTGACTCCTCAAAAATGGCAGGCAGAATTATTATTTAAAATCCAGCACTGGGGAACGAAAACCGGTCAGCAGCCAGGCCGCAGTGCCGCCTTGAGCTTGTTCTGCACATGTCACGTGCAGTCTGTGTGCAGGGCAAAGTCGTGTTCATTCTTATATGGATGCCTGCAAAGGTCTGTAACCCATGCATGGCACTCATTTCACCCACCGTCCTTTTGTGCACTGATGTTGAGCTGGATCCCTTTAAAATGCCTCAGGGACATTATTCAGGATTTACTTCTAAAACATTGTCACACACGCTGATGAAAAGCTCACACATACAGAACAGAAATACTCTGACAGTATTGTGTTACTAAAAATTGTTTGCTCACACTCACGACTGAAACACTTTCAAACAGCCTTTTTTTTTTCCTGAAAGGCTCTCACGCACCAAGGTTATAATAGTTTTGTTTGATTTAGTTTTATAAATTTGATTACCGTATTGGCCGAGTATAAGATGGCCCTGATTGAGATGACCCAAAACAAAGTTTGAAAAAAGACTTTTTGAACACCAAATTAATTTTTATACAGAAAATAATTACAGTACATCTGAAACAAATGATTATAACAATATATTTGCGAGAAAAGCATGTTATTTTGCCTCATTCAAATCTTAATATCTGAACATTTAAATATGTAAACTAAAGTGCAATCACATTCGTAAATGAATGGCTTCTGGTTTTTGAAATGTAAATTACATCATAACTTCTCCTCAGCTGCCGGTTAACCTGGCCGATCTTCGACCCACTTTTCTCCAGATTGTCACGCCGTTTCTCCATTTTCTGTTATCTCTTCCATTATTTTCTTCTCTTTTCTTTCTTACCGCTATTTTTTTTTCTTCTTCGTACTGCCGCTATTTTTATTTTTATTCTTCGTGACAGGGGTTCACTTTGGCCTGGGGGGTCAAGTTTAGCATTCACTTCAATGATATCTGGAGCTATCTAGCATCGTGAATGGGTAAAATGTCTAGACCCCGAATATAAGACGACCCCCACTTTTTCAGTCTTATTTCAATGCAAAAAACACCATCTTATATTCGGGCCAATACGGTATTAGTTTTGGTTTTTTTACCCAATTACGATTGTGGACTGACCAGCTTATACACACAAACTATGTATTGATGTAATTGCTTTTTCTTGTGTGCAATATCAAACAACCACCGTTTATTGGTAATACAAACTCAACACAATGTAGTAAAATGAGCAGATAAACAACAACTGTTTTTAAATTCTTCAGATTCAGATTCAGATTCAGAAAACTTTATTTATCCCCGTGGGGCAATTAAGAGTTGTGCGAGAGCGGCTTATTATAGAGACAGTCAGAGCAAAGGAAAAACATAGGATGAGAGTAGCTTAGCACTTGAGGTCTTAAGGTAGTGGCTTAAAGTAAAGTAAAGTAAAGTAAAGTAGATGAGATGCATAAATGTTGTGCCTGTTAAAGGTTCAACAAACTGCCTATAGCACCCTTGAAAGCCTCTGGGCCAATCGGAATAATTTTATTCACTTCCAGGTCACCCCTCATGCTTGCGCTTTAATAGCTGCGTCTCGTAAATGTCTACTCATCACGTATACAAGATTAATCATCTCATGCGTTTCAACAGTAGGGGGAGGTGGACAGAAAAAGCTGGCATGTATGAGTTCACCATCATGACATGTCTGCCCTTCCCTCCATGCGTATGCCCAAGCCTGCAAGCATCGCCTGGCGTTATGAAGGCTTGCAAAAGTGGCAGATGCACACTGGGTCATACAGAGTGTGGAATCCACTTACGGCATTCGAGCATCAGGGGATCGAAAGAGGGAAAACAGGACAAATAACCCGGGGATTCAAACGTCATGTTCGGAAGCAACGGGACTGTCAGTGTCGCTATCGCCAAACATTGTGCAACCAGATTAGGTTCGCCAACAGACTGGGAAGCCGTGAACAGCGTTGTACTAACAGGGGCAAAATAGGTCAAGCGTGTTTCTGTTATGTGGGCTACAGGCGATGCAGTCACTTGAATATCTGGCAAAGCGTCTGTTGTGATATATTTCCCGCAGTTCACCCCTTAGGACATTATGACCTCTGAGCAATGCCTCTTCACACCTCACAGGTTTCTTGTCGTGGTAACAAAAGCAGCTGTTATCAATTTATAATCCTTGATTTCCGACAGATTCACATTATTTTTCGATCATTACTTTTAAGTTGAAGACCTTTTGCTTTAAGGTCCAAATCTTAAATTAACCTGATATGTTATTCACGATAATTTAAATGCGGAGTGTAAATAACTTGCCCTTCTCTGCTGTGCAGATGGGCTAAATGGGTCAGAGACAGCAAATGTGTGTCAACAAATTGCCTTTTGGTACCAAGTTGACCTTCTGCCTATGGAGATTCAGCAAAGAGGAAACAAATTGAAAATGTTTTATCCATGACTGGTTCGCTTTCAAATTTGAAGCACATATTCCAACCATGGAAACAACATGACCACGTTGGGAGGCTTTCTTCGAAGCACTTTGGAAGCTCGAATGTAAATGTAAAGCACAAAGGCACTTATAGGCTCACTGACAAGAAATCCACCACATTTAAACATGCATCTCGTTCTCGTTGAGGCTTTTGGTACACCTGTGTTTGAAATTGCACCAAAGGTGGTCTCTTAGCAGGTGTGCTTTTTTATTTTAATATGCCTGTGGTTGTTTGTTTATTTTTCTTTTATCTCTTGAAATATTCATTTACATTCACCCTGTGTTCTTTTGACTTTGTAATCTATCTGCAAATATGTAAACATAAAATCTGTATGATGTAATAAACTTTGGAATGGTTGATGCAGACACTGAAGACTCTTTATTACTCCTTACATAGATCCTGGCGTAACTGAACAGTATTTTCCAGCGGAAACCTAACTGAAAATGTCAGTCACAGTGGCAACGTAAGATGGTTCCTCTATGGCGTCACCAATCTGGGGTCTATTTTTTAGTCCATTTATACATCCATCCATCCATTTTGTGATCCGCTTATCCTCACAAGGGTCGTGGGGCGTGCTGGAGGCTATCGCAGCTGTTTTCGGGCAGGAGGTGGGGGACACCCTGAACCGGTTGCCAGCCAATCGCAGGGTACATAGAGACAAACAACCATCCGCGCTCACGCTCACACCTAGGGACAATTTAGAGTGTTCCATTAACCTCACATGCATGTATTTGGAATGTGGAGGAAACCGGAGTACCCGGAAAAACCCCACACAGGGACGGAAAGAACATGCAAACTCCACACAGGAAGGTCGGAGCAAACCCACGACCTCTGCACTGTGAGGTCAACGCGCTAACCAGTCGACCACCAAGCCGCCCCTATATATATAAAAAAAAAATAAATCCTCGTCTCACCCCTCGGGTGGTGTCCATCCCTCATTCAGCTCGGGTCCTCTACCAGAGGCCAGGAAGCTTGAGGGTTCTGCGCAGTATCCTTGCTGTTCCCAGCACTGCACATTTCTGGACTGAGATGTCCGATGTTGTTCCCGGGATCTGTTGCAACCACTCATCTAGTTTGGGGG
>NW_017805153.1:1121377-1121987 GCF_001891065.2 Hippocampus comes | reverse complement strand
GTAGCTCCATTTCTGAGGCGGTATCCATAGCCTGTCTTGGTGATTACTTGGCTTAGGGGGTTCAGTCCTATGCAGAACAGCAGTGGGGAGAGTACATCACCTTGTTATATGCCACATTTGATGGACACTTGGGTAAGTGGCTTGCCATTGGCTTCAAGTGTGGTTTTCCACATCCTCATCGAGTTCGCAACGAAGGCTCTTAGGGTCCTGTTCACCTTATACAACTCCAAGCATTCAGTGATCCATGTATGTGGCATTGAGTCATCGGCTTTCTTGTAATCAATCCAGGCTGTGCACAGGTTGGTATGTCGGGACCTGCTAATCAGAGAAAAGCGCTCCAGTTAGCTTAAGGTTTTTAGCCTTCGAGAGCTAACTATGGCCATCGAGGACTACGAAGCGTCCCGTGGCTGTTTTTAGCACGATAACAAGTAAAGCATTCGAAGAAACGTTCGTTTATTTGAATGTCCGTCGAGCCATAAGCAATTTACTCTGAGCAGCTAATCGGATGCTACGGATCTAGCTTCAGTATCTACACACATAGACAGTGAGGTCCCTCTTGGCCAATCGGAGGCCAGGATGATGCTCGGTAAGCCAATGGCAGAGCAGCTAT
>NW_017805153.1:1120179-1120656 GCF_001891065.2 Hippocampus comes | reverse complement strand
TAAGTGGCTTGCCATTGGCTTCAAGTGTGGTTTTCCACATCCTCATCGAGTTTGCAACGAAGGCTCTTAGGGTCCTGTTCACCTTATACAACTCCAAGCATTCAGTGATCCATGTATGTGGCATTGAGTCATCGGCTTTCTTGTAATCAATCCAGGCTGTGCACAGGTTGGTATGTCGGGACCTGCTAATCAGAGAGAAGCGCTCCAGTTAGCTTAAGGTTTTTAGCCTTCGAGAGCTAACTATGGCCATCGAGGACTACGAAGCGTCCCGTGGCTGTTTTTAGCACGATAACAAGTAAAGCATTCGAAGAAACGTTCGTTTATTTGAATGTCCGTCGAGCCATAAGCAATTTACTCTGAGCAGCTAATCGGATGCTACGGATCTAGCTTCAGTATCTACACACATAGACAGTGAGGTCCCTCTTGGCCAATCGGAGGCCAGGATGATGCTCGGTAAGCCAATGGCAGAGCAGCTAT
>NW_017805153.1:1053263-1120007 GCF_001891065.2 Hippocampus comes | reverse complement strand
GTTTTCGTCGTATGGGGTGCAGGAGAATGGGAATTGTGTTAATGCATGAAGATTTTTTCACATAAGGGGGTATTTTCGCCCATGTATGTTTCGTTCTAGAGGAGTTTAACTGTATATATAAAAGTCCCCCCCCCAAGACCTATACCTATACCACATTCCATCCTCATAAGTGTGTACTACATATATATATATTCACACACGTATCTATCCATCTCTCCATCTCTCTTTCTCTCTTTCTCTCTCTCTATCTATCTATCTATCTATCTATCTATCTATCTATCTATCTATCTATCTATCTATCTTTCTATCTGTCTACCTACCTACCTACCTACCTACCTACCTACCTACCTGCCTACCTACCTACCCTGCTTCTTGAGTGTCACAGAACGAAAAGGCCGAGTAAGACTCCTTTTTCAGCTTCACTACACCCCTCACCATTGGTGAACACTAACCAACAAGTAAGAGGAGTTTTTCCATGACAGGCACTAACCACCTTTTGGCCACAGCTCCGGTCGGCTGCCTCAACAATGGAGACACCGAATTTGGTCTACCCGGATTCAATGGGCCCTCTCTTGACAGGGGGTTGTGTCAAATGTTTTCAGCAGACCCTTATAATACGTTTGGGTCTGCTTGGTTGGATACCAACATGTTACCCCACCATCACGGACAACACAATACCAGGTGGTGATCAGTTGACAGCTTCTCTCTTACCCCAAATGTCCAAGACATGCTGCCACAAGTCCAATGAAACGACCACAAAGTTGATCATTGAATGGAGGCCTCGGGTGTCCTGGTAGAAAGGACAAATAAAGACACAAATATGTTTGAACATAGCGTTCATGATGCACCCCTATGAATAACCGCCCACACCTGCCTGGCGTCTCTCACCTTGAAAAGAATTAGGTCAGTGTCACGAATTGAAGCTCCATCGTCCTCACCAAAATGTGCTCAGTAGGTTTAGGTAAACAACTGTGTGATAATGAGAACCTCACTAAAGTGCATGAATAGAATGTCACGACAATTACATTCAATTACATTCATCATAAATGCGAGTTGTATTTTAAAAAGTTTAGTTTAACTGGTTAGCTTCCCCGCCTCACAGTGCAGAGACGCAGGGTTCCATTTCGGCTCTGGCCTTCCTGTGCAGAGTTTGCATGTTCACCCCGTGCCTGTGTGGGTTTTCTCAGGGTACTCCAGTTTCCTCCCACATTTCAAAAACATGCATGGCAGGTGAGTGGAACACTCTAAATTGGCCTTAAATGGGATTGGCCCACTCCTGTTTATCTTGGGGGATATTATTCAAACCCAAGTTTGCAGTAGGTATCTGCAATATAGTGGCCAATTTTTATCCCTCCCACTTTCAGTGG
Source organism: Hippocampus comes (assembly GCF_001891065.2). Taxonomy (NCBI): domain Eukaryota; kingdom Metazoa; phylum Chordata; class Actinopteri; order Syngnathiformes; family Syngnathidae; genus Hippocampus; species Hippocampus comes. The sequence continues at coordinate 1,118,640 of NW_017805153.1, read as the reverse complement.
ATATATTCTAACTTATTTAAGACATTTATCATTTTTAAATATACTATAAAATATCGTGCGTCATTTTCAAATAATTCTTTTGGTACATGTTATCTTATTGTAACTACGCGGTAAAATGGTAAATGGAGCGCTATATCAACACCATACGGTGCCCAAACGCTTCACATTCACCTACACATTCATACGCCAGTCGGAGGCTGCTGCCATGCAAGGCGCTGTCAGGACAGATCATTTTTACACGAAGCATCACATTTTTACACCAATCATGGACAAGTTATGTGCATTAGCCCCGCTGTTGTCTCAGTGAAGCAAAATTCAGAACGGCTTGCTCCCAGAAACTTTTTTGGGTTATAGGCAAGACACAATGTATTGTTTGCTTAATTACACACTCGATGGGTTTTGGTTAGGTTAAGCTAACCCATTCCAAAGGTTCAACTCTTTGCGCACAAGAGGTTAAAAAGTAAAATATTCCAAATACAGTATTGTTAACTGAAACATGGAAATGGAAGCTGGTGCTATACTTCATCCAGGACATAGGAGGGACCAGAGAAGCTGAATGTTTGACGAAATGGAAGCTCAAATGTTAGACAAAGCACTCGGAGGGCCGGATGCACCCGCCCGCTTCACGCTTGCCCGAGCCTGAACACATGACAAGCAAAACCCGAAGGCTTGAAGGGGAGGCGGGAGCAAGTGTCGGCAATGCTCTGAACAGGAGATGAGCAAGAATAGGTCCTCAACGTTTAGATTTGTGCGTAAACTCGATGTGTGGATGAACGACTCTTCTCCTTCCAGCTCACCATCTCCTTCTTGAAGCTTGCACACTACTGCGTCTCCAGACAATACGACTGCATGCCTCTCTTTCTTTTGTGTTGGTGGACCATGAGAAGCTCTTCAATGTAAGTGGTCCTTTGTTGTTTAAGTCACTTTCATTGTCAGCATTTCATTAGAACCAATAGAGCGAGGGTCACATGTGCTGTCATTTATCAGCAGGATGGATGAGGCTTTGTTGCAGCATGCAGTTAGAGCATTACATTTGAACACATGAGCATCCCGCTGTCATTGTTCCCAGCGTCGGGTTGAACTTCGATCCGCGTCAAGTGCGATCAACTTTTTTTCGCTCACATAGTTCAAGCAACTGAGAATAACCAAGGCTGAAATTGTCTTTTTCTACGATGGATGCTTAAGTTCCAGCTATTTAGCTGAATGTTGCAAGTAGCTCCAGGGTCTGTTTGCCAGCTTTTCCTTTAAATGAGCCCGCAGCTTTATGAGGATTCCAAATTGGAACAACCTAACATGAAGCTCAGGCATCCCTGTTGATTTAAATAAAGTGGAATTCATTGGAATTTGCTGAATGTGGTTCAGAAACCAAGTCTGTGTTAAGTTTCACCCAAGACAGAAATTTGTTGTTCTCGTCCTGTATTTTTTTTTTCCACACAAGCAAGCTTCACGTGTTAGAAGGTGCAACTATCTGATGGGAACTACACCTGACATTGTCCATGAATAATACAAACAGTGAATGTACACTGCTATCAATAATGAAACCCTGGGCAAAGCTGTACATGTTGCTGTAAGAGTGTGTGTGTGTGTGTGTGTGTGTGTGTGTGTGTGTGTGTGTGTGTGTGTGTGTGTGCGTGCGTGCGTGCGTGCGTGCGTGCGTGCGTGTGTGTGTTTTACTTTTACTGGGCATTGGCGAGGCTGAGGTACAGCTATGATAATTCTAAAATGACAGTTCCATTTCACACAATACTTCTGCTTTTGAATATAAGTGAAGAAGGTTATTTTTGCACTGTAATGTGACACTGCTGAAGACCAATTCTCACACTATCTTAAGTTTAAATAAGTTGGTGTGACTCGTGACTAAAATGGATCAAACACTGTTCATTGAGAGAGGGTGCACAATACACTTGTAGGGTTATTGACAATTCGAAAGCATTTTGGATTTACAAAATGCCAATTTTGTGTTTGCTGTCAAACGCAGGTCTTGCCATATTTGGAGCCCAGGGAGGTTTTTGAAGCTTTGGGGGCTTTGGCAGCCGAGCCTGCTGGTGGGTTCAGTCTTTTTCATACCTTGCCAAAATCCTCCTCAAAGACTGCCATTCTCGGCTAGAGATTCAAGAGCTTGGCATTCAAATTTCAGTCTTTTAAGAAGAGAACTCTGGCTCCTTTCCACCTCACTAAAATGAGTTTGAATAAAGGGGGAGGATAGGGTGCATTTAAATTAGAACTGAAGCTTTAACACAGGTGATAGCTACCATTTACATGCCCTGTGGGCATTGAACTACATGAATAAGTGCATTGGTTCTACAAGTGACCAGACATGGCACTAATCAGCAGCAGGACAAAGGGTGAGAGAACCAAAGCACTTAAGCTCTGAGATAATCTTTGAACTAATCAAGTACCCTTTTCTGTTCTCTTTATTGCTGCAGAAAAGAAGTGCCAAGAAACCACACAGCAAGGCATTACTCATGTTCCATGTCAGTGGAAGCTTGTGTCGGGGCCACAAATATTATGAACAATCTGTCCACATTGTGGAGGGCATGATTCATTTAATACTGTCTCCTGCATTGTGGTTGCATCGTTTAGTTTTAGTGACCCTTTATAACAAACTCCCAAAACTGCCGACTACATCATACTGCTTGGTGGAAAATTTTGGGGGTTTGGGGTTCATAGGAGCCTCTTGGTAACATGAAATAGAAAACTAATAGCGAGCTCTATGGTTTGCCTTGTAGAAGGCGTAAATATGTAGGCCATTCTGGAAACGTTTTATAGAAGGCACAAATGTGAAGGCAAGTGTCTATTGTATGATTTGTTCAATAGCTGGTGTAGAATTTCTTTGTTGAATATATTCTGCAGTCCAGTGGCGGATGCTGGTCTGTCAAGGAGGGGAAGCTCAATTTCGGGCTACATCATAAAACATGTCTGTTTATTTATACGTGAATTCTACTCTCCGTTCCTTTTCAAGAAAATGATCTGTGACCCTGTCATACCAACAAGGCATCTTTTCCAGGGTCTTAACTGGGGTGATATCAGTCAGTCTGCGAACACAAGCAACTACAATAAAACACACCAGAAATAAAAGATTAATCTGTCGCCAGTCACTTTCAACAAAGAGAGTGTCGCTAAGATGATTAGAAGAAGTCTCCAGTTCAACTTAGAACAGAATGAGAATTGAAAAATGCTCCCACAGATGCCTCCACCAAAATATCGGTGATTGGCTCATTTCGCTGTCAATCAAAAAGAGATTCAGCCTCAGACAGATCATCCAATCATCATAAGGAAAAGCTCAGGATCCGGGCCAGCCGATACACGCCCACTGTCCATCGACTCCCAGAGACGCTGAGCGTCCGATGGGCGGGACAAAACCAGCATTTATCCAATGACTCGTCTCGTTTCAATGCATTGGGACTACTCTCGAGACGCCCAGCGTCCGCGTTGTAGACGCTCAGCGTCCACACAGTTTAAAGCACACTGAAGCTGCGGGAATGAACGAGAAGAGAGTCGCGTCGTAACCAGAAGCAAGAAGCTGTGATTCGGAGCAGAAGTTGAGCGTCTTGTAGCGCATATTTACTCAATGACATGTACACACAATTGTATGTACACACATATATTTGATCACTTATTTTTTGACATTTTAGGGGAAGCTGAGCTTCCCTTGCAGTCTCAGAGCAATCGCCTCTGCTCCAGTCGTGCTGAAAAGGCTGACACATCTTTTGTTCAAAGGTCCCACTTTCCTGATTCCCTACAATAATTCCGACTGCACTGCTAACGGAGGATAAATCGACATAATTGTTCCCATGTTACAAAGGTCTTAGCAGCTTAGCAGGGAATTGATGCGCCCCGCTGCTTGGCTCACATGGGGTTGCCCCTGTTAGTTTGCTCTTTGATTAGTCAAAGGTTGGAGTCAACATTTGGCATTTGAGCGCCAGTGGATCGATGTGCAGATTTCATCGGCTGAGGAGAGATGCTCCCTAAAGCGGCAGGTCAACAAACAAGCAGTTTTGTAACATTGTTTTATCATGTGTTGGATTCAAGGAACGTATGTCTAGTTTAGTGCTGTGAATTGCTTTTGCAGTCGCAGAATACAAGCCCATTCATCGATCCAGCCATTCTCTACACCGCTTACCTTCAGGGCACATACAAACACCTAACATTCACATTCAAACCTATGCACAATTTACTGCATTCAAGGAATGTTTCTCTAAGGTGGGAGGAAGCCAGAGTACCTGATGGAAACCTACACTAGCACATACCTGTATATGCTTATATCTGTATTTTATATTTTATATTACATTCTGTACTGTGTACAGTTCTTTTTCTGAAACGTTTATTTTGTGCATGCAATACTTCCCCTTCAATTTTGCTGCTGTAGATTGCAAATTTCTCCGTTATGAGACAAATTAAGGTTTTCTTATCTTCTTGTCTTATTACAACATAAAACTACATTCTGCTCCTGTATATTCAGTTTGGATTTCCACAGTTTTTTTTCTTCTTTTTTTTTCCAACATTTGTTTCTTATTTAGGATTTTTCACGATTATTTTCCTGATTTTTTTCCTCCCGTTCCCTTCCAGAATTTGTGGAAAATCTACATTTAATATTTTTTGGGGGGGGGTGGTTGATCTAAAAAAAAAAAAAACCCTTCCACTTAAAAAAACAAAAACATTTATCATTATTTTTACATTAATCCATGGGCCAATCTACTGTGTGTTCCCCAGTTGCGCATCCTTGATGTACACCTTCAGTGATTGGAAACTGAAGCCGACGCTGCCTGCAGAGAAGTCAGGTGCGAATGAACCACTACACCATCAAAAACTCCGCACGAGCAAATTTTCGCCTTAAAACCACACAAGCATACTTTTTCTCTAAGAATATAAGTTTTTCACAGATACAGATTAATTCTAGCAACACAATGTGAGGACAACACTGTTCAGATAATGGATGATTGCATATTGAATATCAATGTGAAAGCAGATTGTTTATTCATTCCACAAGAACCTCAGTGTCCTGAATGGTCTTACTGTGGCAAGTCGCAACAGATGAACAATTAGTACCATGGAGGTTTATTGATTTTACTTATGGGCCAGTGTATATTTGCGGAGGTGGGGAGGGAGGGGTGGGGCGGGGTTCCATATTGTCTGTTTGAGGCGATTATAAGGAGGCAGAAGTGATGTGTAACTCATCAGTGGCACACATGTAAAAATGGCAGACAGTTATTGGACAGATGCTCATGTCTTGTTTCCATTGAGCAGGTCCAACCCCACCAGCTCAGCCTCCTGACATCTCTTCTTGCTTGCCTGCTTTCAAAACCATTCCAATGCCGGACAGGAAGAAATTTGAATCCAGAGAGATTACAGTAATGCCTTATGCACGTAACCAATGATGGCTATGCAGCGTGAGAAGAAACATAACATAGATCCATCCGCTGGTTCTTGCCAAGTCTTTTTGTATATCAAAGATGGAAATAGAAATAATTTTTCTTCAAGCATTTTGTGTAAATCTCGAATTGTATGTTTCAAGGAGCATTCGGATCTTGAGGTGCCACTGTATTTACACGCACGTTCACACCAATGGACAATTTAGAGTCTTCGATTAACCTGGAGTTCCAATGTTTTGAAAATGGTGGCAGACTACACACAGGAGTGCCTGATCTGAGATTTGAACCCGGTTCCTCTCGACTATGAGGCTGAATGCTAACGGCTAGTCCGCCGGCTGCCCAGTGGGCGCATCATTTATTCAGTTTATAATTAATGGCTGTATTGTACTGGAGGCTTCACCCTGCCACCTTTCTCTCTTTATAAATTATGAATGTAGTTTGATTAATGCCACAGGTTAAACTCTGCCAACTGCAGCTCCTCTCTGATTCATCTAATGGCCAAAGCGAATACAGGGCTTTTATATTTGGAGGTCCTCACTTTTTATGTTACATCCTCTGTCATGGGTAAAAGTGAGCTCTTAAATTCCGCCCCCCCCCCCCCCCAAACTGCAAGGTGGGCCCGGGCACATTACTATCGCATTGCAATACCTTCACTGCCCAGCTCAAGCGAAAGGAGGCGCGGTCGAAGAGCCTGACATTCTCGTATAATTTATTCATCTCCCCACTTTGCACGTCAGGGGAAAAAAAACAACAACTTTTCAAAGCTAGGTCATTCATGTAAACTGGCTGCAGTTTACAGAATGTTGCATCGTGAAACTCACACGAAGCATTTTCCGTTTGAGACAACAAATGACAATGTCACACTAACAGCATCACACGAGCACAAGGCACGGTCAAGACAGAGATCTCCGAGATCTACTACTTTTGTTGCACATGCACCACACAGAGAAGCAGAACACATTCTTGCAAGAGTGCGAGCAGAGAGTCGGTCAGAATGCCATGCAGTGCAAAGTTGACCGCGCCCCCAAACCAATTTTTGTGGGGGTTTGGCACAATGCTCAAGGGTTGAACAACAGTTGCCAAGTTGCCTCACATTTGTTTTGTCTCGCAGGTTAAAGTTTCTGCTCGCCATAAGTTCATTTCAAGTGTCAATTGCGAGGTATGCAATCTGTCAATCTCAGCTCTGAGGTCATGACCCCAGAATGGTTCATAACTGTGACTGATCTCACCCAGCTACAATCCGCCACATTCCACTCATTCCTGGTTGCTTGAAAGGGAGACCTCATGCAACTGGCAGTGGAGGCCCATTTTCCCAAATTCAGAAGAGCTCAGCTCACTTTTCTTCAAACCAGCCACAGAGAATTGAAAGGACTGCAGAGTTTAATGTCACATGTTGAAATGAACATCGAATTGAGTTACACCCTTTACAATTGTAGTCTTTCAATTTCAAAGAAAATTACTTTTGACCATTAAAGTTTGTAGGACTGACACTGAACTGCATTTGACAAAATGCTCAAGTCATGGTCGATAAACTTTTGGGGCATTATTGTGAAAAGTCAAAGTGAGGCCGCTATTCGTTTTAACTGAACCAACAGCAGGACCCGTAGTAACAGTGTTCATAGACAATGTTGGGTTATTTCATCGATAGGTTCATTATTACAAGTGCCAGTGGCAAATTACTCAAATTGTTGATAAAGTCCATAAAGGTACACTGACAAAATGGAGCTTTGAATGTACTCGACATATACTCGCTGGTCGAGCGGTTAGCGCGTCGGCCCCACAGTACAGAGGTGCATGGTTCGATTCCGGCTACGTAATTCCTGTGTGGAGTTTGCATGTTCTTCTCGTCCCTCCATGGGTTTTCTCTTGGTACTACGGTTTCCTCCCACGTTCTAAAAACATCCATGGCAGGTTAATGGAACACTCGAAATTGGCCTTAAGTATAGTGTGAGTGCGGATGGTTGTTGGTCTATGTGTGCCTTGCAATTGGCTGGCAACCAGTTCAGGGTGTACCCAGCCCACCGCTGGAAGACAGCTGGGATAGGCTGCAGCACACACATGACCCTTGTGAGGATAAGCGGATTAGAAAATGGATGGATGGATATACGCTGAAATATAATCATCATTTTTGAAGTAGATGTCTGGATGATAAAATTGTGTGCAACCACCTGACGTAATAAAATGGAAGTAAATTCAACACACCATTTTTTCAGTTTACCCGAGTTGAGCACCTTGTAAGTGGCAAAGCGCTACACAAGTGAAAGTCCATTTGGGGTTCATATAGGATGCATCTCACCCAGCTGGGTGTGCGCCAGAAGTCCTTTGAGGAACATGTCATGGCATAATACACTAGCACACACGATTGTAGTACACATTGGAATTCATACTTATCACATTCCTGTGTACACAATGAATTGAGCAGTGGTCATCGTTCCTGTGGTTTATTTTGTTTGGAACTAATCAGTCCTCTTAAAGTTTATAGGATACACTTTATAGTTCCTAAAAATGGAGTTGTGCTCTTATTGTTTTGCTGCTTTTCTTCAACAAAGCCCAAGCTCGGTCGTTTGAGCCAAGTGAATGCTAAACATTCAGGGTGGTGTTTGCAGTTATGGTAGTCCAGTATGTGTCTGGGCGATTGAAGGTTTGACTTACAACTTGGAAATTAATCGAAGCTTCTTTTCTTCAGGGACATGTGAAGAATGTGTTTTTTCCCCCCATCTCTTAAAACAGCTGCCATTCTAATGTAACTTCAGGGACATTACATCAGGTGAATTCTTTATGTGGATCTGTCAAACTTTGCAGCGTTGGAGTTTGACTGCTTGGACGTCCATTAAAAGAGACACACATGCGCATGTGAGGCTCAGTATGCGTCAGGGCACAATGGCCCACACGTTTGAATGGCATGCTTGCCTCTGACAGATGTGACAGGAACTCATAGAGCTGTCTTGGGCTCCACCCTCAGTGGTCAAGCGATTGGCCTATTTAGAGGCAGGGCAGCCCACTGGCAGATTTGAATAGGAAAGTAGGGTGGGAGGAGGAGGGATGGAGGCGTTGCACTTTGAGCCGGAGCTCTCTTGCTCTCTCTTGTTCTCTCCCTCTCCCTCTTTCTCGCCAGTGTCGGGATGCGCTGGCTTACACAGGCAGGGTAGGAAGCATGTCATGAGGTGATGACATAGCCACAGAGCCGTGGCCACATCTTCGCCGACTCTTCTTTTGGCTCCGGGAGACTTGTTTTTTCCCCGTCCGATCCTGCTGTGTCCACAGGAGGAGATAGAGCTAAAGATAAGCCTACCTTAAGTTCTCTTGCTCTCTTTTTTCAGTTTGCTTTTGGATGATGGGATTTTAACCATGTGGAAGGTAAGAGGAGGGAAGGGGAGAGGAAGACAGGCCATTGTTTATTTTTGGGCTTATTTTTTTTTCTGTCGTGCTAGGAGTTTGTTCTGCTCTTAGTTTATTCTAGGCTGGAAGTCACCAGGGGAATCCTGGCTATACAGACAAAAAATATCACAGGACCTGCAACCACCGACCGGAAGGAGAAAGCGAAGGAAAATATAATTTCAATCCCCTATTGGTAGCTCAAACAGCTTTCACTCTTTTGGAATGACTTTTGAGTATGTCTGGAGGGGTCGTTTTCTTCATTCATCCTGAGGAACTCTTGTAGGGTCAAAAGCCACGGATGTTGGCTCGCGGTTTCTGTTCAAGTTCATCCCAAAAGTGTTTTACGAGGCTGAGGTCAGCTCTCAAGTTCTCGCCCACTCCATCAGTCAAAGAAAGCCTTTATGAACGTCGTTTTGTGAACTGGGGAACGGTCATCCTGGAACAGAAAAGGGCCTTCCCCAAACTGTTGCCACACAGTTGGAAGCATACAGCTGTCCAAAATGTCTTGGTTTTACGTTTAAGGGGGCAATGATGAATCTAGCTCAAAAGCCTCGGTGAGAAACTGATGAAATGAAATCGATGTTTAGCAATACATTTGTCCATATAGTCGTGAATTTTGGCTCAGGCACCATAGGAATGAAGGGTAGATGCAATTCGTGCCAGCAGTACTGGAATGATAATGACAGGGTTGCCGATCATAGGGTCCAACCAATGAAAGCTGCAGGGCCATCTGTGTCCAAGAGGCACTCTTGGGGTTGTTAATCTCTCAAAAGCAGTGGCGGTAAACAGAACTTTACACTGACTTTGATGTGTGCATCATTTTGGAGAGAACTTAGGGCACGGTGGTTTTGTGCTCTTGTGTGACACATTTTTACTGATCAACTGTGTTTTTCCTTCATGCGTGAAGGCCCCGCCGAATGATAGTAGACAGTACCTGGATGGGTGTTCATGGAAGTCTGAGAATGCTCATTAAACATTTTATTTTTCCTTCCCTCAAGCTGTGTCTCTGGATGTAAAAAAATAAGAGTAGGTGCACAGAAGCAAGGAAAGCAACCCCTGCGTGTTTGCACGCGTTTTGTGCGTACTGAGGCATGTGTGTAACAGCTGGGCCGACCCCACCGCCCCCGTCCTCAACCTGCTCAGGTCATGGGTCAACAAGGAAATCCACAACAGTGTGATATGGACCATGAGATGGTGTGAGATGAAATGTGGCTTGGAGAGGGAGGGCTGTAGTGTTTGTTGCGACGTTTGTCTGTGACCAATATAGCGCCCATGTTGTCGTTGCTGTTTCCTGTTTCCCATGCATGACATGTTTCTGTGCCATTGTCAAGGGCGCCGGGGAAAAGCATCCCAGCTGTCAGACTGGCCCTGAAGCTGGTGTTTAATATATTGAAGATAAATTTAGCCAAGATAGTATTGTGAAGCCTTTTCCTGCACAACCGCTTTCTAATGGTTTGCTTACAAATAGTAGCATTTTTGAACTGCAAAGTTCTTTTGGAAAAATTAAGAAATTCCTTGTTTGGTTATGAACAGCACTGGGGAAGGTTTCAGTCAAAAAAGAGAAAAGGTAGACTCATATCAAAGTTGTGACCCTGACCACACTCACTTTTGGCGGCTTGCAAAGTCATGGTGATGCGGGATGAACAAGTACGCCATTATCTGTATTCACCCATCTAAATTATCAGTATCCATATCTGTACTTGGAGTGGGCGGGGCATAAACCGGAACTTAGTGTAGTTTCACTGCGAATGGGGAGTCTTAAATGAATACACTCAGTCCGAAATCGAAATGTATAAGTCAGGTGGTGCGATAGTTATTGTTTATTTGAAGACTATTTGCAGAACAGCCTCAAAATTGAGATTCAAATGATGTTTTTGATCACAAAAGGAAAAGAACCAATTATAGGACTTGTTTTTATTATGTTTTTAATTATGTGATTCATACAAACATCCCGTGATGGCAGACAGGGAATAATAGTGTTTTTTTTCTCAAAAGCACCGCATTTATTGCTGCAAGCGAAGCCAAATTAGAAAAAAGCAGATGAGAGAAAAAAAACACCAAACAAACAGGCAGTGACCAACGGAGCACGAGTTCTGTCCTGTGAGATGCACTGCGTATATTACAAAACAAGTTTACAGAGTAACTTTAGAAATAAACTGAAATAAAGGCAAGCTGAGGAAAACCTAATAAATACAAAGAATTCATTAAAAAAAAAAAAACAAAAAAAAACATCCGGTGTGGAGGTATTGACCAACACAACATGAGCCGTTTTCAACTCTGTCTTGCCAATTGCACCACGCACGTTACGAAACAAGTTTACCAACTGACTTTATTTATCATGCAAACCAAAACAGGCAAGCTGAGGAAGACTGAATACTAATTTGAGCAACGTGAGCTAAACTTGAGCCAACCAAGCACAAAGCGATCATGTTTGCTGCAGCAATTCTGTCTAAGGAGGGGCGGTCCCATCACTGATTTTTTTTTTTTTTTTTGCGGGGGGGCGGTTCTTGTTGAATTTACTCGATTTTATTTTGTTTATTTAACAAAAATCAGAGGACACACTGAGAACCAGCCGGGGAAAGCGCCTTTGTTCACACTGCTCACTGCTTTAGAGTGCTCGCATGCCGAGAGGTCGCCGGGGGTCACCGTGGAGGTGGAAAAGTTTTCCACCAGGGCTACTCGGCCGTCACCTTGATGTTGTATTGTATTGCCGCGGCTGCCTCAGATCGCACTGTGGCCAGCCACACCTCCGCCAATGGACAGCTGCATTTCAATGAAGCCAACACAATGAAGAGACACAGTGACCACAAGAAGCCTACACATCGAGAACTAACTGTTTTCCATATCAAATTAAGAAGAACAGACACCCAGTTAGCACATTTATATATTTTAATCTCAATGGGAAAATGGTCCGTTCAAAATCACAGTCATTTCTGGCCAACAAAAACGGTTTGAAAAACGCCACCCTGCTCATTTTCAACCCACATTATCTTGCAAACACGATACTACGATCACAAATCAAAGATCGAAGTTGACGCAAAATGTTTTCAATTATGGTGATGACCTTTAAACAGATGATACACAAATAAACTGAAATGAAGTATCCCTCCACCTTCAATCAAAGCTTGACAGTTAAGTCAAGACTTGAACCAAAATAACTCAACAACAGTGGCCAAACACAAGTTCATTTAAATGTGACGCTGCGCAAAAGATTTGACACACCTGACCAGTTTCCGAAAATCTGCTGAGATATGAGACAACAAATACTCAGTATTGAGTGACACAGTCCGAGACGAGCAAAATTTCGAATCCAGCTGCAGTATTCTAATCTTACAGACATCTCCGTTGTAGTGACCGGGAAGCGCTTGTCACACCCAATCAACATTTTTGTGGCTGAGGTCTAATGCTGGAGAGACAATGCACCTCAACATCAGCATCTCTCTCTGTCTCCCATCAAGTCATCAACACGAACCTTGTTCACATTCCCTTCCCTTATTTCCTCTTAGTGTCACATGTAATTTGGCAAACACCGTCACATCTAATTTGGATCATTTAAGCAACACGCGTACAAAAATACAAACGTCAACCTCGATCATACTCCGGACTTGAAAACTGACTGGCAAATCCATCTCATAGTATGAAAGGCTGTGATTGGTCACAGTCCAGCGTGGGTGGGAACGGATTATGGATCAATTTGGTGTCTGGAATTACACAAAGGCGACGCGTGCGCGTGAGTGGGTGTGTGTGCGCCGGTGTGTGTGCTGAATACTCAGACACTGGCTTACACTGTTTCACAGAGAGGACGAGGAAGTGGAGAAGGAAGGAGAAAAGGAAGTAGGTTAAGATATTTGACATCACTTAGCTATGAGCCCTGCCACTTTGGCCCAGATTAGGCAGCGATGTCTGCACTGCAAAATTTATCACATGCTTTCTACTTTTCTGAGCATGGAAGCGTACAGCAAAATAGGAAGTGTGGCGTTGGTATTGTGCCTCTGACTTTGTGCTAAAAATGACCGAATGTCATTGTTTCATGAATGATCCACCCCTTTGCTGACTGAAATAGTAGTTACGTCTCATTCATAAATCCTCCAAGTGGGTGATTGGTAAGGTCATGGTCAATTTGAAAGACGCTGAGATGAGTTTTCATGCCTGAGAAATTTAAGTAGACTGGAATAGCTGATCACTCACATATAAAACCAAACATTTCAGTCATAGTTGGATGTTAAGGCTTTCTTCTGAAGCCCTTATTTTACCTCAATTGCATGTGTTCTTCTCAAAAAAAAGACTCATTTCTCAAAGGCTTACCTTTTGTGTACATATTTCTTGCAACTGTGACGTTGTATGTGACAAGTTAAAGGTTGGAGTAATGACACGTTTGGTTATAATTTGTGCATTGTATTGTCCATCGTGATGTGAGTGTGGTAGTTGTCAAATCCTCCAAACAAAAACAAAGGAGAGCAACCTACTTGCTAGATATAATTAATACAAACTGGTTTGAGTTTTATAGAACATAGTCCATAGAGTCACCAGCTCATTATGTCTCAAAAAAACTAGTATTTCTGAAACAATATTACTGAGTAATTCTACTAATTAATGCTATGCTGGTGCATTTTAGCACTATTGACTTTACTGTTGTCCACTTTGGAAAAACTTGAGTGGACTTTACTCCATGATGTGTGAAGTATGCATACTGTTTAATACACACTACACTGCATAACACTAAGATCAGGAAAAAAAATAATAGTAATCAAAGAAATAATGCAGGTCCAAGCACTGCAAAACAACCCCGACCCAGCTGTCAAGTACCAAAACATTGGTGAGAACTTAAACATGCATGTTGGTGGGCAGATGTCAGTTCACTTTAATAGTAAACACTGTCAACTTACAACCTAAACAAGGATTTGGGCCTCTGACTTTGCGCTAAAAATGACCGAATGTCATTGTTTCATGAATGATCCACCCCTTTGCTGACTGAAATAGTAGTTACGTCTCATTCATAAATCCTCCAAGTGGGTGATTGGTAAGGTCATGGTCAATTTGAAAGACGCTGAGATGAGTTTTCATGCCTGAGAAATTTAAGTAGACTGGAATAGCTGATCACTCACATATAAAACCAAACATTTCAGTCATAGTTGGATGTTAAGGCTTTCTTCTGAAGCCCTTATTTTACCTCAATTGCATGTGTTCTTCTCAAAAAAAAGACTCATTTCTCAAAGGCTTACCTTTTGTGTACATATTTCTTGCAACTGTGACGTTGTATGTGACAAGTTAAAGGTTGGAGTAATGACACGTTTGGTTATAATTTGTGCATTGTATTGTCCATCGTGATGTGAGTGTGGTAGTTGTCAAATCCTCCAAACAAAAACAAAGGAGAGCAACCTACTTGCTAGATATAATTAATACAAACTGGTTTGAGTTTTATAGAACATAGTCCATAGAGTCACCAGCTCATTATGTCTCAAAAAACTAGTATTTCTGAAACAATATTACTGAGTAATTCTACTAATTAATGCTATGCTGGTGCATTTTAGCACTATTGACTTTACTGTTGTCCACTTTGGAAAAACTTGAGTGGACTTTACTACATGATGTGTGAAGTATGCATACTGTTTAATACACACTACACTGCATAACACTAAGATCAGGAAAAAAAATAATAGTAATCAAAGAAATAATGCAGGTCCAAGCACTGCAAAACAAACCCGACCCAGCTGTCAAGTACCAAAACATTGGTGAGAACTTAAACATGCATGTTGGTGGGCAGATGTCAGTTCACTTTAATAGTAAACACTGTCAACTTACAACCTAAACAAGGATTTGGGGGCCCGTGATGTACTTTAAATGTGAGAATGTGAAAGCCATCTTAATGCAGGTTCATCTTCAGCCTGAAAGCTGCCATGTGCCTTCTGGGCCTGTTTGCCATATTTGTGTGTTTGCAGCATCCCGAGTGACACACACATGCACGCACACTGGGGTCTGATTATGTGCGCCAGGTCAGCAGGGATGACCTACTTCTCGGTTCTGCCACAGCAGCTCGCCAAATGGTGGGGGCCCCGCCCTTCCCAAAGTATGTTTTTTTTTTTTTTTTTTTCAGTAAAACAACTTTTGGACTTCTCACTTCCAAGTCATTGTTTTTAATCATTCCACTGAAAAGATCAAGAAAAATATCCATCCTTTTACAATTATAGAGGATCGTGATTAGAAGTGCAAATAGTTACAAGCAGCCCCGTACGTTGTGAAAGAAAACAGCAAAAGAAAACTGAAAGCTTTGATGTGTGACATCTGTTCCACTTTTGCACATTTTTACAGTTTCAAGGATGAAAAAAAGGACACAAAGATGTGAAAGGATTTGAAATGTGGAAGAGAAAGAGTTTCTTGTTTAGGAATGACAATTTTACTAAACGAGTCATCCTGAACGAAAAGTCAAAATAGAAGTTGCAGAGAAAAAAACTCATAATTGCTCATAAATTGATTCAGTTTGAGTATTTGCATTCAAAGCAGTCAGTCCCTTCTTGAGCTCCGTTTTCCAACTTCTTTGTCTTGTGCTTCTTTTCATACTGTCACCTCTTGTGTCACAGTGCATGCCCGATGCATTCCCACCACCCAAAGGCAACAGAGAGCAAAACAGTTTTCGCGAGGGTTTCAAATTTATTGCAACGCTCAGCTTCCTGATGTGTTTTCAGCCTGGTGTCAAAGAAGCCGTGCATCGCTAGACAACACATTGGTGTCAACATGCATCAGTCAGTCACACATTTAAGAACTCCGTGCAAAATCTGTGCCTGTTCCACTGAAAACGAAGCTGATATATACGCAGGACGGCCATGATTTTTGATGGAATTTCATTGTGCCATTTACTATGTCGCTGACACACAACAGATAGATGAACCAAGATATCCAGTATGTGCTATTAATACGTCATCATTTTTTGACAAATGATCAATTTGGATGTTTTGCTGCGGCACCCGAGCTAGGAATCACTCCTCGAGGGAATTTTAAAAATAAATAAATAAACTCTAGAGAAAGTGTGCCTGCAAAAAAGTGTGTAAACTGAAAAACACGGTGTGTTGAATTTATTCATTTTAATTTTGTCAGGTGGTGGATCAGTTTGTTTTCCGCATTTTTCTCAATTAATTATTATTTTATTTGGTGTATTTATTCGCTTCTGTCAGTGCAAGGGGTCTTTTGAAAAGGTAGTGGTGGCAGTGCTCTGCTCAAGCTTGATTCTGCTGCCCTCAAGAGGCCACGAGGCATTAATGCATGCTTGATCAGTCAAGAGTTTCCTTGACTTACATGAACAAGTTGACAAAAACAATTTGCATTTCTTTACGTCTCATCAGTTGTTTGACACACACCATTACTGCTGACAGTTGCACTTTTTTCCCCCTTTTTTAACTGATTTGTCTCTCGCCCACAGATATTTGAGTGGTTCCCCTGGATTTTGCTGACATTGCACCTCATCCTGCCTGGTTTCCCCTGAACAGGATGGACTCTCTGGAGTCAGAGCTGACCTGCCCAATCTGCTTGGAGCTCTTTGAGGACCCACTGTTGCTCCCCTGTGCCCACAGTTTATGTTTTGGCTGTGCTCACCGTATCCTTGTCTCGCACTGTGCCACCAACGAATCGGTTCACAGCGCCTTCCAGTGTCCCACGTGCAGATATGTCATTTCCTTGAGTCCTGAACGTGGGCTCGAAGGACTCAAGAGAAACGTGACCTTGCAGAACATCATCGACAGAGTTCAGCAGGCCTCATCTTCAGGTGGGCTTCCTTTGCCGCTGCCCCTGCCTGCCCCCCAAAGCGGGCCCAACTCGCCCGGTGAAGAAGAAAGTGAGAGGCTGGCCCTGGTCCCCGTCAGCGTCGCCATGTCAAGCCCAGGCACCCCTCTGGAGCCGGTCCAGTGCCAGTTCTGCGAGCAGGATCCGCCACAGGAGGCGGTTAAGACGTGCGTGACATGTGAAGTGTCGTACTGCGAGGAGTGCCTCAGGGCCACTCACCCCAACAAGAAGCCATTTACTGGACATCGGCTCATTGAGCCCATGCCAGGCTCCCACCTGCGAGGGCTCCAGTGCTTGGAGCACGAGGAGGAGAAAGTCAATATGTACTGTGTAACTGATGACCAGCTCATCTGCTCCCTCTGCAAACTGGTGGGAAGGCACAGAGACCACCAGGTGGCTGCACTGAGTGAGCGCTTCGAAAAACTCAGGGTGAGTGATTTCAATGTTTTTTTTTTAATTTGGCTCTACCGCTGTTTTATCTGCGATGGATTGAGGCCAAAGAGGTGGAGTCATTTACATCAGGGTTCTCCAAACTTCACCGAGCCAAGGTACATATTTTACACGTGGGGAAAATAGAAATCTCACAGCAAGCCATGAAACAAAAATCACAGTCACAAAAAGTTTATAAGCAGATGAACTGCCATCGAGTGGAAGGGCATTTAATTGTTCTGCCTGTCACTGTACATCACTGCCATTGATATTTCCAAATTATACCAAAATATACATTATTTACACAAAATAAATATTTATCCCTCCAAGTTGTGCCATTGAATAACTTCCCATAGCACACACGTTGATCTGTGATTGCACGCTAATGACAGAATCACTGGTTTACATGACTGCATTCAGCTGAAAATGCCTATTTATTTGAGTAAAAACTGCATTTTGGAGCCCATTTAAGAATGACACATTCGGAAATAACAGTGTTCCTGTTGTCTGGGAAACACAACCAAAAAACAAGAGTGGTAACAGCACTGTTATTGCATTTGTGCTGTTCAAAATAGGAATTGTCTGCTTCATTTATCCAGTAAAATGTAAACTTACTGCAACCTACGCAGTGCAAAAAAAAGTTCCTGTTTTAATAGTGTTGTGTAAATGCACCTTTTTTTTAAGCAGGCTGAATAGCAGCACCATCACCCAACCGTTTCAAACTTAAATTAAAGGCACTAAATGCGTGGGCTTTGCTGCCTGAACAGATTTGTCTGGACTTTTTTGGCAAGGACATCAATGGCCAAATTAGGGTCGGAAGAGGAAAGATAGTTTTCCCCTGAGGGCATTTTTTGCAACTATTTCGGTTTTGCTCTGATAAGCTGTGCTATATTTACCAACATTATTCTTCTCAATTAATTTATTTTTGGCCGACGTATTTGGAGCACATGACACTCTCTCTCCCATGTCACACCCAACGAGAGACTTGCAATTTCAGAAACACTTACGACATACTGGATCTTTGCGTTTAAGATAAGTACTAAAGACAAAAACAGACGGTACTCTTTTTTGCTTGGATAGCCACGTTTTGAGAAGGAATTGAATCCGAATGAACAGGTGAGATGGTATCATTTCACGGCGATTACACCTGTGGAGTTGTTAGGCAATTAGCATGATGACGGAGCCACGCTGGTGTGCGGGCTGCGTGCACAGAGCCATGCATACGGTGCCACAACGGGCGCGCGTATGGGGGCGCTTAATGAACGGAGAGACATGGCCATTTTCAATGAGGTTGCAGGTTAATGAGTGCCAATCACCCGCTGGGTGTTAGCTGGGCTTAATTGAGCGTGGCTATACTCTATCAGTGTGCTGCTGTCTTTGTTGGAGAGGAGCTACGCATTGTATGTGTCTATTTGGAAAGGATGCAATTGCCATTCCAAGAGCTGATTGAACTCATTTACAAGCAAGGCAGATAATCTGGAGGTCAAAGTATTGTCACCCTCTCATTCGCTCACCCACCTACGGGAAAAGCTTTGCCCTAAAGCCTGCACCTTGGACTGATTGCCAATTAATCACCAGGCACGGAGACCAGCGTTCACAGTCACATTCACGCCACCACTGAATGGGAAACTCAACCCACAGTCTGCACACTCACATCCATTCATCTGAAAATGAATTTATTTCCGTGGAACATTTCCCGCAAGACAACATGGATGACCTTTTCGTCCATCAAGACTTTGCTGGACTTGATACCACATGTCAGCAAACAGCAAGTTAAAGTTAAAAATATCCTCACACTTAGATTTTGTTTGCTTCCATTTGGACTATGACAAGATACAAAAAAAAAAAAAAATTGACCGATTTGACGGTGTTTACTTTTTGCTCTGATGTGCTGTGAATTTGAGATACTCCTACGTGTCTCATCCTCGCTCTTTTGCTCACATACGCACACACACACAGACTCACACACACACGCACATACACACACACACACACACACACACACACACACACACACACACACACACACACACACACACACACACACACACACACACAAAATGAAAGATACTAGATGACTCTAATAGCTTCCTTTTTTAAGTGAAAGTCTGATAAGAGCCATCGGGGTTAGTGTTGGAATACCCATCCTTTTCCTCGATGAAATTACCCACAGGCGCTCGGAAAAAAACATATTTAAATCCCGGATGGTGGACGAGAGTGAGGAAAAACCTCTGGGATAAAAGATGGGAGCTTCTGTGCGAGCACACAGGTTTCCTCTGCCAGCTTTATTGTGTTATACAACAATCCGTAACCACGTGCCCTTTAGTGTTGCCAGCATAATTTGATCAATTATCACTGTACAAAAAAGAAGTACAGCTCATCTGCTTTAGCATGCATTCTATGCACGTGTGAGCATGAACATATGCACACGTTTATGCGCACGCATGTGCATAGCCAGACAGCAAAGAGGCAATATATCTATTATATATAACCGAATGGTGGTTAAGGACCTGTGAGGTAAGCCACATCCTGTTCATCAATACTTGCGGTGACACACAAAGCACACAGTGATAAGGCAGTATGCAAACCTGTCATAGGCTTCCAAAGAAGACATTTGTGCTGCTTTTGCTTTTGTGTGCCAGCATCGTATTAAGGCCATCCTTTAAGCTCCCTATGCCACGACGAGGCTCACCCATAAACACAAACTACGCAAATCCCTTAAGTCTTGTGCTGTGTTGACTGTGAATTTCAAATTAAAACTGATCTACACCGAGGAACTACTTGATAAAGCATGGCGAATGTGATATTATCAGTTTGAACTTAAAGAAAAAAAAAAACTATCCAGTTCATGCTCTTTGCTGTGTTGGGATAGCATGCGGCCAGATGTAGCTATTTGAGAAAAAAAAGCACCACTGTAACACTCATCTTGGATTCATTCGAGATGGAAAAAGGAGTATCATCTTAAGCAGGCTTGATTTGGCATTAGGGTGAAACTCTTGGAAATAAAGGAGACAGCTTGTGCCCTTTCTGACGGCGAGTCATATATATGTATACACACACACACACACACACACACACACATACAGTATATATATATGAATACAAGAGAAATGAGGGAGTCGAATGGGGATGACGTGCTGTCACCTGTTTGCCGGTTCGTTAGCCGCAAGTGCTGCATGCTCTCATAGGAGAGGAAAAAAGCTTTTGATGCCTAATTTGCCGCTTGGCCGGGTTTGCGCATGGCTTGGTGCTCAGTGGAGTGGCTGTCCCACTCACATCCTCAGCTAGGGCAGGACTGTGTCTCAGGCTCGAACGGGACAAGATGAGGAGGCAGTGCAGGGATGAGGGTTATCACCCTCGCGCGGAGGTATGGAAATACGCTTGGAGACATGCTGGGGTGCTTTTCTTATTTCAAAATGTAGCATAACCTTTCCTTACAGAATGAAAGGATCACGCTTTTGTTTAATAGTGTCGGTTTTGTTTTGTGAACAAGTGCCTGAGGATACCTCAAAACTTACTTGTCTCGTGGCTCTACTGCTTTGTTGGAGGCTTTGGTGTTGTTTTTGTTGTTTGGGCACCTTCTCATTCATGTCAACTTGATGCCTTTTTCTCCAGCAAGCCTTGGATTCAAACCTGAGTAATCTGATCAAGAGGAACAACGAGCTGGAGTCGCTAATGGGGAAACTGATTCAGACTTGTCAACATGTGGAGGTGAGTGATCTACTGAGGCTTGTCAGGGATGTAAATGTTGAGGGCGAATCATGTTTCCCTTTTTTATTGTGCACAGCAAAATGAGGTTCTTTTGAGTTTTCTTTACTCAGCCCAAGAAAATAAATGATAATATCATCGAAACTCATTCTGCTGCAATAGCTTTGTTGTGTCAGTGCACTCACTGGGTGTCCGATCAGATTGCTTTCTGTCATCCCCAAATTGTTCAGAACACACTCGATGCATATTTGCATGGTTTCTAGGGACTCTCCTTACTTTACTTTTATTTAGCAATTGGCAAACAGTGCAGACAAACAAAAATGTGTAGCCGTAGTTTATTGTGTAGATCACATTGAATGTGCTACACTTTGTTCAATGTCCCGATGAGGTGCAGATATCTGAGTTATTCATTCTTTTCAGCATTATGGTTGAGCATGCATACAAAAGCGAGGGCAGTGCATTGCACAGAGCTAAGCCGACTGGGGTATTTGGAGGCAACTCTGTTTTAAACCCGCACACTGACATTACATACACAAGCGCTCAAAGAAGCTTTTATAAAAAGCAGCGCCTATGGGTTAAAACTGCAGCAGCATCTCTTTGGAGTTAATGGAGAGCGGCATCTTTGCCTGACACGGCCTTTAGAAACCGCAAGAAGCGAGTATTGTGCTTGATCACGATGCTATAGTGCCAAAACATGGATGTGTGCACAGTGTTGTTGGTGAAGACAGCGTTCTATGCTTTGTGATGAGCTGCTCGTTTTGATGATGCGGAAAGTTGAAACTTGCCTGAAAAAAACAACAACAACAAAAAAAAAACAGCCATGAATAAATGATGTGTAAAACAAGGGGTGGAAAAAAACACTTGTCCCACTTCCCCGTCCCCTCCAACCGCCCCTGTGCATTATGGTTCACACACTCCAGACTCTGAAAATAGCTTGAGGAGAGTCCATATGAATGTTGGGAGTGTGCTTTGATGTGAGTTGGAAATGACATGCCGGGTTACACAGGAAATTCACTGCACTGACAGTCCCTTCGGCTCTTTTCGTATTTCTTGTTGCCTTCATTACGAAGCTCAGTTTATTGTAAAATGGCTGAATGTTCTCCAGCTTTTTTTCAATGTTTAAATGAATCACTTGATCAGCATGCCATGTTACATTCTGTCATATGGTCCAGTAGCCTTTGCCAACACAGTCATTAAATACTTCTGTGCATTGCACACAATGTGCTCTGCATAACAACTGTGGACGCAACTATCTTACTTTCTGTGGGGCTGGAGCATTTCCGTCGTGTAATAATTCAACTCCACTTCAATTTCAGAAGCAGGATTTGTGCTTTCTAAGCGTGCTGCTATGGAAATAATCCCAGTCAAGGATCAGACAGATGAGCAATATGTCAACGTCATCTTTAATCGCAAAGCATTAAACGTCAAAATGACCTTTCAAAAACCATAAACCAAATATATATATAATTTTTTTTTTTTAATTGGAAAAAAAAGTAATGTTGTGCGATGATAATGGGAATGGACCAAAGAAGCAATGCAGCAGGAGAGGCAGGGTGTACTGAACCAAACGTATGAACAAAACACATACAGGGGCATACTGAACAACCTAAATTAATAACACAAACAAAGACCTGAAAACCAACCAAAACTCAAAGTAACAACAAAACACATCTCTATGAAAAACAAAACAGTGTTAACAGCAACAGAAACCAAAAAAACATAACAGCAACACAACAAGCCAACGCTGAGTTATTCATTCTTTTCAGCATTATGGTTGAGCATGCATACAAAAGCGAGGGCAGTGCATTGCACTGGGGTATTTGGAGGCAACTCTGTTTTAAACCCGAACACTGACATTACATACACAAGCGCTCAAAGAAGCTTTTATAAAAAGCAGCGCCTATGGGTTAAAACTGCAGCAGCATCTCTTTGGAGTTAATGGAGAGCGGCATCTTTGCCTGACACGGCCTTTAGAAACCGCAAGAAGCGAGTATTGTGCTTGATCACGATGCTATAGTGCCAAAACATGGATGTGTGCGCAGTGTTGTTGGTGAAGACAGCGTTCTATGCTTTGTGATGAGCTGCTCGTTTTGATGATGCGGAAAGTTGAAACTTGCCTGAAAAAAACAACAACAACAAAAAAAAAACAGCCATGAATAAATGATGTGTAAAACAAGGGGTGGAAAAAAACACTTGTCCCACTTCCCCGTCCCCTCCAACCGCCCCTGTGCATTATGGTTCACACACTCCAGACTCTGAAAATAGCTTGAGGAGAGTCCATATGAATGTTGGGAGTGTGCTTTGATGTGAGTTGGAAATGACATGCCGGGTTACACAGGAAATTCACTGCACTGACAGTCCCTTCGGCTCTTTTCGTATTTCTTGTTGCCTTCATTACGAAGCTCAGTTTATTGTAAAATGGCTGAATGTTCTCCAGCTTTTTTTCAATGTTTAAATGAATCACTTGATCAGCATGCCATGTTACATTCTGTCATATGGTCCAGTAGCCTTTGCCAACACAGTCATTAAATACTTCTGTGCATTGCACACAATGTGCTCTGCATAACAACTGTGGACGCAACTATCTTACTTTCTGTGGGGCTGGAGCATTTCCGTCGTGTAATAATTCAACTCCACTTCAATTTCAGAAGCAGGATTTGTGCTTTCTAAGCGTGCTGCTATGGAAATAATCCCAGTCAAGGATCAGACAGATGAGCAATATGTCAACGTCATCTTTAATCGCAAAGCATTAAACGTCAAAATGACCTTTCAAAAACCATAAACCAAATATATATATAATTTTTTTTTTTTAATTGGAAAAAAAAGTAATGTTGTGCGATGATAATGGGAATGGACCAAAGAAGCAATGCAGCAGGAGAGGCAGGGTGTACTGAACCAAACGTATGAACAAAACACATACAGGGGCATACTGAACAACCTAAATTAATAACACAAACAAAGACCTGAAAACCAACCAAAACTCAAAGTAACAACAAAACACATCTCTATGAAAAACAAAACAGTGTTAACAGCAACAGAAACCAAAAAAACATAACAGCAACACAACAAGCCAACGCCGAGTGGTCGGTGTGGCAGTCCTTAGAACAGAAAAAGCTAATGACATGATGACCAACAGGTGCGAGACTGGAGAACAAGCCCTCCATTTCCACCTGTTGGTCACAAACAGAACAGAACCATGACCGTAAAGGATGAAATAAAACCAAATTTAATCGAAACAAACACAGAGTCATGACCAGAAAATAAAATTTAAAAAATCAGCCGTGGCACTGAGCTCAACTCACTTGACAATAGAAGCACTTGGGCAAATAGTAAACAACTCTTAATAAAAGAGGCTTCAAGGTGTGGCTTCAATGCCATTCCTTCTAAAGCTAAACATAAACACAGGAAGAATACTGCATCGTGCATTTAATTAAAACAACCATAGCTTAGCCTTCCAGTCTGCCAGCTTAACTCTAAACTCTAATTAGCATCTACTGTATATTGCACTGCATTAACACTTTAATCATGGCAGTGAAAACAAATGGTGCAGCAACATGGTGTACATTGTCAATATAACAGCATTCAACAGTATAGCAGCAACTGCATATTCACATAGTTTTACCTACCTACCCACTGGATTTGTTTTAGCTTGGAAAATAAATATTGAAAGATGTCAAAGTGATCTTCATGTGTTTCATTTTTTTTTTATTTCTGTGGCTCTTGGAAGTAAAAGTTTGGCCACCCCTGGTCTTTGTACAATGCACTCTATTTAACACGACAGCTATTCAAGAAACGTTTTCAGTACTTAGGTCAGTTCAAATGAAACTTTTACTACTTTTTTGAATGATATTAAAGCTGTGCAGAAAGTGCATCTTCATCAAAATTTAAAACAGAGTTCTCATTTTTGGTCTGTCTTGAGATTTTAAGTACACAAGGTACTGTTGGAGGGGCGTGGGATACAACAATGCTCGCGTTTGACATCTACCAACATGTTTATCACTGCGGTCGTACTTTGCAGTAGTGTAAAATTAAACTGCATCCTACTATTGGTGGGTTTTTGTTTTGGCTACCTTGAATACACAAAGCAGAAGTGTTTCACGGCTTTCAAAAGCTTACCCCAAGAGGTCAAAGAACCGCTTGGAAGTGTCTCACTGTGGCTTCCCCGCATAGGTGAATGCATCCCGCCAGGAGGGTAAGCTCTTGGATGAGTGCGACACTTTGATCGACATCATCCAGCAGAGGCGACAGATAATTGGCAGCAAGATTAAGGAAGGGAAGGTAAGGGGACTTAGCGGTGGAAATAAGCATTGATCATTTCCAACATTTGTGGCCTCCGGTCCCTGTTGTACTTTTGCTTATTCTCTTTTGTTCCTATCCATTGACCTATTTACTTATGGCATGACATCCAAACAGACTGACTGACCCAAAATAGGTCCTGCCGCATCCAGGAGAGTGACTATGCATGTACTGTAAACTTTTCATGATGCATTCGATGAGACTTTAACACTGTACAGCACCTTAGTATTGAGGACCGCAGTGAAGTAACAACCTTTTTCCATCAACACATTTTTATTTGATGCAGCACCAGGCAGGATCAATAGGACTTAAAATAGTCCGCAATGGTTGAAGGACTTTGCAAAGCATCACAGATTTGAACAGAGATTACAATGTTCAGGCCAAATTGCTGACAAAATGCGCTTTGGCCTAATTTCAGCGTAACCTCAATCTGTCTCTTGAAATCTCCGTCTGTAGTGGCAGAGAGTGGAACTGGTCGTTCTATAAAGGTCATCTTTTCATACCAGACATTCACAGACTAGAATTTAGAGAATTATTTATAGGCTCATCTTTGAGAAGTCAATCGCATCGAGAGAGAAATTAACTCATTATAACCACTGCCATATTGTTTAAGATTGGGGTGTACGCGTAGAACATCCATCTCTCCGCTTCATATCCCGCTTGTCCTTATTAGGGTTGTGTGCAACTCGAGCCTAACAAAGCTGATTTGCTTTCTTCTTGCATCCTGTCTGAACACAACTCACCACTTGTACAATCAAATGTATCAAAACAATCTGTAGCCTCCAGTGGCGTAGCGCATCATACTGAGAGTTGCTTGCTGCATAACAGGGTCAGAATATTAGACACATCTCTCAGCATGATGCATACACAATAAATACATACTTCATTCCAATCAGATATTTTTGAGACAGATCCAAGAATTGTTGTTAAATATCGCGGACAGGTATTTTAGAGTAGATCAGAACACTATGGAAAAATGGATGGCTGTGGTCAGGGTTCAGGGGCATAAAAACAATGTGATTTCCACTTCTTGCTCACCATTTTTGATCCTCCCTATATAGGCGCAAAGGCTTCGCAAGCTGGCCCAGCAGATCTCCAACTGCCAGCAGTGTATCGAGAGATCCTCTGTGCTCATCACACAAGCCGACCAGACACTGAAAGAGAGCGACCACGCCCGCTTTCTGCAGACCGCTAAGAGCATTAACGAGAGGTCAGGCAACCGCACACGCCGAACTGAACCAGTTCAACACGCTTAGTGCTCAGAAATGAGGAGAGGACAATGGGAGACGATAAGAGTCCATTTGAAAACTTTGTCTGTGATTGATTTTTTCCGCCTTGGCATTACATTTACGATTTAACCCAATCTTATCCCGCTTGTCTACTTAAGCTTCAACTAAGCCGTCCGATTGATTTGGGCCAGCAAAGGCCCAGAGCGAACATGTGCCCTCCTTCGAAGAAACACAAACGCTTGTTTTCCCTGAATTTAAATGTACAGTTTGCCTTGGACAAAGTCGGATGTATTTATAGTATTGAATGAGATCCTGGATTTGGTTTGCTCACTTTTAGGGTTTCCATGGCAACTGCATCAACCCAAGTGCTTATTCCTGAGATACACCTGACAGACACGTTTGACAACTTTGCCCTGGACTTCTCCAGAGAAAAGAAACTGCTGGAAAATCTCGATTACCTCACTGGTAAAGCATAAAGTGTATTTTTTTTTTTCACATGGAGACACTCAGTCCATTTGCAACACTTTAATCAGCCCTAAGTTATTTTAAATCATTTTCACTATCCTAAAAAAACCCTTAGTAACTTGATTGATGGACAATAGACGAACAGTAGACTCCGGTTCACAAGTTATACTCAAATGGATAAAGAGACAGAAAATGAATGAATGTTAATGCTACCGAAACCATTCATTTTGTTGACAGAGCTCTCATTGTGTAAAATGTTGGAGACCTCTGGTCTAACTTGATGAAATGAATGTTTGTTACACCCCCACCCCCAAAATATATTTATTTGTGCTTTCTGTGATCCACCATTGGTCCACTTAATCATAAAGAAAGGAATTAACTTTGCTATTAATTTTAGGCAGTGCTATCATGATGGATCGTCACCAACGCCATCGCTAACGAAAATGTTCTGTCTTTCCTCCGCAGCTCCGTCTGCGCCGTGCATTCGGGAAGAGCTGTGCACAGCATCCTACGACACTATCTCGGTCCACTGGACATCTGATGATGAATTCACAGTAGCGTCATACGAGCTCCAATATGCTATCTTCACTGGACAGTCCAACATTGCCAGTAAGTCCTGTGTATAAATGGGGGGAAAAAAAAAATCTAAACATTTATCCAAGCCGCAAACATCACTTGAATTCACCCAAGGTACCCTGACTCATAACAAAGGGCCTTATTCAAATGTCTTGTCAAATCCCTCTTCTCAACTTTTCAAGAAGAATGTGTGCATGTTGACAACATGTAGTGGACATATCGCCATACACAAAGACCCTGGGGCCACAACTTTGCCAAACAATAAATGCGTGTCTGTTATCAAACCAAGTGCTGGTAGTATTAGCTGAGAAAATGGACCAAGAAAGAAAAAAAAAAGAAAACAGTAAAAATCGATTGTTGTTCAAGGACACCGCAGATCTGTGGGGAATCTTGGGATGGCTGGTTCATTACTGCATCATCCCCAGTTTTGTTTGTCCACCCTTAAGAAAGCTGATGGTTTTTTTTAATTTTTTTTGTTTGTTTGTTTTTTGCCTACATCGTCCTTCTGGTCGATGACTTGAAAAGGTGACAGGCAGCGAACTAACTCGGAGTGTCTCAGTCAAGGATTGTGCTTGCGTTTTAGCTTACACATGAAGTTTGTGCAGCATGGTGCATTTGTGAGCAACTGAGCAAGAAATAAAATACGTACGGGTCAATGTCTGTTGCCTCAAATGCAATTACTACCTCGTCAGTGAAGACACCTCACGAACTGATTTGCTCTATCCTTGAAGGACTATGCCAAAACATGATTCATCCTTTCCGAGAAACATGGCGTGGTTCGATCAAAAGACAAGGCGCAGCTCATTTAAAAGTTGCCGCGATTCCTGAATTGTTTTCACTTTTGACAAGGTCGTTCTGAGTTGTCGTTAATCTTTACTGACACCGCACTCTACTTCATCCCATTGTAGTCATCTCGTGCTACTTGTAAATCTTTCCTCTCAGGTCTGTGCAATTCATTGGAGAGCTGGATGATTGTGCCCAACATCAAACAGAACCATTACACTGTACATGGCCTGCAGAGTGGCACCAAGTACATCTTTGTTGTCAAGGCGATTAACCAAGCAGGGAGTCGAAGCAGTGACCCGGGGACTCTAAAAACTAACAGTAAGTCGCCAACTAAGAAAAACTCAAAAACAAAGGCAAAGCGTGACTGAAATCTAATCCGTGGCATGTTTCGCATCATTATTTTAATTTTATCCACTCAGCTAGACGTGGATTTCTTTCTTTTCCCCTCTGCAAAAATGAAATGAAATTGACTGAAAATAAATGAGGTGTTCTGTGAGGGATCATGCCTGCTATAAATCTCAATATGGTCGTGTTCCAGCATCACTTTGTTTTCGCCATTCCACCCGCTTGTTCCCGGCAGGCCAGCCATTCAAGCTCGACCCCAAATCTGCTCACAAGAAGCTGAAAATCTCGCACGACAACTTGACGGTGGAACGCGACGAGAGCACATCGAAAAAAGGCCACAGCCAAGAGCGGTTCACCAGCCAGAGCAGCTACGGCGTGGTGGGGAACGTTTACATCGACAGTGGGCGCCACTACTGGGAGGCCATGATTGGAGGAAGCACGTGGTACGTTTTTCTTTACGAGGGCATTGTCATGCCAAGCCGAACATCCCTCCCCTCCTCTCCAGGTACGCCGTGGGCATAGCATACAAGTCGGCGCCTAAGCACGAGTGGATCGGCAAGAACTCATCGTCGTGGGTGCTCTGCCGCTGCAACAACTCCTGGGTGGTCCGCCACAACAGCAAAGAGCTGGCCATTGAGCCTTCGCCCCATCTGCGCAGAGTCGGCATCCTCTTGGACTACGACGCCGGTCACCTGACCTTCTATGACGCTGTGGGCTCACAGCACCTGCACACTTTCCACGTCTCCTTCGCCCAAGCCGTGTGTCCCGTGTTCAACGTGTGGAACAAGTGTCTGACAATCCTCTCGGGCCTCCCCATCCCCGACCACCTGGAAGGACTCGAGCCGCAAGAATAAGCACCAAACCAACACTTGTCCTGCACTCGATATTTCCTTTGATTTAGCCACCTCCCCCAAAAGTCCGTCTCTTGGAGTTGATACAAACATACTGTGCGTTGTTTTTGCCTCAGTAAGAATCCTAACCTGGATGGATGGTCACCTGGAAGCATTCCTGAGAAATAGACGATACTAAGCAGAAATTCCCACATAAATTGACAGACGTTTGCACAACAGGGAAAAAGGGAGAAGGTAATTATTGACTTGACGGCAGCCGTCAATTTCACACTTGAGCTGCAAGCACATGTAGAAATCGATTTAGCATTACCACGATTCATGACAGAAGTAAAGGACCAAAGGAGATGCTGTTAACTTTGTAATAAAATTTCCCAAATGAGGAGTGTGGTTTGGAAAAACAGGATTTCCTGTTAAGAAAAAAAACAAAAACAAACAAAAAAAAAAACCGGACACCGCCATAAATGTGTTTTACTATTTTTTTGGGAGCTTTTGCGTTGGGAAAGCAACAAATTCCCGTTGACGGCAGTGATACTTCCCGTTGGTGTGTTGAAATACGCAATTTATCTTCTCAATTTCCTCAACCACGCTGGTAAATAGTTATTGTGAAAACACTGCACACACACACACACACACACACACACACACACACACACACACACACACACACACAGATTCGATCCCGTCTTCACACAGGCATATTCGCAAATGTTGTTTGCCAAGTTAAAAAGAACAGATTGACGGTATTCTCTGAGCCAACAATCACCACTTGATGAAACGCCAAATGAATCCGTATATGCTGTCATTCTCTGCGATTGTGTAAATAGGCTATCAAGAAAGAAAATAATAACCATGCTTTACGTTTTGGCGAAAGTCCATTTAAAACATGGCATAGATAAATTCCAAAGAAAGACAGAGACACTATACATTCTAAAAACCCTACTTTTGATCAACTGGAGCTGCTCAGTGTAAATAGAAAGATTTTGGTTGTATTTCTTGGTGATGCTGCTTTGTTGTCAACCCTGGTCCATCTTAAGGTGTGTAAATTCGATGTATGTGCTCTGATGTGTTCTGCCCGCATGGAGAAGGGTGGAAAATGGGTTGTGGAGTGTCGTCTCACTTGTGCTCCGAGAAGTATCTTTAAGAAGGTCAATAATAAATATTAATTTGCACACAGAACATGACTACTTATTCTTTTTCCCAGTGGAGGTTAAACTTTGACCTCCCAAGGTTCACAAAATGTAACTCAAGGCATAACCAGTGTAAACATAAGCGTGCAGGGTTTTCTACGATTCAAATACAGCACTGCACTTATTTCAACACAATTTCATTTGAATATTGGTTAAATCCTGCAATTAAACGTGCTCACCAACCCAGTTGCTTCCCTCTGAAGTTTGTTTGGCACACTGCAATGAATCAATACAGAAGCGAATTATTTGTTTATTTTTATCTTTGGTGAAACATTCCACGCCAGTAAAGGATCACAAATTAGACTGACCATAACCAAAGGCAAGTCAAGGCTGCTTTTAGATATAGCACATTTCCTCCACGAGGTAAATTGTGCTTCACATGATTAAAATTACATTTGAAAGCACTTAAAAACAAACGAACCGCAGATATTTGATTAGGACGTGAGCTGGCTTTGTGCCCAACCTTTGTTCACATGCGGCGCACACAATGTCACACAGCTGTAGTGCTCCGCATTAGCATTTTAAAACGGGCACGACGCAGCTCACAGCATCATCCAGCAGCCTCGTTTGGCTTCAAGGGGACCTTGAGTGGAACTTTGTACTGGGCGTGACGTTCCAGTCCACTTGATTCCTCACTTCCTGCGGTGATTGGATCGGTGACCTTCATCCGCAAACACCACTTCTTCGTCCTCAAAGCAAAGTTTGACCCACTCATCGGTTCGTACATACAAACGCCCAGCAGATGTCGCTGTGAAATCTCAAGACAATCCACCTGAGCTCCCACTTTTGAGAATTAAAAAAAAAAAAACAACAACTGACTTCTGACTATTCGTCAGTCTGCTCGTTGAGATGTTATTTTCACAAATTACTGACCTATGTAGAGTGTTCAAAATGGTTTGCTCTTTTTGAGGATGTCATGTGAATGGTTGAACAAACATGCTGCTTTGGGACGTCTCTGTTAGGGTTTGGATGTGACCCCCAATAGCACGACAACAGGCAGGTATCGTTGGAGCCAACACTTGGCGTAGTTTATTTGAAGAGTCTTCGCAAAGTCACTCAGGGGGAAGCACGAGGAGTCCACAAGGGAATGTCCACACAAGGAACAAGAAGCTGTAGGAGATGGCAACAGAGTCCACTGGCGTGGTGACGGCACGAACTTGCACTGAGGAATGGTCTGTGAGTCAATATGTACCAGTCCAAACGAGCAGATAGGCAACAGGTGGGTGATGAGCTGACGAGTCTCAGGTGTGAGGTGCAGAGCACCCTGGCTGAGGAGGCTGCCTTGCTGGCCCCTCCCTAACAGTCTCCTGAAAAGTGATGATTTTGGAGGGATGGGGATTCATCTTGACGCAAGTGATACTGTGTGTATGTCTCAAATATATACTTCCGTGCACATACATATAAATCTGTATCAGCAGTGACACGACAATCACACACCTGGCTGTTACAGTGGGGAGAACAAGTATTTGATACATT
The DNA here is from genome assembly GCF_001891065.2 of Hippocampus comes. Taxonomy (NCBI): domain Eukaryota; kingdom Metazoa; phylum Chordata; class Actinopteri; order Syngnathiformes; family Syngnathidae; genus Hippocampus; species Hippocampus comes. Next base: position 1,086,769 of record NW_017805153.1, on the reverse strand, counting down.
GCTGATTTTTGAAGTTTTCCCACTTATAAAGCAGGTAGAGGTCTGTCATTTCTATAAAAGGTACTTTTCAACTATAAAGGAATCTAAAACAAAAGAATTAAAGTACACAAACATTTTGAAGCAGACTCTTGCAAATGTTAACTTTTTTTTCGGGGGTGGGGTACTGACTGGCTAAACTGGCCTTTTTGTGTGAAAACAAACGTTTTTCAATTCTGTAAGGAGAGTCTAATGTTCCACATCTATCTGTAGAGAGTCGATGCATGTTGCCGGCAGGCTTCTTAGAGGCAACAGCAGGGTTGTCGACTTTGTTAACCTGCAATTAGCCTTCACACAGTTGTGCTAATTGCAGGTTAGATGCAGGTGTTCACTTGGTGTATCTTCATTATTCTCTGAGATATTTTTCTGAAAGAAAAGACAACTTCCCAAACTTTTTAAAAGAATTAAACTAACTTTGTTCTGTTGTTCTGTTTTTTGCAAACATACAGCTAATTTCTGTTTTAGCTCAATTGACTTTGATACAGATAATGATATTTTGTTTCTAAAGCTTTGCACTCAACTTTTGTGATTTACAAGTAAGAGTATTCATCCTATAAAAAAGAATATATATGTATATTAGAGCTGTCAGTTTAGTGCATTATTATCGGCATTAATTGAAATCAATAGTATCGGTAAATGATTAATTCACTGAAATCTGGCTTCAGCATTGCGTCCTAGCTTCTTGTGTTGAATATTCAAAACCATCCTTCTTTTTATATTGGATAGTTTGATGAATCTCATTGACTGGTACAGATATAACAGGGAAGAGAATTATGATGAAAAACCTTGAAGAACCAATGTCACCCGGCATGACAAAGGCTGCTACAGCTCTCACGGCTGATGATAAGTTCCTATTGTGATTCATAGCAAGTGTCAAACAATGACAGTTACTGCCAACAGCAATTTTCAGTGTCACCATCTGAAGAGCACGGTGTAGAGGTCACACTGTCGATTTAAATAGTTTTTTTGTTGCAATAATAGTACATCTTAAAAAACAATGTGGGGTGAAAATAGAGGATGGAACTCTCAGGGACAGCAATTGACTTGGCAGTAAAAATATGGCCTCGTGCAAGTACTTTGTCGATAACCGAGTGGCCTAAAATAAATGCCCCTGAACTGCAAGGTGAGATCGGGAAGCAAATGACAAACGTAAAATTCTACTGGAGGTTGTCCCACAGTTCAAATGCTGTCTTACACACCATCCCTCATTCTATCGTTAGAAGCTCGCTGCATCCAATGTCTAAAAAGGGTGCTAAAATACTGCAGCAAATGTCCTTTGCCCTCTCAGTCAACTCTTTAAAGAAATTGCTCATGCAATATTAAGTTGCTTTTCTTGCTTCAAGTGAGCTTTTGATAGATGGCCAGAAATTTTCGGACTGATACGATACTCAAGGGACTGAGAACAACGCACGATGAAATGATGAAAATTCATATCTTTCATTATTGTGCTCTTTTGCACCATCGGATTTAACTGCAACTGCATGGATTTCAAAGGAAATCAACCTGACAGATTTTATAAAGTTTTAATGTGTTTTAAACTTTACGGCGAAATCAATGCCGCCGTGGTTATTCTACAGGAAACAAGCATCGAATTACAATTTTACCCAAAGCACGTAAACTTATTTACAAGTCATAAAGTTGTCACCAAGAGTAACTGGCAAAGGCTGTGTTGCAAGAAAAGCGTGTAATGACATCAAAAAACTCTCCAGGGTTTTATGAGGGATCAAGAATGGCTCTCCTTCTCACGCTGAACAAATGTAATTCGGGGATGTCTTTTGGGAGACAGTCATGGCTATTGAAGATCGTATCCCTAATCAGTAACATTGCTGTTAACAAACAGAATCCCTCTATGATCTAACCTGTATTATTTTGATGATTCCCCTTTTCCATTATAACATAAACAAGTATACTGTCCATCCATGAATAGACAATATTGTTAAAAAAAAAAAGTCATGCACATGGGGTGATTGAGGATTAAAGCCACAACCCTTGGCTTGGGAAAGCATCATTCCTGACCTGGGTCAAAAGCCACTTAAAAGGCCTCCTTTTCAATGAACCCCCTGGAGCACTTATCCGGGTAAAGATGCCTTTCAATTTCCTTTTCTCCTTTCTAGAATCTACTCTTAGAAATGTAAGTTTGCCCTCTGAAAGTAGTAACGGCAGTGACTTTATACAATACATTAGTTCGAGCAGCCCCCCCCCACCCCGTTGTTCAAGGATTAAGGCCCACATATCGGTGGGTGTTGCACTGCTGCAGTTTCCAGAGTTTGGCCAGCAGAGAGCAATATCCACATTTCACTCAAGCCTTTGCAAACAATAGCTGCAACTAAGCCAGCTCTTCCCGGCATTTGATGAAGCTGAAAGGTCCACATTTACACGCGCGAGTAGCCAGATCCAGCAGCCATCGATTCAGTCAGCTCAACCCATTGAGCGCTGGAAGTTGCTATGTGACATTCAACCAACAATGGCAACTCCAGACAATGCAAAACAAGACGCTTGGGACCGCTTCCCTGTCTCGGGCATGAAACAGCTTGCCGAGCTTTCGCCACCCACTTCCTTCTCGCGCCAACAGAGGAGGCCGCCCAAGGTGGGGGATTTTTGCCATCACACTGATACTACTCCAAGTCCCATTTTCACCCAAATCATCCCACATTTTTGGTACTTAAATCTCAGTTTCTTTTATAAAAGTGGAGATGTTATTTGTGAAGATGCGTTTTGGCACTGCGCATCAACCGCTTGAGGGAATCGTCCATTTTTCCTGGCCAGTGCAATTGGTGGGATCGTAAATACACTGACGACACCTTGACTCGCAATCCTCCTGCCGCTGCTGTTTGCTTCCACGCATAGATGCGTTTGTGTTTGTGTGTTCGTGGCAGACTATCTTTGCAGTCGACTTCTGAAATACCGCTATGTGGAATTTAAGGCCTTTATGGGAGGAGCACATTGCACGTCCAATTCAGCAAATCCCAGTCAATTGGCCAGGAAACAAAAGTTTTCCATGCTTATATGTAGCGACAGCATCATTCTGAGGCGGAAACGTGCGCTGAGGGAACATATCTGACCGAAGCGTTTCAATGTTTGGCTCTGACTGTAATTGGATTTGCAATCTAAAAACACGGAAACAAAGTTCTTGTTTGACCGTTTTTCCTTTGATTTGGGCAAAGGCTGGCTGACCTCATACAAACGTCGCCACTTCCACAGCTTGAAAGCAGAGCTTCTCTTCCCTTAATATGTGTACTTGTCTCTGCCAGCAAATCTTCAGTAACAGCAATAACAACAACAACACATGCCGTTGCACATCTTTTTATAGTAACGCTCCTTTGTTACAACATTCCTGCCGAAACGGGTCTTTAATTCCCATCACACATTCCTCACCAGCTAGATTTGTAAATAAAAATGTAAAGCTTTCGGGTCTGCAACCATGTCGCAACGGTCAAAGATTTCCTCACTTCATTTATCTTTGATGGACTAGGCCCAATTTGGATTCGCTTTACGCTATTTTTATCAAACTACAGGCAGTCAATGGAAATCTATCCATTTCAGTGGCCGATGAAATGGAAAAGTGTGAACTGTGGAAATGTGACCGTGGGTATCGGTTTCCGCTAAAAATGTAACTGGCAATGCCAAGAATGTGTTACTCAACATAGTGCGTTTTATTGTAAACTTTCAACAGTCATAATTAAAACATGGTTTTAAGAGGACAATTAATAAACAGCCAGCTCAAGACAGGTGAAGTTTTTTTTATTTTGCTGCACAAAGAAGAGAATGATGAAATTGTTTTAAATGAATAGACCCTCTGTAATTCGACATGTAAATCCATAATTAAACAACAGCTCCATTTTGCAGTGAGCAGTTATTTTGCTCATTCACGACCGCAACAAAAAGTGTGTCAGCGTGCTGTTGAGTCAAAGAGTTGTTCCTAAGTCTGCGGGATTGCCTCGGTTTATTGTCCATGACAAAAACAACAACTGCATTCATGTAGATAAGGTTTATCCATTATGGAGCACGGTGTCAATTATTTATCACTTTTGCTGCGCAACACTGAAATGCGGCGACGATGCCATCCTCTGAGATGTAACATGGTGAGGTAGGCTGTGGAATTCATGTCGATGCAAAGCACGTTCCTATCCGGCAAGTGTTTTGATACCCTCACATGCTAGGCTTAGATTAGTAATGGAAATATTGCCTGTCTGAATTGTTACTTAGGGCATAAGATGTGCAGCCCTGTGGAGGCCCATTTTCAGGGAGCGTGCTGGGGATTTTAGTGGCTTCTGAGGTAAACAACAGCTGCTAATAACAATGGAAAAACAAAACGCAGCTACGCATTCACACATAAGCACACAGCCACACACCCACACTCCTCCTTTGAAGCTCAAAGCAAATGACCCTAAACGAGTCAATTGCCTCCAGTTATCCTTGACTAAGCCTCAATCTTGTGAAAGCAGCCCCTTTTCCAGTGTACCGGATCTACCCCGAAACAGCCTGGTTCCGCCCTTTTTCATGACACTTTTTCATTACAACGGATCTGTTCCTCAGAACCTCTTCCGGCCTGGTTCCACAATGCGAGCTGAACAGAGTCGTAACGTCGCCGTCATCTGATTGGCCGACAGATGAAGGTGTTTTTTTACAGTCAGCGATGTGGCAGGAACTCCACTGCAAACGCCCATTTCCTGGTTTCAAGCGAGCAAAACAGTCTAACTTGGCGTTGGGCGGCTGTCTCTTGTTGGCTTAAAACCCGAAATTGATTTTTTGTATGTGTAAAAGCTTCTATACGTTGAAGGTGCTAGAACTTGCCACGCCACCATGTCACGCAATTGCGATTCACCACTTGTGAAATCTTACAGCAGGAAACTACAAAATGGGAGTGTGCAATGCACAGTTCAATTGATCCCTCCCCAACCGGCGTCTGTTGTTATGGAAAAGCAACGGAGGTCAGGCCAGGCCACTCGCGGCCGGTGGAGAGTGGAACCAGGCCATTCTTGAGCCTGTAATGGAGAAGTGCCTGTTGTGAACTTAAATATTTAGGTAGAGTAGAGGCTTTGCGGGCACATACATGGATTGTCCTGATTTTCTAGTGAAAATTTGTGCATCATAGGATTCGGTTTGGTCCACACATTTATTCATTTATTTTCCCCTATTGAAATGGTCTCAGTTGGGCTCCACTGTGGAGTCAGATTGCAAAAAAAAGAAAAAAAAAAAGAAAATGAAGAGCATCATTTAATCATTTACTTGGATGGAAAATTGCAAAAGCTGATGATGATGACCGATGATCACTGCACTGTACATTATAAGCATCGAGCCTACCAAAAAGAAATTGGATAACATTGAAGCTTTGATGGATCTCAAGGCAGAAGTGACTCATCATTTGAACAAGCACCCATCGAAGCCTTTGACGTCACTGCGAACATTGACAATCTAAATTGGAGGACAATTTTTTTTTTTCCTTCACTCATACTGCGGTAGGGAAATAACCCCTAATTTGCACAAATAACCCTGATAGAAAGCCCTTGTTCTTTCAGATCAAATCAAGCCATCTATTCCACCTCCTCTCCCTGCCTGCCACCATCCCAGATTCTCCCTTGACCATCATCACCGCTCTCAGTCCATTCATGGCAGGTTAAAAGATGAGTGAACAATGGGAAGTAAAGTGGGAACAGCGGCAGGACCCGGCTGACAAGGCGCAAACATTTGAAAGGCCTTTAAAAACCAGTTGTGTGAAATCTTCATACAGTTGCTTCTGTTCAGGCTAAGCCTGTGTCTCTGAATCAAATCGCTCCTAAACTGTGACAAAACTCAGTCACGTGCGGTGAGGTTCATGACTGGTGAGGCGCTGACTCCTCGGAAATCAGATGTCAGAACATGAACCCAAAATAGAAGATTAGCCTGTATTTTATTGACCTTGGAGCCGCGTGTTGCCGACCCCCGGGCCAGACAAAGGAAACTGTTTGTTTTGTTTTGTTGTTGTTGTTTTTTTTTGGGGGGGGGGTTCTTCAAATATGTAAAATGCTCTTTAATGCCACACATCGGCCTCTTTGGTATCGATGCGTGCGAGTGAGAGTGCTTGGAAGGGAGACTATACAGAGAATTGTCTGTTCATTGGCAAGAGTGTTTTTAGGCACATTTTTGTAGCACGCTCTGCATTGTGAGTGCAGCCACAGTTAAACAATGTTTGTTTTTTTTCGGAGTATGGCTGTGCAATATGGCTAAAATCTCGATATTTTTGCCAGCTCTCTCGAAAATGATACAATAACAAGATTACAATGGGTTCAGTGAAAACTGCATTTTTAAAAAGAAAGAACAAAATATCACTCAAAATGATGTGGCAAGTGTAGTATTTATTTATTTATTTATTTAGAACTTACTGATAGCCATCAACATAAACAAGGTCAGTAATAAATTAAAGATAATTAAATTCACATTGTACCGCAAATGGGATTTTATGAGAACAATTTAATGCTGCAACAGAAGTGTTTATTGTGTTCATGTGCGTGCGTGTTTTAACTGCATAAAACGTGTGTTGTTCTGTACCAATTTGTCCATATATGACGGTAGAAAGGATAAGCGGTTCAAAATGTATATGGATGTCTTGTGTGGTGTGGAAAAAAAAAAAAGCTAACCACTCACCCCGTACATGACAAATGGTTGTGTATGCATTAATGCATTCCATGGCGATGTCTTGACTCCCAGCGACATGAACTATGCCAGTATCGAGTTTTGAGGCTCCCCATAAAATATGTTGGCTTTTTATTCATCCATAAAAAGATGGTGGAACTTTGTGTCGTGGGGCATACGTTCCATGAATAATTATTATTTAAAACACATAGAATATGTTTAGGAAAACAAATGTTCCCACAGTTACAAGATACAGCAGTGAAACAAATAATATATTCCATCCATCCATTATCCGAGCCACTGCTTGCTGGAGTCTTTCCCAGCGGTCTTCGGGCAGTAGGCAGGGTACACCCTGAAAAAGGTTGCCAGCAATCACAGGGCACACATGGACAAACAACAATTCACACTCACAATCACACCTTGGAACAATTTAGAGTGTTCCTTTAACCTACCATGCATGGTTTTGGAATGGGGGAGGAAACTGGAATACCCAAACCGGAAACCCGGAGCCCAGGTTCAGAATTTAAAAATGAACTCACAGGAATTTCTCTCTAAAATGTTTCTGGTATTCATTTGCCTTTTTGGACCATACGGCCACCGAGTGTAGTCAATGCAGTCTACTCAAGCAAGGCCTCTTGTGTAGGCCACTGAGACAGGCAAGGCGTGTTTCCGCGAGTCGTAAGTGAAATAGACATCTGTCAGTGATGGACTGAGAGGTCTGTCAGCACTTTGACCCGGTTAGTGATGAAGAAAAACATTTCCATCAATGCGTCTTTTTTATTTTTTTATTCATTACAGGAAGCTTTGCGCTGGTTTTGGGGTGAACGTCTCCTTCAAGAAGGTCAATCTCCACAGCCAGGGAAAATGCAAAATTTCATAACAGATGATAGGCAGGAGTCTTTTTTTTTCAACTCATTCACTGTTAACAGCATAAAACTGGGAGGGTTGGCAGTCATTGAGTTAAAGCCATGTGATCAACCAACATCTCCTTTGCAATCGACTGGTCAAGAGCGAATTACAAAATGAGTATCCCTGCTGTAGTATATACTAAAGTTAATTAATGAAACAAAATGATGCTTTGCTGGTCCTCATAACACAAGAGAACCTCAGCACACTGCATTACGCCTCATGCAAACCGCACTGGTTACTACATTAATCAGTTAAGAAAGTACATATTTCTCTGCTTGCTGCCAAGCGGCTCGCACTGTCTACCAATACCTGCCTGAGCTGATGGCAGATGTCAAGTCACAATTCATTTTTAATCATCTGTGGGATTTGTGATGCCGGCAAGGTGCGGCATGAGATAAACACCTTGCTGGGAAGATAATTACAAATTCAACAAACTCTCCCGGGAAAGGAAAAAGATACAATACATGAAATAAATAAATCATATTTTCACATTTTGCATATCCTTTGAGAGAATGGTTGTAAACTCCCAAATAGACATCTAAGTCATCTGTCTTAAAAAAGCAGAATTTTTTTTTTTTTTGTCTCATTTCCAAGGCACGCTTTCAAACAGACTTCTGTTTAGGGTCAACTCACATCGACAACCTCCCGCTGAAGCACCCGCTGCTCCATAGGCATGAATATGCGCTATGGCCGGGCGACAGCTCACCTCTCTTGATGGGGTGGATTCCGTTCACGTCCAGCTCACCCTCAAGGGTAATTTTGGGAGGGGAAGCAGGATAGCAAGATTAGTGCAAAAGTCAGAAGTGACCTGGCCTTGTCTCCACTTGTCAAAAACGTCCACTTTGTAAAGCCTGTTTCCTCTAGCCATCCTTTTTTTTTTTTTTAGCATTCTCCCGCTGTGATTTTGTCATTAATTAATTTATGTGATGCATTAAGTTCAGACTACATCTGGAGAACTTTTTCAACCTCAGAATACAAGCCACAAAGGGAGACACTTTATATGGACATTTTCAAAGCTTTAAAGACAGACATTTCCATTTTATTTGACATGTAACTACTGGTCTTAACATAATACACCCTTCACTGACTCAACTTTTCTGTGTTTGCGGATCTCAGTCACAGTTTGATCATTCTCTTAAAAATACCTACGGTCAATCATGGCACATGAGAGTCAATATTCAAAGTATTGTAACACTTTGCCATTATTTGTACAAAACTCATTTACATTGGGTCTACTCTTTGCATCTGCTGTAGAAAACTCTAGCTCCCAAAATATCTTTATTGAAGTTTTAGCCGTATGTTTTTTTATGGCGCTGTTAGAGATGAGTGGGTAGCCAGGCAGGCCCTCAGTGGACAATATAAATAATATGAAGCTGTTTAAAGCCATATAAAGCCTTTTAAGTTACAGAAGTTAGTCTGTGATGCTGGAAGATGCTGCTGTGGTGTTAATGCGGTATGACCTTGAAAGATGACTCAAAAATGTGGTTATTCATCACTGAGCCTATCACGACGTGCCACGGATTTAATGCACAGCAGAATGCCCCTTTTTATATTGCACCGTCGATTTTCCAAACCGAGACAAGAGTAAAAAGGGCGAGACTTTCACAAGAAAACTACCATATATGCATTGCCAAACAATTTGTGCAGTGGATCCCACTTAGTTGCAGTTCGAGTTTACCTATTCGTAGAAAATGTGTATGTTTGCTGTCGACACGGTGGTCGACTGGTTAGCACGTCGATTTCACAACGCAGAGGTGCAGGGTTTGATTCCAGCTCTGGCCTTCCTGTGTGGAGTTTGCATGTTCTCCCCCGTGCTTGAGTTGGGTTTTCTCCGGGTACTTCGGTTTCCACCTACATTCCAAAAACACACATGGCAGGTTAATGGAACATTGTTATTGTCGCCAGGTGTGAGTGTGAGCGCGGATGGTTGTTCGTCTCTGTGTGCCCTGCGATTGGCCCGCGACCAGTTCAGGGTGCACCCTGCCTCTCGCCTTATGACAGCTGGGACAGGCTCCAGCACATCCGCGACCCTCGTGAGGATAAAGTGGATTAGAACATGGATGGATGGATGTTATGTTATGTTGTCAGTCTTTGAATGCACCTCATGCACCATAACAGTAGATGTCAATCAGGATATATTTAGAACAGAAAGTCTCAAAGGGTACAATTTTACCATATTAGCCAAGAGGACAGGAATGTCTATATGACGAAGACGGAAGTACATCGGCTATGCCATTTGCGTCTTGTGCATTGATGACCAAGGCAGCTCAGGCTAGCAAAACCCATAAATTGCACGACCCATAATTACGTGCTTCAATTGTCCAGAGACATACTCAACAAACAGTGAGGCCCCTTCTGGAACTCAGTCGATCGGTCATGAGTGGATCGCCACCTCTGCTCTTAGGGGCGGCTTCAGGGGAACGCAAAGACCGTGTGTGACAACGATGACAAAGTCTGTGTACTCGCTTCTCATTTTAGTATTCTTGTTGCATTTTTCTGCCCGAGCATGCAAAATACTTGGATGAGTAGTATTGATTCATCTAACATACGCAATGTTACTGAGCAAAACTGTGGGAGAGAAAATTTTATTTCATTTTTTTAATAGTCTCAGCATTTGAAGGACTGATTATATGGGCCAAAGACAGGTGCAAATGTGCTGCAAATTTCATGGAGACAAAGTAGAACTGCGGCAATGTCATGGCATCGCTGGAAAATCAGAGCACTTCTGAAGTGTCCACACGTGTGAATGTCATACAGTTTATAGCACCGAAGGAGAATATTTGAATGCTGTCTGGGGATTACTACACTATGCTGTGAGTTATTAACCAGCTGCATTTTTTTGTCTTGTTTTGGTAGTTTGACTCGACAACAGCATTTCGAAGCTCTGACCCTCAATTCCTGTGGGAGTTGTCAAGTCTAGTTAAATATACACATACAAGGCACATATTCCAACAGTAATATTCATAAGCAGTGCCTCGTGTGGATTTTCATCCATCAGAGGCATGGAAACGTTGCTTCACGCTCGTTTGCCTTTTCTCATTTGTACAAACCTTCCGACCAGCCCACATGAATAATACATTTGGTCCATTAAACTGCAAAACTAACACAGTGAGCATTTTACTGGATTAAATGCATTCTCTTGCTTCATAACTCTTTTACTCTGTCCTTTCTGACTCTTAGGGGGAATTTCAATATGTGAAAAGTAGATGAAGTAACAAACTGTGACTTTTTCCTGCTAGTTGACTTCTCATCATGGGGTTGCTGTGAATTGACTAATCCCTACCTTGCCAGTCAGCAAAGATGGTAATACCTAAATTGCAAGATTCGGAGCACATTGTGACAAAAAATAAAGTGTATGAAGATGTGGTGCGATACTGTTAGAGAAACAGAGAACATTTAGTTTTCTGTGAGAAAAGTCTGCTTCAAAATATGCTCTTTTGATGAATCCAAATCCTAAACGAGCTCTTGATTTTCATGGGACCAATTTGCATGTGTGAAATTTTACCTTTTACCTTTTATCATGTGGCACAACGAAACTAAAATGCAGATTAAGAGGAACTAGCAACATCCACAAATCAGTAACTTGACCTGAACTACTGGTAGCGCAAGATAGCAGATGTGTCAACATTAAAATCATTTAACTATTGATATGGTTGCTTTCTGTCTGATGCTATACCCTGGCCTGGCGCCTCATAAAAACGGGCTATATTGGATAGAGGATATAAAAACATCAAAAACAGCATGTCACCTCTTAGAAAGACCTTTTCCCAGGAAAAATTAAAACTTATAACACCATTAACATGGACCAACCAATACTATTTTAGTGACAAGGGTAAATACATTTAATCATGGGTTTACTATATTACCCCATTTCTGTAGCAAAAAGTCATTTATTACCGTAAGAAATCAACGTGTATTATTTCCAAGAGAACTCTTAGGGAAATTCCCCTGCAGTCGATAGGTGGAGGTGTCGCCAAGTCAACCAGAGTTAAGTCTTAACTTATTTACTCCCAAAGACGTATTTAAATGTCTTTTCAGACGCCACACGTTTAATCCCAGCTCCTCATTTTATATTGACTGTACTTGAAAAGGGTCTCAAAGGGTCTATTTTCAGACCCTTTCAGACATCTAAATACGTCTTTGGGAGTGAATGAGTTAATAGATTTGGCTACTTCAGAGGCGTGTGAAAAGCTGCAAGCACTGTACTATTGGGTGCCCGCATTGGAATAGAGTTGCCAACCTTCCCGTAAAATACAGTCATTCCTTGTTTTTGTTCTTGAAAGAATACAGGATGTGATTTGTTCCGTACTTTCGTTCATGTCTAACACAACTGTCATACACTAAATCTGGCAAAGAGTGAAATACAACACAGAAAATAAATAGGCCAGAAAAATAGGCGTGATATGCTGGAGTCCCGCTTCGGTCTTGTACCTGGCTGCTGCTGTCATGGTTGCCCGAAGTAGAGACGGCTCACACCCACACCAGTGCACCCATTGCTCCAGTGGTCCGTAAAAGAGAACATTTGCAGAAATACAGATGTGATGGCAAAGAGGCGTGTCCTTGGTTGGACAACGTGAGCGGAGATAATTATAAAACTAATTGTAAAGTGTGGAGGTGTGCTTTTAAACATCAGACAGCATGCACCCGGAGAGCAACACCAAAGACACGTACGAACACAGAAGAACCAAGCCTCGGAGTCACAGTGTTTCGTCACTCAATCATCTCTTGAGGCTGGTGTGGTATGACGCGTGATGGTTGATTCAGTGTCCTATCTGTTCGTACTTTTGCCACAATAGGATGTCAGTGTGGGGACACTTCTTACGAAGAATTTTAGCACAGTATTATCTTTTTTTAATTGTTGAGGGTTAGGTTTTAAAATGGAATGAATGATAATTAATATAACCTTACAACAAAACGGCAGCACTTAGAAGTAGCTATCATGGCAGGTTGCATAGTTTCAGCCCTGGCTTTTACAAGGACCTTTTTTTAAAGCTTCAAAAACGGGTATGGGCATTGAGTGGATAACAAATAGACTCCATCTTCCACCTGTTCTGGTGCACATGGAAAAAATAACTACACTGAGAACTAGTGCAACTTAAAGTCAAGACAAACAATCATCTGAGGAGTTACGGGAGAAAGACATTAAAAAAAAGAGGCATTGATGTTGAGGTGACACCAACAGTGGTGTACAACTAAAAAGCCTGGGCAGATGTTACGATGCAAGCTTCAGAGACAAAAACATAATGATAATAATTAGTGCCGCAAAAAAGTCAGAACATTGTCAATGGTCTGGACAATGAACGGACATAAAGAAGACCCTGCTGGCTCTGAAAATTGAAGCACTTTTCACACTGCACTGGCTCAGGGTGCAAAGGTTGCACGGCATCGCGTAAATAAGTCACCTCCTCAGTGTCCAGCGTGGCCCATATTTGGAAGAGCTGATATAGCAGCCTACCAGGAAGTGAATACAGAGACTCTAATTTTGACGAGATGTAGAAGGCACGTCGACAAGATGTATCTTTCACTGTTGCAAAAGAAAGCTCTGGCTTTGCTCATTTTCAGGAGGAGGAGGAGGAGGAGAAAAGCTGCATAAAGGGACCGGGTGCATCTTTTACTTATCACTCAGCCGGAACTTGAAGAGTTTAATCTCATTCGTAAGCCACAGTTCCACCAAGGCCACTTTATATTTGAGGCTGAGCAGGGAACCGTGCCTTCTTGACTGGGCTGAACATTGGTACTTATGTAATCGGTCTGTATGTGAAACTGACATCAGCATTAAAATGCACCTTACTGAAAAACTCAAATAGTGATTTAATGCGCTTTTTTATGACTACATTGAGCACATTTCAATGATGGCCATTATTTATGGGCGGGCTCGATTAATTTCCACTTAAACCTGTGAAAATGTAAACGTGATCGGCACAAGGTTTCGGATTTTAGTTACATTAAATGTAATCTCATATGAGGCAAAATCAAAAATATTGTGCTGACTGTTGTATATTTGTACAGGTTTAAGCGGACAAAAGTAGGAATGTGCATATGAGTTTTGGTGGCGGTTGTCAGACATTTAGCGTTTGTTAGACTAAATTGCCCCATAGCTAAATGGCTTCCACCACAAACCTTCGGCCGCTGATACAGCCAAGATTAGCGGGATGAAATTGTCATTTTACCTGTCAGAGATGGAACTCCATGTTGCAGACACCCACTGCTCAAGAGGGACGGGTACCTGTCACAGCGGTTCAGTTCTGATTCAGTGCAGGTACCCAACTGGACAATTTTTTGGTACTTTTGTGCTCTTGTTTGTGAACTATTACATCTATTGATGAGTTGTCTTTCTTCCAGTGTTCATTCAATCTTGTAATATATTTATATGTTCAATAAAATCGATCATTAATCAATGTTAATTTATGGCGTTTAACAATAAATTTAACAATCTAACAATGTAAGCATTTTTTCAATTTACGCTTAATTTTTCGATACATTAACTTTGATAAATAGCAAAACAACATCACAATTAAAACCAATGTAAATATAAAGGCTTAACATTTTACAATTAAGAAGGCAGAAATATTCTATCCATCCCTCCATTTTTAATGCCTCTTATCCTTATTACATTCTTCACAGCCTTTACCCATGGATTCACACCAATTTCTTTGCTACCTCCATCCCTAAAAAACATTAGTTGTAACCTTGTATCCCCTTTTAGCATTGCACTCCATCACTGAATTTCTTACTCACACACTCACAGAATCATCTCAGACGTCCCCACAGAGGCAGCTGTCCTAAAGGACGACACTGTGACTTGAGCTGAATGACAAACCGCGGTAGCTAACTTGCGCCCCATCTGCATTTATGGGAGTGAAATTGTGATTTGTGTCTACATTGTTAATGGAACTCCTAGGGCTGTGTCTAAATCTTTCACTTACTGTCCATTCTCATACATGTTTTGGTTGTCATCATTAAATGGATTCAGCTGATGCTGCAAGCTAGAATGACCAAATCTAAACAACTCACTTTTAATCAGTAATACTACTCCTGATCAATGTGCAGTCAATATTTGCTGAAGGACTGCTGCATGACAAATTCATTTGTGTCACACCTCGCAGGATGCCAACATGCAGTGATTAACAGACAGTGCTGGAAATCATAGAACTTTTAATTAACAAAGAGAACATTTCTAATGTACTTTTTCATCTAATATGGAATTTTATCTTCTGCTCCTTGTGCGATTGATAGTGGCAAATTTGACCACATGAGATTCTTTTTAAGTTTCAAAAAGTGGGTGAGGTTCCATAAAAATTCAGAAGCTCAAGAAAAAATACTGACTGAATAATCCCTTTGTCGCAATATTTGGGCAGCAGAGGGGGGGAGCACTATTTGGTACTGCTGCGTCATTGCAAGAAATTTGCCATGATACATTCTTTGGATGTTTGAGTTTACATGTTCTCCTGTGCTGTGCTCTAGATTCTCCCATCCTGTCCAAAAACATTTAAGTGAGGCTAATTGAACTTAGACACGATTTGTTTCAATGTGACCCGAACCAATATAAAAAAAAAATGGTTGAATGGACAGATTTCAGTTTTTTTTTAATAGCTGTCATCAATGTAGTGCTGAAAGATCCAGTCATTGATTTGTATAAATATGTAAAGCATTCCACGCTGAGCCGTTACTTTATCATGTTGGAGGTGTTTGCATATCCCAATGATCCTAGGAGCAAAATTCTCTGAGGCTTTATGCAAATAGCTACTAGAGGAGAGACCAGACAGAGACAGGTTCATAAAACACAGATGAGCATATATGAACTAAGTTTTCCCTCTCTCTTAGCGGGTCACTGGGGTCCCTTTCTGGAGCCTGATCTGGAGGTGCAGTCAGATTATGGTGGCTGGAGCCACACCCATGGGGCCCCTCGGGCACAGCCTGAAGAAGTACTGGGGGTCCCCCTTCCCATGGGCTCAACACTTGCAGGAGGGCCAAGAGGGCTGGCTGTATAGTGAGGTTGGTGGAGGCTGAAGGCGGCCCAAACTCCAACTCCCAAAGCTTGCTCTGAGGACCTGAAATATCACCATTTTGGCATGGAAGGAGCCTAAGATAGTATGCGAAGTCGAGAGGTTCTGACTTGGGCTTGCCTCAACCCACCAGCTTCGTGCCAGCACGGTGAGGTTCAGCCCGGATTGCCGAGAGGGTACCCTCCCTCTCCCTCTGCACTGAACATTTGCTCGGTGTATACCCTTTTTGGAGTCCTTCTGGCCTCACTCGCGAATAGACTTTGTGCTCATCTCACTGATTTGCAGTCACATGTCTTGGAAACTCAAGTGAAGGGAGTGAGAGAGGTGCCAACCAATCACCAACTGGTGGTGTGTTGGCTCCAATAGTGGAGGAGGATGCCGGTGAGGCCTGGCAGATCTAATTGTAGTGTGGGGGTCTGCTGAGCACGTTGAAACTTCTTCAACAAACCACAGTCCAGTTGCCTGGATTCCATCTTTGCCAATTACCTTGACCCAGATGACTGAGAATCTACACTTATTGATTCCATCCACATTCACAAAAATGCATGGTATATTAATTGAAGATTAAATTGTCAACAGGTGTGAGTTGTGCGTGTGAAAGGTTATTTGTCAATACGGGTCCTGTGAGTGCCTTAAGGCCAGTCCAAGGTACACCCTCCACAAAGTCAACTGGGATAGGCTCCAGCACACCCATGATCTTAATGAGGATCTAAAAGATCAGGCGATGGATGAACAGAAGACTGGTAAAAACCTGAGAATGGAAAAAAGCATGAGATTATGACTGCACACCTGGTCGTGCATTCTCACAACACCTGCATCTTTACCTCTCACCTAAATGAACAGATGCTATGTTAAGCATTACAGTATATACAAACAATGTAACAGCATAGTAATGCCGACAAAACTTGCATCTCCCTCACTCTGTCTCGGAATCTGGCCATAGCTTGTCAGCACTTTTGTAAAGGTCTTTTCACACACAAACACAATAAAGCCACCACCAGGGATCTCAGGTGGGTAGCAAAGCTCTTATCCTCTTTCCATCTAAGCACATTTTCAACCAGAGGTAGGGAGAACTGGGAGACATAAAGTGTCCAGCACTCCCCACCCTGTCTGCAGGGGTGTTTACACAGCATCAACGTAAAATGAGAGGATGTATTTTATTGTCCGCCAAGGTATGATGAGAGGAAAATGAATATATTTATGTGGTGTGACTGTCAAAAAAGAAAAGGTTCCCAGCCTTTTTAACAAATATGCCTGCTTCTCTGTCATTTTTCATGTCTGTATGTCCATGTGACTTTTTGGGTGGTTGCATGTGTGGGTTTGTGCCGATGCACCAAACAGCAGTTCAGAGTAACCACCCTTTTTTGAGTCTTTGGAGGGTGTGCCGGAGAACCTTTCCTCTGCTGACCCCAATGCTCATGTGAGGTAATGACAGTCAGACCTGTAAGGGCATGCCTATGGAGAACGGACCCCCTGATCTGTTGTGTTAATTGACTGTACTTCTGTGTCATCACAAATTGTCCATGTTAAAAAAAGGGGTGTCCACATGTGTACACCAGAGGCGATTGCTCTAAGACTGCAAGGGAAGCTCAGCTTCCCCTAAAATGTCAAAAAATAAGTGATCAAATACATGTGTGTACATACAATTGTGTGTACGTCATTGACTAAATATGCGCTACAACGCGCGCAACTTTTGTTCCGAATCAGCTTCTTATTACTGGTTACGATGCGACTATCTTCTCATTCATTCTCGCAGCTTCACTGTGCTTTAAACTGTGTGGACGCTGAGCGTCTACAGCGCGGACGCTGGGCGTCTAGAGAGTTCAGTGTAGGTTGTCCCAATGCATTGAAACGAGACGAGTCATTGGATAAATGCTGGTTTTGTCCCGCCCATCGGACGCTCAGAGTCTCTGGGAGTCTATGGACAGTGGGCGTTAATGGGCTGGCCCGGACGCTGAGCTTTTCTGCATGATGATTGGATGATCTGTCTGAGGCTGAATCTCTTTTTGATTGACAGCGAAATGAGCCAATCACCAATCTTTTGGTGGAGGCATCCGTGGGAGCATTTTTCAATTCTCATTCTGTTCTCAGTTGAATTGGAGACTTCTTCCAAGAATCTGAGCGACACTCTCTTTGTTGAAAAGGACTAGCGACAAATTAATCTTTCATTTCTGGAGGGTTTTATTGTAGTTGCTGTTGTTGTAGGACACTAGTTAAGTCCCTGGAAAAGACGCCGTGTTGGTATGACAGGGTCACAGATAATTTTCTTGAAAAGGAACGGAGAGAATCCACGTATAAATAAACTGACACATTTTCTGATGTAGGCCGAAATTGAGCTTCCCCTCCTTGACTGACCAGCATCCGCCACTGGTGTACACCCATAGGACACCCTCGGCTACTGTTCGATGATCAACTTTGTGGTCGTGTGGTCGGCTTTACGGGCACATGTATTGGACATTCGGGTTAAGAGAGGGGCGCAGCTGTGAAATGATCACCAGTGTCAGGTCTATCAGGCAATCAGACCCTTATGACAAACTTTAAAACACAAGAGAGACTCGGAGTCAAGCAGAGTTGTGTTTTAACTTGTGCACAAGGAGAGTGAATGAGTGTAATCCATTCCAATCTTCGAACTGCTATGGAAACACTTCGCTCATCTCCTCACTTTTATTGTCTTTAGGGAGTGTCCCCATAAACAAACCTCTACATGGGTGGGGAAAGACACAATGTCTTCCAAGGTAATTGGAGGAGTCATGCTGATGGTTGGTTTGTGATAGCAGCTGTGGATGTGTCATGGGTGCGCCGTCTTGGGGATGGTATCTTATCTTCAAGGCTATGAGCAGGAACAAGCGGGTCTCTTCAACATGATAAACTACTTTGATTACATGCTATGTACGTAAATGAAGTCCTTGCAATGTCACACAAGAAAGTTGATTATACATCTAAAAACAGAGCGTGATAAATTATATACAATTACTCATACAACCAGCTAGTGGTGCGTTGGCTCCGATCGGTGGAGAAGATGCCAGTCTGACTTGGCAGACCCAAATGGATTCTGAGTTTGCTGGGAATATCTGGCAGTTGAAACTCCCACCTTTGGCTGAACAACATCCAGGTCCCCATGAAGGCAGAGGAAATTGAGTGTATGTTCTGCGCCTCCATTGTTGAGGCGGCCAATCGGAGATGGTCGCTGCCTGTCGTGGTGGCAATCCCTGAACTCCTTGGCAGACACGGTGGGATGGGGCTTAGCTCCTCCCTTCTCAAAAGCCAGCTTGTAAGACGCAACTAATGGAAGAATGGATACAATAAAATGTTATTTAGCCTTTGTATTGTATGTCCAAATGGCAGACAATCAATGGTTTCCCAGAACCCATCCAAACATGTTTCCTGGATTTCACATTCATTTACGGTCACTCAGTTATCCAAGATGTTGCATTCAAGCCACATAATTACAGTTTGCATTGTCTGCAAATCCACTACTTGAAATATTCACTATCAAACTCGTGCACAATGGAGAATTGCATTGTGTGTTATTTATTGGCCTCAAGTAATCCATAGATTTTGCACAGAAAGGTATGTGTCAATGAATTGACAGTCAAGACATTCTCTAGAAACCTTGCTTGTCAAAATACAAGACACACGCACGTATACACACACACACACACACACACACACACACACACACACACACACACACACACACACACTGCACATACACTCCATACCCAAACAAATGTACACAACCATCTGCACACACGCATGGCAGTCTGATAGGGCACTCAGTGTGTGATGACAGTATCGGATCCTCGCGTGATTGAGGTGACGGCGACAGAGACAGGAATGGAATTGTCAGCAGCTGGGAGTGACAGGAAGCTGAGATGGGGAGGACGGCAAGAGAGACAGCAAAGTTGATGGCACACAATCTCTCTGTCCTTCAGTTTATCTCACCCTCCCTCGTCCTTGTGCCTACCAGTCTGTTTCATCCTCCTTTGTTTTCTTTTGTCCTTTCATACCACTCTTTTTAGTTCTACATGCAGATTTTTGCTCATCATTCGCGTTGAGGGACGAATTAATTTTGCCATTCATCCACCTCACTCGCTGCACTTAATCATTGGGAGAACCATAAATTGGGTTTAGATAACATGCACCCAATTCACTTTGGCAGTGGGGGAGGTTTATTTGCGCAGATGAGCTTTACAGCTGCTGCAAATGAGACAAAATCACAGCTCCAGGTCACCTCTCACTGATAAAGTGAAGTTGTCATAAATTCCAAGTTGTATTGATGCCACAGATACAAAGATTGCTGAAGCAGACATCACTTGATCATCGGTGTCTAACCCAGATGGAGGAAGTAAAAAAAAAAAAAAAAAAGTTTGACCTCAAATTTTCAAGGTTACATTCTCATGTGCCAATACAATCCACCCACCCCGATTTGGATACAAAAAGTTCGCTGACTGGAGCATGCCAAATGGCAATGTAAAGCATAACTCAAGCTAGCTCACTGAAATTCTCGAAAATTTGTATTTATTAATATTATTATTGGCAGCACGGTGTTCGACACTTGGCATTTCCGCCTCACAGTGCAGAGGTGCAGGGTTCGATTCCGGCTCCGGCCTTCCTGTGTGGAGTTTGCATGTTCTCCTCGTGACTGCCTGGGTTTTCTCCAGGTACTTAGGTTTCCTCCCACATTCCCAAAACATGCATGGCAGGCTAATGGAGCACTCTAAATTGTCCGAGGTTGTGATTGTGAGCGCGAGTGGATGTGTGTTTATATGTGCTGGGATAGACTTCAGCACCACACAACACTCATGAGGATCAGCAGTTCGGATCATGGATGAATCAAGTTAGAACTATAAAAGCTTACACATTTTTCCATGCATTGTCAAGCCAAGTTAAGTCACATTTATCTATATAGCCCTTAATCACAAAAAGTATCAAATGGCTTCACATCCCCACAGTTGACAAATATTGACACTCCCCTGATCTTAACCCCCATGACGGCAAGGAAAAACTCAAAAAAAAGGGGTCACAGATGGGAGAATCCCCCTTCCAGGATTACCAGACTGCAATGGATGCCGAGTGACACAATATTGTACCACACAAAGTTAGTTAGAATGACGTAAAAGTCAATTTAACAATATGAAAACGCAGCAGGTAGAGGACACTTGTAGAAACGATGGACTAAGCACCGACGGAAGTGGATTTTTTTATCCATCACTGGAATCCTCACTAATGGGTCAGTACCGACAGACCTTCTCAGTCCATCACTTCTCAGTCCGAACCGTTGCGCTGAAGCCAGATGGAAACACAGGTCTTGCGTGTGTTTCTTCGCGGGGGTGCATATTCATCGGGGTTGCTTTGAGCAGTCTGCAGTGACTATACAATATGTGGAAACACATGGCCAGAATTGCTCAGCTTTGACCTACAGTAGATAACATAGCCTGCCAAGTGCCTTTGTGGTTCCTGTACAGTAGGTGGCATTATGCACTAAAGACCTGTAAACCCCCAATAAACTCAGAGAAAAAGAAGAAGCCCTGCGATTGGCTGGCAACTGGTTCAGGGTGTCCCCCGCCTCCTACCCGAAGACTGCTGGGATCGGCTCCAGCGCCCCCCGCGACCCTTGTGAGGATAAGCGGATCGAAAAATGGATGGATGGATGGATGGATGGATGGAAAAAGGAGAAAGTGAAAGCTCGCAATTGGTCTGATCACACCTTTATAGATCATAGATTTAGCAGAGACACTAGTAGGAGAGACAAGCATGATTAATTAAAAATAAAAAAATAAAAAAACGACGGGGTGACAGACTGACGATGACGGACTGGTGAACTGCCGGTCCTAAAATATCATTGACAAATGGTAATTTTGCGATGATGGAAGCACTGTTTAAATAATGTATCATGTAGTGATGGACTGACGATGACAGTTTTGTTTTGGCTTAAAATAATGATGGATGGGTGGCCCGGCTGAAGTGGAATGAACAATGTCGGACCAGCAAAATTTACTGATTTGCCCATCTCTGTATATTAGTAAGAGCATTCAATAAAAACACAACAGCAGCAGATGAATCACACAAAAAAAATGCAAATAACTACGAATTGTCCGACACTGACTTTTTGAAAATCTTCAGGACATAGGCCAATAGCATGCACCATGAATGCACATCCTATTCTCAGCTTTTTCTGCTCGTTGTGCTTCATCTCTTATAGAAACAAAGACTGTGAGATGAGGGTCATCTTTTCTGACAGCAAGGGCAGCCAAGTCCCCTGTGGTTGTCATCCTCCACTGCTTTTAACAGCGCACCGCTTTGACTGACCCTCTTGCCCAATGTGTGTTCTGGCCTTACGTGGCAATTCTGGCACGTGTGCAATAGCTTGGTTATTAAACTGCTGATCACCCACCCACACTGAGCTTTCCACCCTCCAGTGCTTCAACATATTTATTGTTCCTTCAGAGTGTCGCAGTAGATACTCAGTGGAGGCATGATCTATGAAAACACACTAGATTTCCAATTTGACTTATAAGAAAAGTGATTGGCTTGTTTTGTTCATGAACTTTGGTGGGCCCTTTGCTGAGACACAGACTCGGTCTGCATGTGAGAGGTAGTGGGAAACAGGCGTCTAAAATATGACAACATCCATTTCATTGCTTGGCTGCTTAACACAGGGAAAGCACCCGGGAAGCAAGAGAAAGAAAAGCTTGACCACCGAGGAAGTATTGCAGTAAGACTCAGGAGACTGAAATACAGTGAGAGTATTAAATAGCGGGTAATATACCTATTTCTGCTTTCGCCCTAATCAGTGTTGGACTATTTCTTGACTTACTAGCTGCTGCTGTATAGTTATTTGCAAAAAAAATCAATATCTATTGACTCTCCATCAAATGTATTCCCCTTCTCTCAAAGGCCTCTCCTCCACCCATTTCTAATTTCTGATGATTGTCTTACTGCTCTGTGGGGAATCACTGGAAGCCTCAACATTTCCTCCTTTACCAATTTGTTGTGATCAGAACCCACCATCATCCAACTAAAAGGATGACTGACAGTGCATCACATCTTGATATATAACAGTGTCAGGCCAGGAGTATGGGGAGAGATTGGTCTCAAAATTATCCACACAATTACACCTGTGATTTCCACTTGTTTTTCAGATCAACACATATATTTGTAAATGTTCCCGTTTTTCTCGGTTCCACAAATATATTTGTGATTTTCATGTGTTTTGCAGATACACAAATATAGTTGCAATTTCCACGTGTAGTTTTAATGTTGTATGTGCAATATTTATCATCACTTATCATTAGTAAATATGAATTACTGGTTATGAAGTGTCGAATGTGCTTGTGTGTGTGTGTGTGTGTGTGTGTGTGTGTGTGTGTGTGTGTGTGTGTGTGTGTGTGTATACCTTCACTGAAAAAATTGGAACTTAAGACCAGCAATGTGGACCAAACTCTGACATCGGTGGCACAGAGACCTAACAGCCCATATCAGGGGGCTCGGTATGCCATACTCTCAAAGCACCCCTCACAGAACTCCCCAAGGGACACGGTCGAACACCTTCTCCAAGTCCACAAAACACATGGAAACCGGTTGGGCGACGTCCCATGCCCCTTTGAAGACCCTGCCGAGGGTATAGAGTGTCCATTGTTCCACAGCCAGGACGATAACCACATTGCTCCTTCTGAATCCGAGATTCGACCTCCCGACCGACCCTCCTCTCTAGCACCTCTGTATTTGGAACACATTCTCTGGTCCCCCTTCTTGAAAAGAGGGTCCACACCACGGGCTGCCAATCCAGAGGCACTGTCCCTGATGTCCACGCGATGTTGTAGAGGCATGTCAACCAGGACAGCCCCACAACCTTTAGGAACTCCGGGAGGATTTCATCCACCCCTACGAGGGTCCATTTCAGAGTCTGAACAAGGGGTGGGACGAGATATGTTTTTCTACTTCTCCCTTTGAGCATATAAACTGTAGTAAACCAAGATATGTATTGATTTGTTTTTCTTTGGTTTTGTTTTGCATGTTTTTCCTGTTGTGTTTATAGATTCAAGAAATTGATCATATCAATCAAGTCTCCCATGGTTCATATAGTATGAGGTTGTGGGTGTTCTGAAGTGCTATGAAGCACAATGTACAGCGGGCAGCTGTGTCTCGCTGGCTTAAACCCAGAAATAAAATTTTCAGGCCGTATTTTGGCACCCGTGCACTCCGCATAAAAATGGGCATATTGTCATTTTCGTGCCAGCACAAGTCTAATTTTGTGTATTTTGGGCCTTATTGTGCCCATCTTGGTGCCAGCGCACCAAACAGCCTCGTCCCCGACACACCTGATAATTTGGTGACAGAAAGTAGTCTGCGTTTGGTATAAAAACGAGCACATCGTCATTTTCGTGCAGGCGCAAATATTTTATGATAGCATCTTAAAAAAATATTAAAACACCACATCACTAGTGTGTGGGGAGGGGGTGGGCATCCACCAAATCCCTTGGTCAACGTTAATGTATTATGTGCAGTGCACGTTAATCGACTGATCTATAATAGATTAATGTGCATGTTAAATGGGCTAATGGGTTCAAGGGGACGTCTACATTGAGAAAGGTCCATCCTCCTGATTATGAAAATACAGTGCCAGTTATAGCTTTTATTGCGGTCACAACGCATGGCAGACTAACAGCCCAGACATTTAGCTCAGCCGTTCCAAACCAGGGACTCTGGTTTGTTCCCCAAATTGGGTGTTTTTTTTTTTTCAATAATTTTAAATAATTCCCTGCTATGTCTCTAATAGAACTGACATTTCTGCATTTTATGATGCTTAACAGGTTTCAGATAAGTTGTCGTGCGACAAGATTGGGGCTGGCAAAAAGTCTTCTCAAGAATGCTGAATGACCATAGATTGTTAAATCTGTGAGCGCTGTTTAAAAGACTCACCACATCCCCCCTGCACATGATTGCATGCCCACACAACATTCTCTTTCCCAGTAAAATCTGCTTCGACAAGATAACTACAAGGATTGTCATCTCTTTGGTTTATTATGGTATACTGAAAGCCATGATGGTGGCGTTTGATGTTTTTATTGCACAACTTGTTTTATTTATTAAATGTCATTTATTCATTATTTATTTGACACATCGATGTTGGTCTGCAAAGACATCTCTTTTGTGGGCAGAATTGTTAAAAAAAAAAAAAAAAAAAAAGGGAACAGTCCAAAATGCCATGAAGAGAAACCCTACATATTTTGTCTGATGGGTCACTGGAGAAAAGGCAACCAAATGGCTAATTCCGAAGCAATGGGTGGAGGCAGCACAGCGGAGGGAATTAATGGACAGATAAAGTGTGTATTTAAGGTACCCACATTAAAAAAGAAATGTCATCAGCTCATCCTTGTCACTCTATGCATTATTTCTACATTATCATTTTATAACAGGAACAATAAAAAGAGTAACTAGAAGATACTGGCATGTGCACAGCATAATCCATTCATCCAATTTTTATACAGTTTATACTCGTTAGAGTCGTGGGTGAGCTGGAGCCCATCACAGGGCGCCGACAGCCAAATGTCATTAATCAAAAGGCAACATTAGACTTTGAGGAATACCAAAGTTTTTTTCCCCTCTTCTTTTTCAACATGAACGGAAGTGCCCATGTGTTGTGATCCAACTATGGATAAAGCCAAATAAGAAAGTGCCAGTCAAATGACAAAAATGATGTGAAGCGGCATGTAATCCTGCAATATCAAATCTTGTAAGCATTTTATTCAAACACAGTAGGTGAGGACTATATGTTCCAATGTCAGACAGATAGTGCTTTCAGTTCCTCCACATTATCAGCCGCAAGGTTTTCTGAGTACCTCCAGTTATGTGTTCTCTCAACATTATAACTATAATCATCTAGCAGCATCTTCTTATCAGAACCCATTTATGTGAAGAGGAAATAACTCTCAGCTGAGATGGGCTCCAGCACTCTATTGAGGATAAGGTGTACAGAGAATGGATGACTGTGTGTGTTGGTGAGATATATATATATATATATATCCATCCATCATCCATCCATTTTCTGATCCGCTTTATCCTCACAAGGGTCGTGGGGCGTGCTGGAGCCTATCCCAGCTGTCTTCCGACAGTAGGTGTCACGATTCGGACAAACTGAATCAAGTTTTTTGGATCCCCAAAAGTGTAGACGCCAAACAAGGTTTCCGTAGCAAAAAATGTTTTAATATACAAAAATCGCACCGACAAAGTAGTAACATAAAGCGCTGGTCAAAACAAGTAGCAGAGAGCACAACAACGAATAACAAAAAGCACTTGCGCAAAAGGCAAGGGGGCGAAAACAAGAACCGAGAATACAAACGAAAAACAAGGTATCAAAATACACGCAAGAAACAGCCGAATCACAAAACAAAAACTATAATCACAAAACCAATGATACCGAGAGTTCAAAAGCGAAAACGACGAGGCCTATAGCAAAGAGGTCTATGAGCAAGGAACAGCAAGGCATAAACAATACTCCGACAACCAGCTGACTGAAGTCTCTTGATGGATAGATTGGCAGCAGGTGTGCAATCAGAAAGTCCGCTCAGGCTGCCACCTGCTGGCCAGGCCAAAATAGGAACGTGACAGTAGGCGGGGGACACCTTGAACCGGTTGCCAGCTAATCGCAGGGCACACAGAAATGAACAACCATCCGCGCTCACAGTCACACCTAGGGACTATTTAGAGTTCGAAAAAAAGGAATCTAAGAGATCAAAGAAAATTATCTCACGGATTAAAGAAAATTACACAATAATAAACAACAGTAGTGACTAGCTTGATAGGAAAACAGAAATAAAAAGACATTATTTCCAACCCACAATCCTCTATTAAACTCAAATAATCATTACAACCAATGTTTTGAGAGGCGGACACACTTACTCGATACGTTCTGGTGTGTTGGGTGGACACGAAACACACGGAAAAACACAACTGATCTCCCCTCTATAGAACACAAAACGGTTCATATAATTTCACAGTAAAAAAAAAAAAAAAAACAAAACATATTTACACCTTGTCACATTGCGAACACTTACACTGTACAACCATTTGCAGGACCTACCAGCGAAGGCATTCAATTTCCCGACTATCCTCCTTCACGTGCATGTCATCCTCCCTTCACTTCCTCTTCTAATTCTCACTCGCGCTCCAGTATATGTTCCCGCATGTTTTGAGCTAGCATTACTTTTATAGAGACAGTGCTAGCAAGGCAGCCCTCGCTATAATATCAAAGTATGGTTCACCTGGTTACATTCTCCCCTGCTACAAGTCAACGTCCTCGGTGACTTATCACTCTACCCCCTGTCTGGTGGAAGTCGAGGTATAGCGGACCACTCCTACCAAAATCTGGGAGAATACATCTGGACTTAATGAGATGGCATTGCACGCTGACACAGCGAGATTGAACGGATTCTTGTGTTTCCTGCAGTTTTCTTTTTGCGTTGGGCAGAATTGGGTACACCTACACGAACAGTCACTTTTCTTTCCCCCCTCGTTGCAGGCACAGGTCTTGGGCTCTCCTCGGTCATGCTTTTACATCCGATGTGGCCTGAAGGCTTTGTCGCAAGTCTGTTTCCAAATTTTGCTCCTGCGGTTTACTTGCTTCTGTCCCCAGTGCGGACTCTGCTTCCTCCTCAGAACCAGTGTCAGAAACACCATCATCTGGCTCTTGGGAAACTTCATCTTCAGCAAGTAGCTGATTGAATTCCTCAACCAATACAAACTCGATATCATCCGGCTCACTTTCTGATGGTGGAGCTGGGACAGGTTCCTTAACAGGTGCTTGGTGAGGACTTCTCTGTTCCGGCGCTGGTCTCACACATGGATGGAGGTTGGACCGATACATGCTCTTTGTCAGTCCTCCATCTAGGGTTTCCACTGTGTAAGTGGTTCCTTGTACCTCCACAACCTTGTACATGGTCGAGGCGCATGCATCCTGTATCTTATTTCTCAGAAACATAGGTACACGAGCTCACCCACATCAACAGGTGGACAGTAGACTTTCTCCTGCTGCTGGGCCATTCTCTCAGCCGTTTTGCTCTCAGTCATCTCTGTTGCCCTGGCATGTGCATCTGAGTCATTCCTGGTGTACCGCAAGCCAGTCGACTGTATCACCTTTGACTTGTTGCTCTTGGCCAAGCAAGGCATCCACTGGAAGGTGAGGATGGACGCCAAACAACAAGTAATGGGGTGAATGTCCCTTTGTTGAGTGTGGAGTCATACTATATGCATAGACCAACTCTGACAGGTATTCCGGCCAACGGCGTTTCTTTTCAGGTGGAAGCGTACGTAGAAGATCATGTAGGGTTCGGTTGAACCTTTCACACACGGGTTGTCTTGGGGGTGATAGGGTGTGGTTCGGGTCTTCTTAACTCCATGGAGCAGGGGTGGCCAACTCGCGGCTCGCGAGCCGCATGTGGCTCTTTGGCTGCTTCAATGCGGCTCCCGGGCTTTCACACGACAAGCGTCGAAAACGCCTTGGAAGTGGCGATGCCATTCAAACAAGGCGCTAACTACACAGAACGTACTACTTCAGCCTATCATCAGTCCCGTTACTTGATTGACATAGAGGACAACCAATCAGATGACTGCATCACCGCTCATGCGCAAACAATGGTGCAAAGCTCGTCAGTGAATTACCTCTGATTTTAAGGCAGGGGTGCCTAATATGTCGATCGCAATTGACCGGGAGCCAGCGAACTGCTCCCAAGTCGACTGCAAGGGGTGGGAGGAGGACATGGGTGGGAAAAAAAGATTTGTTTGTGTCTTTAGCTTTCGATCATTTTCTGACCGTTCCGACTGTTTCTCATCATGGCGTGCGTGCATATGTGCCCGAGTGCACGGGTGGGCACCCGCGTGCTTGCGCGCGTGTGTGTGTGTGTGTGTGTGTGTGTGTGTGTACTTGCACGTGTGCGATGAGGTCGAGCGTGGGAAATTGGTCGCTTTAAAAGTCGATCTTTGAGCAAAAAAGTAGCCTTCTGAGTTTCCGAGGTTGGCGTTCACCGGTTGCACAAGTGTTCCACTCGTGAACCCAAATCCTCGAATCGGTGAGCCAGCATGGAGTCCGCGTCACGGAGTTCCGTTAGCGCCTGCCCCTGCTAACCCACCAGTTGTCCTTGGCTGGCCAGAGCGGTCATAATTTTTTTGGGGTCTACGGGATCCATGTTGGTCGGGTCATTCTGTCACGAGCGTGGTGGTGGAGAACCCCAAAAAGCAGGTAGGAGGGAGCAGCAAGATGAGCTTGACAAAATGTAATAAACACTGAGAAAACCAAATCAAAACAAGCAAAGTCCGACAAACAACAAGAATTCAAAGTAACAACAAAACCCATGGCATCAGCAAAAAATATGATACGATAAACACAAACAAACAGAAGCAGTGGCAGCGATAGAAACAGCAATAGCAACAATGACCCGACACCGAGTGGTCGGGCCGGGAGTCCTTTTAACAGAAAACCTAATGATATGATGACCAACAGGTGTGCCGCTGTTGGATGAGCCCTACAGAGCTACCTGTTGGTCCCAAACAAATCAACCGTGACAAAGACTTAAAATGGCTTATACAAATAAAGATGTATTGTATACATACACACACACACACACACACACATATATATATATATACATCCAATGTATGTATAGTCCATCATTTTATTTAGTTTTTTGTTTCCTGTCATTAATCAGCAAAATGGCCATCTGTCAGTGATGGAGTGATGGACCTTCTGGAATGCCCACCTCTGGTTGTTAGTTATACAACTGCATGGTGAATATGAACATTTTGCATCTCAGTATGATGCAATGCAAATTTACTCACCTAAAATTGCAATTACAGCAATAAGGTAAGCTTTGGAAAAACATGCAAAAGCCACACTTTGGCAGACAGACCAAGCACTTTGTAGTACTGCAGTTAGCAAACCTAAATCAAAATCGAATCTACAGTAACTCTAAAACATCTCATGCAAGATCAATTTGTTTGGCCATGGCAGGGGAATATTAGGTGCTTCAATTTATTGTAGGCTGCAAGCAGTACTTCTTACTTTCTTCCATGAAGTAATTTTTGTAACCTTTTACTGAAACACCTTTTCCGCACAAAAAACGAAACAATAAAAACAAACAAACAAAAAAAAAAGATCGCTTCCTCACTGATAAGCAACTACAGATCGACAGAACAAGGGGCTCCACTGTTGACTGCAACAGTCCATGACAGCCTTATCAGCATGCTGCTCCAATCATGGCACAGAACAATATTATTGGTGACATATCATTTGGTCATCAACTGGACGGCGCAGTAGGCAGTAAACAATAGAGATCTCAACTCAGCTAACTGTTATCAGAATGAGAGGAGACACACAACTTGTGGTCAGGTTTTGATGCCTTTTATTTTGACAGGCAGCCAAATTAGCATTGACAAATAAGCTTTGTACAACATACATTATATGTGAGAATTTCATGATGACAACTGTTCTTGATCACGAGAATAGCTTTGTACTGATTTGTAAAAACAAAAGCATGACAAAAATATTGATGTTTGTATACGTTTTACAGCTTCCGCCTGTGCCACACTAAACTGCAGTTAGACTACATGCATGCGGCTGCAAGCTTTAAAAGTAAGAGCTAGTTTTGATGTGGCTGTGGCTGCAGCGCCACTTTAATCAAAATCTTCACTCTCCAGAACGTAAGGCCCAGAGGTGACCTGAGTTTGTATTTCAATTATTCACAAGTCCAAAGGACTCACTGTATTTTTTTTTTCTACCCTGTCATCAGTGTTGTCATCGGAGCAAAAAAGTCGAGAACCCCAAACCTGTTACTTCTGTGCACCTTAGTTATGAATGACATTAGAATGGCATTATAGCGGCATACATTGAATTGTTATCATTATCCGACAAAGTGAATATTCAATACATGACCTACGTGTCAAGATCTCTCGACCAAAATGCAAACTTATATGTGACAGCTTTATTTATTTTACAGAAAATAGCTTTTCAGAGAACGTGGCTTGAATCTGTCTTGCTGAAATAAGGAAGGAGGTTTCTGAAAAAGACGTTTGGATGACGGCATGTGTTGCTCTAAAAACCTCTATGTACCTTTCAGCATGGATGGCGGCTTTACAGATGTGCAAGTCATTCATGCAATGGACACTAACACACTCTCATACCATCGTAGAAGCTGGCTTTTGAACTTTGCGCTTAGAGCAATCTGGGTGGTCCTTTTCCTCTTTTCCCCAGAGTGCATAAAGTCCATATTCTCAAAACATTTGGAATCTGGATTTGTTAGACCAGAGCACACGTTTCCACTTGGTATCAGTCCATCTCAGAGAAAACGGCAGCATTTCTGGAACGACGGAGATTATTTAAATTTAGAAGCATAAGGGACGATGACACACACACACACACACACACACGCACAGCTTTTGCTGTGTACAGTAGAGTTTTAACTTCAGGGTGTCCCCGGAGTCAGCTGGGATAGGCTCCAGCAAGCCCGCGACCCTCGCGAAGATAAGCAGATTCGAAAATGGATGGATGGAAAGATGGATGTTCTCATACTTGTAAACCAACATACAAATAAACACTGATTTGTAAACACATTCAACTGTAATTTTGATATTTGATCAAATGCAAGATGAATATCATTGAGGGAATGGTAAATCATTTCAGATTGATACACTAATTAAGGTACAATTGTATACAGGGTGCCTTCATGAAAACGTGGACTAAGCTGGGCCAGTCCAAGCCATGAAACTGCGGGACTGAAAAGGAGTCCCATTCATTGGTAGACTCTCTGGATTTCTTTTAATGCATGCTCATTTGATTGTAAATATTTTGCCTAAACTCTATATGATTGACAATTGTTGTTTTACGAGTGTGTTATGGCTGCTATGGGAAAATGTACTAACTCCTGCTCCTATTTTTGCCATGGCACTCTTGAGAAATTGATTTTGAATGTCAAGGTTTTTTTTTAAATGATGTTTTCAATACATAAAAACATGACCTAATATGACTGTGGGCAACCCATGCAGTGGCTAGCACATCGGAGAGTGCCAAGGCTTGGGGCTCAAACTTCGCCTCTGGCCATGCTGTGTGTTTTGTCTGTTTTTCCGGTGCTTGTCAATTTCCTCTGGGTACTCGGGCTTCCTCCCATTCCAAAAACATGAATGTTAGGTTCATTGCAAACAAGTGTTTTGTTTGTCCGCATGTCTGAACATGAGTCTGAATCCTTCTTTGTCTATATATGTAACTAATCGAGGGTATAAACCACTTCCAAACCAATTTCAGCTGTGATGAGCTCAGCTCTCCTACAACCTTAGTGACCTCAAGCACTAAAGAGAATGGACGGAATATTACTGTGCAGCCATAATGCATACACTAACATCTGATTGTGATTATTTGTTTTATTAGTCCCGAATTATTGCCTTTTAATGGACGAATATCAAAGGCTCTTGAAATGATGTGATGGCATTGACAAGAAATCAAAGCGTGAACAGACATCGAATAATGTTACCTTTTTGGTGGTCACCATGGGGTATTGGAATGATTGTTCTGCTCCATCAGTCCACCTGTTTTTGAGCGCTGATCAGGGTCATATTTTAGGTACTTAATATGCTGCACTGGTTGCTAGCCAATCGCAGGGCATGTAAATAAACAAGAAATCACACTCACATTTATACTTATGGAAAACTTCTATTTTCAATTTTGGGAACATTCATGTTTTTGGAAAGTAGGGACAAAACAAGCTGGATTTAACAACGGCACCAATTTGCCGGTCAAGTTTGAAATCACTGTCCAGTTTAAGGCCCAAGTTTGAGACTGTTGACTTAAGATAAGGAGACAGGAGGCCCAAGTCAACAGGATGGGATGTGCAAGGGCCACTGGGACCAAACAGTATCACCTCTGTCTTCTTTTCATTGAAAGTCAAGAAATTTTGTGCCATCCAGGTTTTGATTTCTTCCAGGCAGGAAACAAGTGGCCTGAATGAGAAGGCGTCTTTTTTGCTCAGTGGGACATAGATCTGGCAGTCATCTGCATAGCAGTGGAAGGAAATACCATGTTTCCTTAAGATGCAACCCACTGGGAGCAGATACAGCGAGAACAGCAGAGGCCCCAGAATTGAGCCCTGTGGAACACCACATGACAGGGGAGCAGTGCGTGACTCAGAGCAGCCAAGGCTGACACAAAAGGTTCTGTCAGCTAAATGGATAGTTCCCCAACAGTTTAAACATGCTGTGGTCCAACCCTTGATCAAGAAACCTGGTCTTGATCCAGATGTGCTGGCAAACTTCAGGCCCATTACCAAACTGCCTTTCATTTCAAAAATTTTGGAAAAAGTGGTGCACATGCAGTTGAAATCTTTCTTGGATGAACATAACATCTTGGAGGTCTTCCAGTCAGGTTTCAAGACGATGCATAGCATGGAGTCAGTCCTGTTACGCGTTACTAATGACATCCTTCTGGCAAATGACACTGGAGACTACGTGTGTCTAGTTCTATTGGATTTAACTGCAGCATTTGATACAGTGGATCACAGTATTCTGCTGACTCGTTTGCAGCACTTGGTGGGCATTGGCGGTAGCGCTCTTCAGTGGTTTAGGTCCTATTTAGCTGACAGAACCCCTTTGTGTCAGCCTTGGCTGCTCTGAGTCATGCACTGCTGCTCCCCTGTCATGTGGTGTTCCACAGGGCTCAATTCTGGGGACTCTGTTGTTCTCGCTGTATCTGCTCCCATTGGGTTCCATCTTAAGGAAACATGGTATTTCCTTCCACAGCTGTGCAGATGACTGCCAGATCTACGTCCCATTGAGCAAAAAGGACGCCTTCTCATTAAGGCCACTTGTTTCCTGCCTGGAAGAAATCAAAACCTGGATGGCACAAAATTTCTTGACTTTCAATGAAAAGAAGACAGAGGTGATACTGTTTGGTCCCAGTGG
>NW_017805153.1:1047702-1053038 GCF_001891065.2 Hippocampus comes | reverse complement strand
CTCGTAAGAGGGAGCACATAACTCCTACTCTGGCATCCCTTCACTGGCTCCCCATACATTTTAGAGTTATTTTCAAGATCCTCTTATTTGTTTTCAAATCTCTAAATAACCTCGCGCCACCTTACCTCTCTAAGCTCATCCGCCCCTACACACCTGCCCGGCGCCTCAGGTCTGTGGACCAGACATTATTAGAAGTACCAAGAACTAAACTGAGGCTCAGAGGGGATCGAGCCTTTTCTGTTGCTGGTCCCTCTCTCTGGAATGACCTCCCACTGAACATTCGGCAAGCCTCCTCGCTGACCATCTTCAAAACCCGCCTCAAAACTCACTTGTATTCTTTGGCATTTGACTAAGCATGACTTAGATTGTTCTTGGTTTTGCTCTTCGGTGCTTTCTACTGTTTTTATTACCGATTTGCTTTACTGTTTGTTGTATAAATGTAATTTGCTCCATGTACAGAACTTTGTATGCAGCGATGGCTGTTTGAAAGTGCTCTATAAATACAGTTGAGTTGAGTTGAGATTACAACTTATTCCTAACACTAATTTTTTTTTCAAAATTCCAAAAGCCATAATTTTGTTTTCATTGTCTACTTTCGACAATTTTTTTTCAATTCAAACCATTACACCTTCTTCATTTTCTGCCAGAGCACTGAATATCATTCTGTCATTCAATATCGTTTGCAAATCATTCCAGTTTGTCATCTATCCTCTTAGCCATAATATGAATTTCTTCCAACATTGCACTCTAGTTTTCCGTGTTAACCCATATATTTTATGTTTGCAGCATTTGAAATGCTGAATATTAAACATCACACCCCAACTCCAGCACATTCTATTCTGTTTCAGAAACACCATCAAAAACTCAAGGAATAGACTGAAAAAAAAAAAAACTGAAATAGATTTTTGTTATGCTATTGAAAATGCTATTATCATGCGGCATGCCACACATTAAATGGCCAGTGACAACAATAATGCCTACTATTGAGTGTGGTAATTATGACTAGCACAAATGCTGAAATGAAATGTAGCCATGGTAACAGTGAGGAGCAACGATGGCAAAGTGTTTCTGGTGTTCAGTCTGTTCATGTGTGCTGCTATGGTCATATACAGCAAAAATTTGCCAATGTGAACTCAAGATTAAAAAAAATATACAGTATATAATAATAATAAGAATTAAATCGAGCAATGTCAGATTTTTATTCCAGTGAAGTCCTATTTTCTGTGTTGCAAGATCCAAAGGCCCCAGCTTTCTCCAGGCCTTATGAAGGTTTTGGAAGCTAGACTAATGAGAACTGTATCAAATAGCAAGCCTGTCACATTATGCTCACTGTGAAGGTCAAAATATCCTGTCATGTAACATCTCATTAATGTAGGTGCATGATGATTTCACCGCTCTAGGGTTTTTTGACCGTGTTACACCCCCGACACACACATACACACTTAGTCACTCCCACTCCTCCCACCGGCAGCTGTCACTGCCCCCAGTGCATCTCAAGCATTAGTAATCCATCACTGCTGTTTCCAGTTTGGGGTGGTGGCGCTGTGACGACATTAAGGAGCCAGAAGACAGAGAGAAGTGGAGAGTGAGTGAGACGGGTGAAAAGAAGGGGAAGTCAAAAGTAGAGGTAAATGAGGAGGGAAGGAAAAGGACGTTGGTGAGAGGGAAATGTTTCTTCGAACCAAGCTTAACAACTTGTTTATCGTGAATCATTGTGGTACACGACACAAGGACAGGGTGACGAAACAGGACATTCATGAACTGCCATACATGAATGTAATGTGCGTCATGTAGGCAAGTGTCAGGGATGTGCTAGAGACACAGGACGTCGTGTTTGTGATGAAGGGTAACAGGGAAGATGAGACATCGATGGAGAAATAAGGTTGAGGGGACGCGGAAGGAGAGGCGGCCATTAGATGGCACTGTTGAGTGGTTGATTTGGCTTCTCCAAAGCTTCGCATCTCTATGTTCCCTCCTGCCTTTCCTTGGTCTTTGTGTCTATCTGATGTTGCGTCTTACTCATTCTCTTCTCCATCTTTTTACCTTGCTCGCTTTGTATGCTGCACGTTATAGAAGTGGGGAATTAAACATATCGAAGTGCACGTTGAGGCCAGAAGCATTGACAAAACCAACAAAGCTTCTCAGAGAAAAGTGAGTTTATTTAATTGACAGACCTTATTGTGCACGCACACACACACACACACACACACACACACACACACACACACACACACACACACACACACACACACACACACACACACACACACACACACCTACAACCTGTGTAAAGCGTTCACCTACTTATATTGGAAGTGGACCCGGTTTCTAAGCCGCACATAAGGTGAAAGACACATGCAGAAATGCTATGTACTAATCAGAGACAAGGCTTGTAAAGGGTCACTCAGGTGTGGGCGAGCTGTTAGTTCAGAGGGAGGCCAAATGTGATCCTTCCAAGTGGGGTGCAGTGGTTGTGTGGCTGGTATAAAGGGGTGTCGTATTATAGCGCAGCAATGTACAATATTTGAATTTTTGATGGAAGATTCAACTCCACTGATGATAATTGCAATGCACAAGGGGCAGCAGACATGAATGAATGTGTAATGGTCAGTCACTGGTGTTGACTTGGATACTTAGTGATTTGTGCGAGTAAGAGTAGGAAGAGGAGGAAGAGGATGGGGAGCAACCATAGCAGAGAATTTGAAGAGTGTAGTTTTACATTACGGAGATGATCCTCAGACTTGTTTTGTTTTTGGGAATTACAAAACAAAGAAGCTGGCACATATTTTGTCATTGTCCAAGAATGCATTACCTTAAGCCTAGTTCAGACGGCAAGGTTTTAAATTTGTCGTCTGACTTCCAAACTCTGAGAGACCCCAAAGGTGACGAGGGAAAAACAAATAATCACGGTGACAACAGTTTTAAACATACCATGTGTGGTGTACAGCTGCACGGCAATGTCAGCACATCACACACAAACCGGTTAATTTACAAATATTCTCATGGCAAACGGAAAATCTCGCAGAACCTCTTGACATTAAACATGAGTTCTGCGGAAACAAACATGGCGGACGGAGAAGCAACAGGGGTCTCAGATCGTATCTAGACAGTGGCGCTAGTTTTAGGATAATTTTTAGCGGAAAAAAAAGCAACACAAAAAGAAAAGGTGTTGGTCCAAAGGGTGGAGACATCATGAACACGGACTGTACCTGCTACAGCGTCATGTTTTTTACTCATAGAATTGTCATGAAATGTTGTATAAACATTCACGCTGTTGACACATTTAAACAAGTTGCTCCTCCATACTCGACGTCCATCGTACTTTGTTGTGCCATGACTGTTTTGATTTTGGCTTCCTACCACACTTCCTCTCCGCCTCATCACCTTGCTTTCTGATTGGCTGCATGTCACTGTCAAATGGCTGCATGCTTGTTTGTCCTCAGAGCAGGCACACACGGTGCGTGTCATCCCAAAACAATCAACATGTTGAATACCCCCGATTTGAGGTCGGACGTCCTCCTGAGCGGTTGAGGTTAGTCTGAGCACACCACACACGGCATGATTATATGATAAGATTATCATTGCAGCCATTACGAGAATCGGGGTTGAACTACGGTTGTTGGAAGGGGAGATACGTGGCTAAAAGTGGGCCGATTATCCTGCCGTGTAGGCCGGGCTTTAGCTGGGATGCATACCTATGCTGTGACTTAAACGTGATCAATGGCTGTGCTTAAAGCAGGGTGACCCAAGTCTTGTCCTCGAGACACCCTAAACCCGGGATGACCAACCTTTTTTGACTGAAGGTCGACTTTTCAAGCAACCGACCTCCCGTGACCGACCCGCTACCGAACGTGCACGCATACACACACGCATGCCACGATGAGCAACAGCCATAACGGCCCAGAACTAGAACGAAACTGAAAAATAAAGTAGAAACAAGAGCTTGTGAAGTTGTAAAAAGGAATCAGGGCCTACCTTATCGAGACCTGACGCGGCGGCATGGGACGCACTTTGGCAGAGTCTTAAGTGCAAGAACGTCACTATAGTAGTTAACGTGTATCGTTTTAAAATTTTCCTCCTGGCACTTCAGATTCCCGTTCTTTGCCAGTGCCATCGGTGAATTGTACATGAAAGAAACTTTGAATGAGAACAATAAAAATAAAAAAGATTATGGCAACAGCTCTAATCGCAAGCTGCAAGTGAAGACTGCTGACCACTAATAACTTCGAGTGATGCGGGTCACGTGCCGCTGTAGATTTAAGGTGACCTGCTTTGTTATAGTTTATTTTTCAAAAACTTTTTTTTTTTTTTTTTTTTTTTTGTGAAAGTGAAACTGAGAGGATGTTTAGGGTACAGTGTGCCCTAACACAAACATATAGAATATTAATAACACGCACACAGACACACATTTTTAAAAAAATCTCTTTTCCTATAGACCCCCCCCCGCGATCGACTTGGAACCAGTCACCAGTTACCAGGCTACCGGTCTATCGCGATTGACTGGTTGGGCACCCCTGCCCTAAAAAAATCTGTTTTACATGTTTCCATCCTCCCACACACCTGATCTATATGATCAGGATCGTTATCGGGCCTCTGCAAAGCTTAATGATGAATTATCAATTAAATCAAGGGTGTTGGAGGAGGGAAACATGTACAAGAGGCTGGATGATAAATGAACAGTTGGGGTTCTTTGGGTGGAAAAACTACATACATTCCATTAAGAGCTTGTGTCATGTTCAGATGTTTTCTGTATTGTGGTTTTGATTAATGTTTTTCTGGTGTCCCTTTTGTCAATGCCTGTCTCTTTAAGTTTTATTGTGTCCACATGTGCTTGTCCTTTGGGTCAATCAATGAGCTCCTCCCAACCCTTTGTATAACGACCAGGTGCTCCATGTTGTCTCTTTTGGCCTGTTCACAAGGCACACATTTGGTCCGACGCTGCACCGAAATATTTTGTTGCGATATATTTTACACCGGAGCAAATTTTGTGGAGCGGTCACACGTGCAAAGCCGCTGAGCGTGACCGCACCGGCGCAGTGTCGGCGCAGCTCCACTTGCGGTCACACGTGCAGTTTCTGCTGCGGACCAAAACGACAGGAATGCGGAAGTAAAACAGGTTCGGGTCGGGCTTCTCTCTCGCGGACTTTTATTTATTTTTCTTTTAATAAATATTATGGCGGACACTATTCTGTCCTTGTTCAGAATAGATCCACTTGTCGGCAGTCGTGGAATAAAAACGTGTTTACAGTCAATCGTGTGTGCTCCTTATGACTGCCACAATATATGTTTTAAAAAATGTATACTAAAACGATGTGTGGATACTAAACTAAGGAATA
>NW_017805153.1:1045345-1047633 GCF_001891065.2 Hippocampus comes | reverse complement strand
GGCCAGACGCAGTGCGCACGTATGTTAATTTTGTTTAAACAATCCTACAGAAATAATTTCAGATATCTTTACCTATTTATTTGATTTGAATTATTCTATTTAAAGCCTAGTAAGCCGCGGGATTTCTCTGCGTAATTATTCAAATGTGCATCGAGATTTCTCTTTGTCTGGCCTCTTATTCTGTATTTCAGCGTTATTTCGTTGTGCAAATGCATTGATCATGTTCATAAAAATATGTTGATTATTTTAACCGTAAGAAATCTTGTGTTTTTTTCTCCCAAAAATACTCACAAATAAAATATGAAATGTCGGGTTTGCTTCGGGCTCGGGCCTGCAAATCGGGCTCGGCTGACATCACTGCTTTCTTGATCTCTTCTTGATCGTGAGCGCTGTCTTCACCGCTTAAATCACGGACACTTTTACCGGGAACGGGGGTGCACGGCCGGGCTTCGTCTGTGTCGCTGGCCCCCTCGTCACTGTCGACCGGGGTCGGATTCCGTGCATCTGGTAGCGAGCGTAGCGAGGCCACTCCCCCGCAAGCGAGCATTTGCTCTGGAGCAAATTTAACCCAGCTGCATTCACACGTGCACATTTGTTCCGGCGTAGCGTCGCGAACGAGCGTTTGCTCTGGAGCAGAGTTTTAAACCAGCTCCCTGAGGTGGATCAAATTTGGTCCGATATAAGCTCTTTAGTGGAGCTACGTCGGAGCAAATGTGCACGTGTGAACGCTCGACTGGCGCTGCTTCGGCGCAGCGTCGGACCAAACGTTGCCGTGTGAACGGGGCTTAAGTTTGCCTGTATTTCAGTTTCCTGGTTTCTTTCTGTGGTTGCTGGTTCATTGTTGACCATCTCTGCCTATCCCTCATCCCCACTTACACTCCCATGCTGAAGAAGATGAAACCACAGACAAAATCAATAAAAACTTTGCCTGAGGGAGCCCTCTCTCAACTGCAGGACTGCCTTTCAAGGACTGAATGGGTTTTATTCTCCAACCACAAACTGCAGGAGTACACTGACACCGTACTCTCCTACATCAAAAACTGTGTTGACACTGTCACCGTCAACAAAAGGATCAGGGTTTTTCCAAACCAAAAACCCTGGATGAACAGTGAAGTCCATTCTCTTCTGAAAAAACGTAACACCGCCTTCAGGTCAGGGGACAGGGCCCTGTACAGCGCGGCCAGGTCAGACCTGAAAAGAGGCATCAGGGAGGCCAAAGCGGCCTACAAAAGGAAAATAGAGGACCACTTCGCTGTGAATGACCCCAGGAAGATGTGGCGGGGAATAAATCACATCACGAATTACAAAAGCAGAAACGCGGTGAATGCTCGGACTGATGGCTTGCTGGTAGAGGAACTTAACAACTTCTTTGCCCGCTTTGAAGCAGTCAGAACCCCAGCAGTCACTCCACACACACCACCCCCCAGTACTTCCACACTAACACTTCAGGAGCACGAAGTGAGACGTGTGCTAAAGTCTGTGGACCCCAGAAAGGCGGCTGGCCCGGACGGTGTACCCGGTAAGGTACTGAGGGCATGTGCAGACCAACTGGCTGGAGTTTTCACCAGGATTTTCAACCAGTCTCTGTCACAGGCCACTATTCCATCCTGCCTCAAAGCCTCCACCATCATTCCCGTCCCCAAAAAATCAGCAGCTGACAGTATCAATGACTACAGGCCTGTTGCACTTACGCCTGTAGTCATGAAATGCTTTGAAAGACTGATCTCACAGCACATCAGAGCCTGCCTGCCTCCTACTCTAGACCCTTACCAGTTTGCCTAAAGGGCAAATCGGTCCACCGAGGACGCTATAACCATTGCACTCCACACCGCGCTGAGTCACCTGGAGCAACCGGGAAACTACGTGAGGATGCTCTTCCTGGACTTCAGCTCAGCCTTCAACCACATCATTCCGGAGATCCTGGTCCAAAAACGGACTCACTTGGGCATCTCCACCTCCATCTGCCAGTGGGTCAAAAATTTCCTCACGGACCGCCCACAGTCCGTCAAATTGGGCCCCCACTCCTCCTCCACCATCACACTCAGCACCGGTTCTCCCCAAGGATGTGTACTGAGCCCCCTGTTGTTCACTCTCTACACATCTGACTGCTCTCCAACCCATCCCTCAAACACCATTATCAAGTTTGCGGATGATACGACCGTGGTCGGACTCATTTCAGGCGGAAATGAGTCATACTATAGAGATGAGGTATACCGACTGACGAAGTGGTGCTCAGCAAACAACCTGCCACTAAACACCACAAAAACAAAAGAGATTATACTGGACTT
>NW_017805153.1:1008483-1045275 GCF_001891065.2 Hippocampus comes | reverse complement strand
AAGGATGCATCCCACCCCAGCAACCACCTGTTTGTTATGTTACCCTCGGGTCGGCGTTACAGATCACACAAAACCCGGACAAGCAGATTCAGAGACAGTTTTTTTTCCTAAAGCCATTACTGCAATAAATAATCACAGAATATAATCAAGCTACTGCATTTTAAACCTGAACTCATCTACCTCACTTGTGCAATCAGGAACAGCTGAGCCATCCATTTTCATGTGCAATATGTGTCCTGAGCGCGACATAAGCCTCAGTCCACACTACCAATACTGCTGCTGTTGTTGATGGTTGTTTGAATATTGTATTTATTGAACCGTTATTTTATTCTATTTTATCTTTTTTACGAAATGCACTAAGGAGTGGCACCCAAATTTCGTTGTATGCTATACAATGACAATAAAGGCGATTCTGATTCAGATTCTTCTGATGATGCTGGTGTTTGTATGTTGTCAATGTAGTCTTTTTTACCCCTCTGCTTGTTTCAGTACTTTGATGAACCTTTGTTATTTTGGACTTATCTTTGCACTTTGGTTTTGAAGATAAATTTTATATATATATACATGCAAGTGCTCTTCAAGAGCCTTGCATTTTTTGTTGTTTTTGTCTTTTGTTTTGTCACATGGTGTTGTTGTTGTTACATCGTGAGGACGTGATGTGGACTGTTTTCAGCATTTTTGGCCACGACATTCGTCAAAGAAGAAGAATCTGTGCTTGGTGGTTGCGCCTTCTTGGCGGCACGCGTGTACCAAAACAGATTTTCATTGGGAGGAATGTCGGCACCATTTGACTGTCGTTGCTGGACAGCCCCGGGATGCTTTTGTCTTGCACCTGTGATGGGCAGCATTTTCACAGCCCCACTTTGTTCAGCGGAAAGGTCGGTGCTGATGGACATTCTGCGGCTGGATGGATGCATGGCTTGAGGAGCCGACGATGAGAAGAAAGGAGCGTCAGCGCAGAGCGCCGATGCGTATGTGGAACTGGGAGTCGCGGCACGGAAGTG
Organism: Hippocampus comes; assembly: GCF_001891065.2. NCBI lineage: Eukaryota > Metazoa > Chordata > Actinopteri > Syngnathiformes > Syngnathidae > Hippocampus > Hippocampus comes. The sequence goes on along the minus strand of NW_017805153.1, from coordinate 1,044,271 downwards.
ATACGGATTTACATGGGACAGAGATGTGAGACAATCTCTCTTTTTCGTGAATGGATGCTACAGCTTCTTGTTGCTTTCAAGCTTAGCTTGTAGCAGACGTGTGCACATTTCAGCATGACGTCTTTGATCCACTGTTGAAAAGGACACTTTCAATCGCTCCTCTTTGATCTATAACTGCTTCAAAAAACAAAGTGTATGCAGGAAAGTGGTTAAGATTGCACAATTGTCTGTGTCGTATGTGTTGTCTTGTATTATTTTGTGATTTTGTGTGAACTTTTCTTTTGATGGCGGCGCGGGCACCTGCAGCGGCTCCTCTTGTTGCATGTTGTCTTGAGAGGGAAGAAATTTCATCTATGCTGTATGTTGCACCGACAGCACATTTGACAGTAAAGTTGTACTTGTACTTGACCTTGAATACTGTATATACAGGGTGTCCATAAAGTCTCTTTACCATTTCAAAAATGTATTAAAAATGCAATTGATTTGATATTTTATTCAGATTTGTTGTATTGTATTCAGTGTTTATTACAGTTTTTTTTTTACCTCTTTTAGTACACTTCTACATGGGCACCATTAGTTGCACGAAGCACATCAAGACGGTACTCGATTTCTTGCCATGTTCGCTGTAGCATAGCCTCATCAATTTTGGCAATGGCATCAGTAATCCTTTGCTTTAGGTCAGTAATGTCCCTTAACTTTGTTCGATACATGATATCTTTAACATAGCCCCATAGAAAGAAGTCCAGGGGAGTGATATCTGGTGAACGTGGCGGCCAAGGAATTGGCCCATCCCTTCCAATCCACCGGTCTGGAAATGTTTGATTGAGGAATCCACGAACATGCAGCCCCCAATGTGGTGGTGCGCCATCTTGCTGAAAAATGATGGTTGGTTGAAGGTTATTCAGTTGTGGTGCCACATATGCGTGACAGCGAACATGGTAAGAAATCGAGTACTGTCTTGATGTGCTTCATGCAACTAATGGTGCCCATGTAGAAGTGTATTAAAAGACGTCAAAAAAACTTTAATAAACACTGAATGCAATAGAACAAATGTGAATAAAATATCGAATCAATTGGATTTTTAATAGATTTTTGAAATGGTAAAGAGACTTTATGGACACCCTGTATATCTATATAAAACACATCCTGCCGCCATGCTTCCCTGCATTTGGGTCCTCAACCCTTGAAATCTGACAGAAGCAAAATTAACCACAACAATATATTTCCTTTTCGCTTGTCATCATGATGGTCGTGGGTGAGCTAGACAATGGGTGAGAGACAAGGTGCACCCTCAGCTGCTCATTAGTAATTGCATGGCACATGCAGCATAGATGAAAACCATTCAGTCACACTCACACAGTATTCAGTTAACATGCATGATTTCATGCAAACAGAAGGATGAGTACTCAATGTAAAGCCACACAAATGCGTGAAGAACACGCAAACTCCACACGGGAGAGCCTGGGCCGAGATTCAAACCCAGAAACTCGCAACTCCCATGCAGAGAAGCTGACCAGTAGGTCAATGTTTAGCCCAGTTTTAAACAAATTCAAGTTAAATGTCATCCATTAGGAACAGCCCCTCCATCCCTACCGCCAATCGTCCAGGGAGCGTATCCTGTTTTTGATCGCCAAATTATGGTCATTGTGATGCTTGTATAAAAATATGAGTAGCTGTGTGTGCTCAAGGATTCTCACAAATTTTGACGTAGGTGTACTCAAATGTCAAGGAAGACTAAATGATAGAACCATGACATTTAGGATCTAAAGAGCAACGTGGCATCATACCTCTCAGCGAAAAGACAAAACCGTATCATTCCAGTCATGGCAGGAAATTGGAATGATATCAGTATTTGGGGGAGGTCAAACATTAAGGTCACAGCATACGATTCTTTTATCCATCCATTTGCTACCCCTTACCCTGTTCACGGTAATGAGTGAGCAATAAGCAGATGAGTGTGCACAAAAGGCAGACTACACCGTGTACCGGATGGCAGACAGTTGGAGGGCACTGCAAAACAGTCACTCAGCACATCATTAGTTCACTGGCACAAGCAAATCATGAGTGCTCAGGAGATGTCTTAAAAAAAAAAAAGTCTATAGCGAGAACATGTTTTTGACACAATTTATTTTCTATACTGTATTAAACATCATTTTTGTTGTGGCGTGTAGTTTGCAATTGCAATTTGAAAAGAATAGAAATGGGGAAAAAAAAGATCATTTCTGATAGAGCTAATGTATGGATGTTGTTAAATGGTACAGCCTGTGTGTTCTAAGAGTCTGCGTGAGCACAGAGTACTTACTGACTCATGCCTGTATCACATGCTCATCAGGGTGTTAATTTGGCACACTGTACTCTGTTAATTTGTTGACATGCTGCAATCACGCTAAACATAGATTCAAACCATGACCTGCTGCACAACAGCAAGACTAACGAGTCTGCTTGTCAGTATGGCAACAGTATGAAGCAGTACAAATGTTCTACAATTTTTAATGCTTCAAAACATAACAGTTGTAAATCAAAAAAAAGAAATGAAGAAAAAAAAAAAAAAGAAATCCCCGTCTCACCCCTCGGGTGGTGTCCGTACCCCATTCAGCTCGGGTCCTCTACCAAAGGCCAGGAAGATTGAGGGTTCTACGCAGTATCCTTGCTGTTCCCAGCACTGCACTTTTCTGGACTGAGATGCCCGATGTTGTTCCCGGGATCTGTTGCAACCACTCATCTAGTTTGGGGATCACTGCCCCGAGTGCTCCGATCACCACAGGCCCTACTGTCACCTTTACCTTCCAGGCTCTCTCCAGCTCCTCTCTGAGCTCTTGGTATTTCTCGAGTTTCTCGTGTTCCTTCTTTCTGATGTTTCCATCACTTGGGACCGCTACATCCACTACAACGGCTTTCCTCTGCCCTTTATCGATGATCACGATATCCGGTTGGTTCGCCATTACCATCTTGTCAGTCTGTGTCTGGAAGTCACAGGATCTTCGCTCGGTCATTTTCCACGACCTTTGGAGGTGTTTCCCATTTTGACCTTGGGGTTTCCAGTCCGTACTCTGCACAGATGTTTCGGTAGACTCTATTTCACATCAAGTCAAGTTTATTGGTTCAGAAAATATGACACTTTTCCAAACAATTGCTGCAGGCAGGTTAAGCAAATTGGCGGTATTGTGGTGGATCACATCCGAGGGGGAAACTTTTAGTCTTGGTTGGTGCGAGCACAGATTGGTATCGCCTTGCTCCAAATCTTCAGTGTCAGCCAGTCATATCTTTGCCTAGTGTTGGGTTTTACCGACCTGTGTCCCCACTGCGCAATTACTTTGTTTAATTACCTGCTCCCAATTCAGTTAAGCGGAATATCATTTTCATCCCCATGCTGTGCTGTCTTCTGAGGTCTTAGCAGGGAGTACGTCAGAGATTCAGTAATTTTGTTGCATCTGCATCAACTGTTTGTTTTTGTAATGGCGTGTCCGCGATTTCAATTGTCAAATAATGACGACAAACTTTTTACTTGACACTGCAGCATATTCAAAATTTGGCGATGTGTCAGTTGTACACATACTATATATTCATACACATAGTAGTCCTGATTTCTTTAATTCACATAGTAAAACTATCCAAAAGTGTGACATTTGGCAGCCATTGTGAAGCAGGCTGATGAAATGGGCCGATTTGTGCCGCTGCATCAAGTCAGTATTGTGGGAACTTCTTCAACTAAAGTGGAACCGTATGTCCCCATGGGATGGACTCTGTGCCTTTATTCCATCGGAAAAAAAAGTTGTTGATCACATTGAATCTCCCGTCTTCTGCTGTATATTTCACCCGTATCATTGGTTAATATGTGGATTGTACGGAGCACATTCACTGTACTGACACAATGTATGAGAATGACATAAACACCACTGAGACAGCATCATTGTTTTTCTCTGGTTCGGTGCCATAGTCCAAAATCCAATTTCAATTAAGCTGCTCAAAAGACTAAAGGGGTGTAAAATAATCACAGCCCGAGAGGGACAAAGAATTCTATTTACAGTTAACGGTAGTGAGACTTGGTTCTTTAATCTGGAGGGATAGAGAAGTACTAAGTGATACACATTGCAATAAAAGGGATTACGGAAAGATTAGAAGCTTGGATTGTGTTTCCCCAAAGTGTGTCCACTCAAGTGAGGTCAGTGGTAATTCAAAGATTATGATGAGATGCCAGTAGGTTTTGAAATGAGAATTGAGGAAAACAAGATTTAATTCCCTCGTCAGGGTTTGGATGTCTAACTCAATGTCATCGGTTACTATAGGGGTGTTCACACGGCACACATTTGCTCCGGTGCCGCACCGATGGATTTTGTTGCGATATATTTACACCGGAGCAAATTTTGTGGAGCGGTCACGCGTACAAAGCCGCTGAGCGTGTTAGCACCGGCGCAGTGTCGGTGCAGCCCCACTTGGGAGCAAAACGATAGAAAACAAAGAGCTGTCGTGTTGGTTCTTTTTAAAACATACACAACTCAAGCAACTACTGTACAGGCACGTCCTTCTCCTTCTCGGTCTCCGTGCCTTCTGCTCGAGAGTGACCGCCCCCGAAAAAAGCAATGCATTCTCGCCGTATGTAATCAAGTCTTCTCATGCATGGTGAGGCGACTCCCCCCCCGCAAATGAGCATTTGCTCTGGAGCAAATTGTAGAGTTCACACGTGAAAATTTACATCGGTGCTGCCCCGCAAACGAGCATTTGCTCCGGAGCAAATATTTAAACCACCTCATTGAGGTGGGTTAAATTTGCTCCGGAGTAAGCTGTTTTCCGGGGCTACATCAGTGTAACTTTGCACGTGTGAACGCTCAACTGGGGCAGTGCCGGCACAGCACCGGAGCAAATCTTGCCGTGTAAACACCCCTTTTGTCATCTCTCTGGACAACCATCCGCGCTCACATCCACACCTGGGGACAATTTTGAGTGTTCAATCAGACTGCCATGCATGTTTTTGGAATGTGGGAGGCAACCGGAGTACCTGGAGAAAACCCATGGAAAATGCAAACTCCACACAGGGAGGCCGGAGCTGGAATTGAACCGGGTACCTCTGCGCTGTGTGAGGTCGATGCGCTAACCACCATATTATATATATATATATATATATCCTCGTCTCACCCCTCGGTGCTATATATAGTATATGAGGACCCCATTCAGGGCAGAGATGGGGATCCCAAATGGGAAGCTTGCCGTTAAAATTCAAATTTCAAAGCTGAAGATAGCCAGCGCCATGACCTACACTGGATGGAGGTGCTGAGGTTTGTAATGTCGCTTTCGAGCTTTTTATGCTTGATTTGAATCGTCATTAGAGACTGAATGTTCCTGTATAACCAAGTGGAAGTTACATGCTGGTGTTTGCTGTTTCTCGCCTGGGATTTTTGTCATTAAAAAAAAAAACGTTGACAACCCCCCCCAAAAAAAAAAAAGTTTTTTGCAATACCCTGTCTAGAACTCTAATTAAAATATGAAGAAGTGAATGATGGCTGATCCCGTGGATGAGTCTCACTGTAGGGGAGTTGGGCATTTGGCTGGTAACTGCTCTTCACTGTTAGATTTGTGGAGTTAAGCTCTGTGACAGATTCAGATAGCAGTGGGATAGAGATACTGTCACCACTTTATGCCGGACAGGAGTCCAACTCAAATAAACTTTTTTTTATACTAGGAGATTATGTATGGCAGTCACCTTCGTCCATAACAGACACACATTCCTTCTCTAAGGAAACCCCAGCACCTGACGCAGACCTTGTTTGGCCGGGCGACGTCTGAGCCGGCATGTCATTCGTTTTATTGTCTCTCATCATTGTATGAGGTAGGCATTAGCCTGAAGGGTCTTGCCCAAGGACCCACACTGGATGGTGTTATGTGCTCATTTCTTTTGCCCCAAGTGGGATTCGAACCCTTATAGTGTATAAAGATAGCCAGCGCCATGACCTACACTGGATGGAGGTGCTGAGGTTTGTAATGTCGCTTTCGAGCTTTTTATGCTTGATTTGAATCGTCATTAGAGACTGAATGTTCCTGTATAACCAAGTGGAAGTTACATGCTGGTGTTTGCTGTTTCTCGCCTGGGATTTTTGTCATTAAAAAAAAAAACGTTGACAACCCCCCCCAAAAAAAAAAAAGTTTTTTGCAATACTCTGTCTCGACATCTAATTAAAATATGAAGAAGTGAATGATGGCTGATCCCGTGGATGAGTCTCACTGTAGGGGAGTTGGGCATTTGGCTGGTAACTGCTCTTCACTGTTAGATTTGTGGAGTTAAGCTCTGTGACAGATTCAGATAGCAGTGGGATAGAGATACTGTCACCACTTTATGCCGGACAGGAGTCCAACTCAAATAAACTTTTTTTTATACTAGGAGATTATGTATGGCAGTCACCTTCGTCCATAACAGACACACATTCCTTCTCTAAGGAAACTACACCATGTAAACCATCACAATATTTAGGTTTTGCCACAGAAACCGTTTTATAGTGCACCCGCCGCCCTAAGCTATGTTGCTCGAATGGAATGATCTGATAAAGTGGTGCAGCTGACTCATGAATGTTTGAACGAAAACAACCGCGTTCTTCACTTGCTATCTGTGGGCCCCATTTGTCTGCAAAGCGACACTTCACATTGGTCTAATCTCCCAAAAACATGCTGCAAAATTGCTTATTTTTGCTTGACGAGAGTGATTTTGGCCCAGAGGGCAAAACCTGTGCAATGAACGTGTCCTGCATATGGAAAAAAAGATCTACGGTGTACTCTTGATGCAACATAAAATAAAATAATAATAATGACAATTTCTGTTTATTACAGTGTAAAACTGCAATTGGCTTTGAATTCTTAATCATTTTAACAGTGCATATACTGTACTGTTTTATCCAGAAACTGTCATTTGTTCATGGCTGTCTCAGAGATTCGTCGTTAGTATAAAATGTTTTGTGAACACAGTGCTGCAAAAAAGAAGTCCAAGGCCTGATTACAATTTCTTTATTAGACCAGGGTGGCGCAGTGGGCGACTTGTTAGCATATTCAGCTTCCAGTACAGAGGTCCACAGTTCATATCCCGGTTCTGGCCTTCCTGTGTGGAGTTTGCATGTTCTGCCCGTGCCTGTTTTCTCCGGGTACTCCGGTTTCCTCCCACATTCCGAAAAAAAATCCATGATCATAGAACACTCTAAAATGTCCCTAGATGTGATTGTGAGCGCGGATGGTGGTTCATCTACTCACTGTATGTGTGCCCTGCGATTATCTGGCAACCAGTTCAGGGTGTACCCTGCCTACAGCCCGAAGACAGCCGATGACTTTGAAGATAAGTGCTTCAGATAATGGATGGATGGTTGTTGAGACCAGTAATTCTTATGGTCGGTCAGGTTGTGAGCTCATTATAGGTATTACAGACAAATACAGTAGAAAACAATAATAGGGGGTTGTCCGTTTACAACAACACTAGCATTCAATGTTTCAAGGTTTTGAACGGCCCCCAGTGTTCTAGTTTGTACACTATTGCCACAAACGCTGTCTGTGGTCATGAGCACAAGAAGCCATGCTCAGTTACCCCTATATATGCTGTTTCCCATAATTTCTTTTACATTTATGGCCTAGAAATTTTTGTCACACAAATATTAAGTGTAATTGAGTGGTAGTCCTGAATATGAACGTGCATGCTGGATTGGATTTACCTTTGATTTGGGAAATAGCATTCTTTTGACAGGCATGTGTCGGAAACGTTATTGAGGTCGAACTGTTATTGTACGGTTTCCCACATGGAACAGATTAGGTGAGGGACTTTCCTAAAAATATGAGATAATATTCCGATACAGTGAACCCAGACATAAATGCAGTCCCCCTGTTCACTGGCTTTTTCGGGGATATCTTTTTTTGATTATTCATTGAGATACAGACCTAATCACTGCTTTTGTGCTTTGGCCAAAGTCATATATAAAAACATTGCTGCAATATTGCCAACCTGTCCTACCTTGGGGATAAGGAACAACAGTGAGGAGAAGAGATTCATTTTGTTATGCCATAGCCTTTGTCTAACAAAAATAAAAGTGCATTGCTGTCATTGTGTAGCATCTCTAGGCAATGACATACCTTTTCTGGTGAGCAGCAAAAATATGGTTCATCAAGTTATGTTCATCCTGTTTGGTTCGGAACTGAACCGAATAATATTTTAGGATCCAAGAAATGCCGCCTCAGACAAACTGTGATAACAAGAAGATTTATTGACAGAAAAATGCACCGACAAAACACAAACATAAATCACTGGTCACAAGGATCCAGGAAAAAAAAAACAAGGCATAAACAAAAAGCAGTTGCAAAAGGCAACGGTAAAGTAACACAGAGAAGACAAATGAAATGACGAGAGTCCATTTTACACGAAAAACAAAAGCAAGATCAAAAAGACTAAATAATACCAATACTTACAGAACGAGGAGCAAAGACAGCAAAACGACTATGAACAAGAGGTCTAGAAAACAACACTTGAGCATAAACAGCAAGCAAGGTATACAGTAATCCAAAAGAGAGTAGGCAATTTAGCAGTCCTTAAATGCTGGGAACAAGGAACATGTGCGCCTCCTGGAGGGAAACGCCCTTGACTCCAGCTAGAGCTGGAACAAAATTAAAGACAGATATGACACATCCTCAGTTTCTTCAAGAGATTTTGTAAAGCACTTTTTCACCATTTAAATGTGAAGTTATGTTTAAAAATATCACACGTGTTTTCAAAGGCTATTTTTGAATAATATTTAGTTTCCTTTATTGTTCTTCACTTCTATCAAAGTGGGTCGCGGCATGTTGGTCACAGGAAGACAGCAGTTGAAAAGCATTCAAACTCAAGATCTGAAGAGATCATTTTTTGTGGTTTATGTGATCATGATCAACAGGTTGCCCCCCCAAGATCAACCATACCCGTGATACAGCCCCCAATGAAAACAAGTTTGAAACCGCTGGTTTAGACCCTTTAGTTTATCTTGAGCATTGACACTTTTTAAAACCTGAAACTGTAAAAATAATGAGACATTGCAAGACTGAGGTGATCCATAGCCTTGGTCTCATCTCATATCTATCAGGTTCTATTGTTGAATAATTTTTGGTTCTGTGCGACAATACATAGACTTTGAATGATGGCTGCAGTTATTATTTTGAGGCATTAAAAAAACAAAAGTCATTTGAATGATCAAAAATAGGGGGATGCACATCTTATCTATTTAAAAAAATGCTTTGTGTCTGCAGAGTCAGAAGTGGTCAACCATTTTTTTTGTTGTGACTGAAATTTAATAAATATTCAGATGCTTATAAACTATCTTAAGCACAGATATTCTGATCAGGGTGAAATTTGTTATTCTGGATGAAACCCACCCTCCTTTCAAGTTGCATTTGCAGTGCATGGTCAAAATGAGCCAACAGCAGGAAGAAATAATGTCGCTCATACAGTATGTCAGAAAATAAAGCTTGACATGAAAATAAAATCTAATATTATGGAATGATCTGACTAAATCCTGATTATTTGTGGATATGTTGTCTGATGTGGATTAGATCTCTGCCAAGTGTATTATTTTCCGAAATAAAGTACAGTTATATTAGCTTCTGGTCGCTTGACAGTACATTAGCTTAAAACACTGGAGCACTGAAACAAAATCCGATATAAGCATTGAATCAGAACCAGGCAGAATAGCCTGCTGTGTCAATGCAGCCTTGGTTATTACAATTTCAGATTATAATTATGCTCATCAATTTTACACAAATATCGAAGCCTTGATGGAAGCCTGTGCTCTTGGGGTTTCTGGCAATGCCATTAACAAGTCAGTGGCAGTAGATGGACGGAGAATAATAACTTACTGTGAGGTAAACATTCAAAGTTGAAGAGTAACAGAATCGATCAGTAAAACAAAATTAGCCATTTAAATGATTTAGCATGACTCAGGACAAAGTATTTTGGGAGGTTAAGATGCATTTTGTTGAGTATGACTTTAATTCATACTGAAATTCTGCTTCCCTGCCCCCTTTCCGATTCATACATTCACACTTGTTTCTTTGCTTGCTGTGTTTTGTCTCAACACTCCGTCAGAGTTTTAAGTAGTCCTTTCCGTCAACCTGGGTCATCATGGTTTGTTGACGTAATCCTTGTCTGATGTTGTCGTGGCTCGTGCTCTGGCTCAAATGACAGCAGAACCGATCGGGCCTCTGTGTTCAGTTGTCTGACAATGCCTCTCCTCAGAGCCTGCCGCTCCAATCTGATCTGAAAGCTGATGAGAAGCAGTCACGGCAAGCTACTAGCGTTTGCTAGAGAATACCGCAGATGGGGATTGGAATGGATGGAGTTGGTGTCAACATCTTTCACATTATTAGCTAATGGCTCCTGAAGCTGTTGCTGAGTTGTGCACGCAGCTCATATTTTCCTGATGCCTGCCGAGCACGGAACAGAGCCTCTTCAAATGCAGCCACTTGATTAGCGATGCATGCCTGTATCGCCGATACACCGAACCATTCAGCGAAAACTCCACACGATATCAGTTTGTCCTTTCTTATGCAACTTTGCTCCCTCACATTGTGGTGGCCACAACTCGGAAGTTACCAGGCCGCCTCTGCCACCACCTGCCAAAAAGCAGCTCTAATAGATGAGATGATCAAATGACTCCCTCAACGGCACCACTGTGGCTGTTGTTCAGGGAAGGTAGATCACAAATTATTATACTCTAACCTGAGTTTGGAAGCACGAGTGCTGATCTGAACCATGAAATATTTCATCACTCTTTCCTTGGGATGGTTTGCTGCCTTTGAAGCTCAAGTTCATTATGAGCCTGTTTCTAGAGGCGCTTTTCCATTAGCCCAGCTCCACACCGAGACAGCCTTGCTTGGCCCCAGATGTTTGCATTTCTATGAGACTTTTAGGGGGCCAAGGAGTTACAATGGAAGTACTTTTCGGAGATGGTTCGGAAGCACTGGCCATCTGGGGCCGTGTTGACACCCTGATCTGATTGGCTGACAGTGATGCGGCAAAGACCTCCGACGCACATGCCCATTTCCTGGTGTTAGACGAGCCGCCCGCTCGCTCATCAAAGTATTGAAAATACATTATATACAATAAACATAATATTGTTTGACATCAACACTCAGGCATATTGACAATTTCCAATGTATTAATGAACTTCGCGACCCTTGTGAGGTTAAGCGGATTGGAAAATGGATGGATGGTTAAATTATTCACAAGCGCATAACATGCTCACTCACTGGGGGTCTGAATCACTTGAATGAGAGGTCTCCAGCAGCAGAGTAGAGGCTCGCCGTTCCCCCGCCCAGACCGACCATAGTCCCCGCCCCGGTGATGGCAGCTTAGGGTGGCCCCCTGGAGTGCTTCAGACGCGGCAAAGTGAGGGCGACGAGCCGTCGCCTCAGAGAGGCGACCAAATCAACTGTGACCTCTCCATTCAGAATGAATGAGCGCTGCCAGCGAGGTTTGCATGCCACACGCCGCATCATTTTCGCTCCATTTCATCCATGGTACTTATGAAATTGTAAAAATGGTTCATTACTGTATTGTTATCCAACTATCCATCCATCCATTTTCTAATCCATGTTATCCCCACGACGGTCGCGGGTGTGCTGGAGCCTATCCCATCCGTCTTCGGGTAGTCGGTGGAGTACACCTCCAAACTGGTTCCCAGCCAATCGCAGGGGAAACTGAGAAGAACAATCATTTGCGCTGACAATCACACCTAGGGACAATTGAGTGTGTTGCATTAACCTGCCATACATGTGGGAGGAAACCGGAGCATACAGAGAACACCCAGACAAGCATGGGGAGAACATGCAAACTACACACGAATACATTTGAAATTAGTCCAAAAGGAAAAGAATGGATTTTTACACCCTGGGTTCTGCCATTCCACAGATTGCAGCCGGGGATCCTGGTGGTTAAAGTAGGTAATTATCTTCAACTAAAAGTTGATGCTGCGTTGCCCAAGTATTTCTGTATACTTGATATAGTTTCAAAAAAGTGAATTTGAGGCTTTGCAAAGTGTTTTGGACAACATGTAGTGAAGCGTGATAAAAGTGCACTGTATTCACCGTCCTTTTAAATTTGGATGTTAAATGTTTGTTTTTTATGGTGTGTTTTTCAGCAAAAGTACAATTAGGAATCCATTCAAATGGATTTGATATTCGTTGTTTAAATGGACGACATGAGTCAGGAGTGTACAGGACTTGACACAAAGATGGGAACACCAGATACGAATCAATTTTATGATATTGCTCTGTTTCCCCAACAAGACCTTGAAATGAGCCACCGTAGGTCCAGTCTCCTTCACAATCTGCCTGGTGGCCTCGATGACTTTAGTGCGGCCAGTCAAGAGGTGAAAGTGTTGGAGTCAATGTAGGGCCCTCTTGATCAACAACATGCAAGTGCTTTGCCAAAGCTAATATTTGCATGCCCGGGATATATGTGTGTGTGTGTGTGTGTGTGCGTGCAAACAGTAAGGTTTCATCAAGACCTTTATACCAAAAATGTCAGCAATGCCTCCTGGCTTCACACATGGCTGCAAACCCCGCAACTCCTACCCTTCTGAAGCTGTCATTCTTGTGTGTGTGTGTGTGTGTGTGTGTGTGTTTGACTCTCTCAGGGGGCATTGCTAAACATTGAAAAACTAAAATATCTAAAAAAAAAAACACTTGCAAAACTACGATAAACGAAGTTATCTTATGCTGATGATATCCACTGCTCTCACTTTGCTTGCCTCTGCTGTCCAACTCTGATTCATGCCACTTATGTGTGATGAATCATGTGGTATTAAATGTGGGCTACAGTACGGCACATTTTTCTGAGGTTTGGCTGCCTTGAGATCAGTAAGGGCTTAATGACATGTGTGGTGATGTAGAGAGGTCGATACTACTTGAAAGACCCCTACCATTTGGATAATGACTATCCTCCATCCTTTTTCTCTGCCTTCTCCGTCCCATTATTTTGTTTTCCAAACTGAGCGTCAGGAAGTAATTCTCATTGGCAGAGGAAGGCATTTTGGATTGGAAGCAAGCATGCAAGGCTCCTGGCACGCCTCTAGGGAGTGCTCAGGAGCCAAGATCAAGAACAGCAAAAAGACAAATGTGATAAGTGGATGAAGAGAGGGACGACTGCAGAAGTGGATGAGGGCATCTCTTTGGTGTCATGGCAACCCAGACAATGTCATTTCCTTGTGGTGATCTCTCCTGGTGCTAAAAAAAAAAAAAAAAAAAAAAAAATCATTCACCCTACAGATTCTAAACCCCCTCACACACTCATAAATGGCACATCCACTCCTACTCTCATTGTATTATGTTAGCATGGCTCATTCTATTATTCTCCCCTATGTTTGCATGGAGAATGCGCTGACCCACCTCAGAGACTGATTACACCAGCCATGTGAACATTATCTGCCTCCAGTTTTCCAATTCTTTCTTTTATTTGGGCATTGTTCTTCTTAAATAGTAAATTGGGGCAAAGGCAAAACCTCAGTTGATAATTCAACAAGAACCATCCTCTGCCAAAACGCTGTGGAAGGAGAGTGCTACCGGTGTTCACTGAGATGTTGGAATTATGCACTGCATCGGAGATTTGTGTTTTTTTTAATATGCGCAAGTGTGTCAGTGCTTGCACAACCCAGGACAGCTCCCCATTGAACATTTTTAGTTGAAGCTAAATCCCAAAAAAGAACAAGTCAAAGGTGTGTAAACTGTATATACCACAGACTTTATATACAATCAGCACTAAATAGCAATTACTGCTTGTTGTGAGAGAAAATACTCCTGCGCGATATTGCTCACTCACCACCCTTCAATGTAAACTGGCATTTTTGATACAGTGGGTTGATTTCCACTCTATTTTTTTCCAGCGATGAAACCCTGTTTGGTTAAAAAGTGTTTTGAGTAGTCGTGCGTTACATTGTTGTTAATTCTCAAACTTCTAATTGACCTTCATCACTATTTACAGTGGAATCCAGAGTAAGCTTACCTCGGCCAATATACACTGTGATGGGCGGAACTAGGGGACTGAACGTGGCAAGCGGCTTTTACTTGCAGAAGCAAGCTCAGTGTGTGGAAAAAAACAAATGCCCGTAAAGACAATAAAAGCTCTGTAGCTCGCACTTTGTACACTGCATTGAATGCACATATAACAAACCACCGCTAACAGCTCCACCGCATGAAAAACTTCTCCAAGGATTCAAGCCTGTCATATAATGTCACTTATCAGAAACGCTTCATAAACACTAATCGGTGCATCCACCAAAACTCAATGCAGCCCTGCTTACCTTTTGGCTTTGATATGTTAGTTGTTTTTGTGAAATGGGGCCATGCCTAGAACGTGCCACGTCTTCTCGAAGGGAAGATATTCACTGTGGGGGTGGTAATATGGACATTTGCCAAATGATGACAGTTGAGTCGCAGTCAAGTATCCGGTGTTTTCTCTCTTTTTTTTTTTTTAGTCAGTGAGTGGCTTAACAGCAGCTACTTTCAGGGGGTTTTGGCAACGCGTCTGTCTGAAGTGAGCAGTTGGTTATTCACTGTAACTCAGAATAAAGAGACTTTGCAGAATTTTTGAAAAAGTCAGATGGTATTGAAGCAAGGCAGCTAGTTAATGGTTTCAACTGCTGAACCGTTTTTGTTTTTTTTTAATCAATTGTATCAAATTCTATGCATAATTGAGTTATTCCTGGGTTATTATTGGTGTTGTATAATTGGTGATTTGTGCTGATGTTTGCTCTCATGGGTTGTTCTTTTTTTCCTCATATAACATGCAAATTCTTTGGATTTATCTCTTGAAAGTTCTGGCGCTATTTGAATCGGTCGATTACAATTCATCTCAGTAAGAAATGTTGATTTGAAAGTGAAAAATGTCCGTTCTATTTTGAAATGGAATTGAATGCAAGCAGAACAAGTTAGCGAAGCATGTGAGTTTGAATTCCCTGCACATTCTGTTTAATTATATCCAATATGACAAGGCAGCAACAGAAAAATGGAAGCATCAAACCTGACCACCTGTGACGGCTTGTCAATAAAGCGTGCAAGGGCTTCGCCCTCCTGCCCAGCTGAGCCATATTGACAGGGACAAAAATTAAATAATGCAGATAAAATATCATGAAAATATTTAAAATTTATGTACATGTGTTTATACATCAGCAGGGTCAATAGTATATGGCTATTCCTGATTAAAATAAACTCGTTTATCTCTGGTGTCACAAACGATGACGGACTTGCGACGTGGACACACACAACTTCGGCGATCGACTCTTGCTCAAAGTGTGACATGCGCAGTCAGTCCTTGTGCAATCCACACGTATGCCACTGCTCACAGCCAATAATGTTGAAATGAAGTCAACATGAAAGCCGACGTCATTTTCTGTCCCGCTCCAAGTTGCTCATGCATTAGACCGCAACGTACCACATCAAATATGGCCGCCATATGGTCGCCTACATGGTGGCCATATTGGATGTGGTTTAGCTAGGCTTCCACAGTGTGTCTAGTTTTGCCTTCATATTCCACTCAATAAAGTCACTATTCAGTCTATTTCAAGAAGGGAATGTGGGGCCTTGGCCATTTGGATAAGAACAAGTCTGGTGAATGAATAACTTAAACATAGATTTCTCAACTAGGGGTGCCACCTTTCAGATCTGGAAATAAGGGACACTCTTCACGGCGTATCGGCAAAATCATGCGGGCGAAAGTAATTTGAGGGTTCGGCTCCCAATCACCCTGAGATGCAGACTGAAATCATCTGAAGCAGAGCATTGCCTATAAGCTATTAAAAAGTGCTGTAAATTAAACAAAGATTTGTCCTTTTAACAGTTATGAAACACTTAATAGCCTGAGCTTGAGCATATAGACCTGGCCTACTGTATTGTAAACATATAAAGTGCCTTAAATTAAACAAAGCCTGTCTGGGGACAATTTCACTGAAAGAACTGCTGTAAGTGTAACAACTGGGGACATCCTTCACTTTCAGAGGAAGAAAAAAAATGAAACATTTGTGAACTTGTATGTCTCCATGTTCGAGTCTGAATAAACTGAACTCGGCTGAACTTGACTATAGCGTATTACATGCATATGCTGGAGAGTGCTGTCACAGCTGTAACAACGCCTCTCTGGGGACACTTTTACTATAATAAGGATAACTATTAAAAAATTAAACACTTGTGTGAACCCGAATGAGAAGATGGAAAAAATGGCAAAAGTGCAAAACAATCAGGCAGCGGCAGCGCAAAGGGGCTGGGCTGCCTTCCGTGCAGGCAGACAGACAGACAGACAGAGGATTTGGCATAGAGCAGGAAAGAACGCACCAGACGTAGGCTACGCTCGCGGGTCCGCAGGTCTCGCGTCCTGCCCGCCAATACCACGTTGCTGTCTTTCATATTTCCTGACTTTTATTTTGTTCATTATTGTTAAATTCAGTGTTCACATTTGTATGTGACAGACGCATGGGACAGTTAGGAAAATACGGAACAAACCGTGTCCCGTCACATTTAAAGGAAGATTCTGTATTTTACGGGATGTGTGGCAACCTTAAAGCTTTTAGGTCTTCAGAAGGGTGTCGGTTGGATTTTGTGTACTGTACTGTGATGGGATGGCATGTTGTTTAGAGCAGATGGTTTAATCAGTGAATGGTGATGAATCTCCTGGCATCTGTTCGGTCCTCAGCTGGAGTGACTTTGTGTTTACTTTTGCCTTTAAAAAAAAAAAAATGCCTTTCTTAATTCGAACATCATGTAATACTAAAACACATCCCCACTTTCCAGTGTAACAACCATAGCTGTATAAAAACACAATCAGAAATAACCAATCAAAATGTTATTTTCTCATTAAAATATGTAATAGCTCCTTTGACAAAGCATACAGGAAGTGCAGTTTCAATCCCTCTCGACAACAACACACGAGACTACTAAAACTACCAGCGCCCCCAACGAAAACTCCACCAGCTGCCACTGCTGCCCACATTAATTAGCTCACATTAGCATTGCATTAACTATTGTAGAGGAGCAGACAAAACTTTTAATACATTTGCATTCCATGAGTTTCTAGTCATTGTTCGTAGCGTTATCGTGCTGACATTTCTGACATTCACTGTCAGGGCGCTCACTTGCAGCCATGTGCCACTTTGCCATGCAAGAATCACACGTCCTCGTCCTCCAGCGGGCGAGTCCACAAACCGCCACGCTGCCATGGCAACTTGTGCAACATCCTGAACAAAAGGTCAGTGCTGCCCATGTTGAAAATTAGTCAGTGTGCAAAATTATTTGATGCATCCCAACGGTTATTCAGGAGGTCAGTGATTTTGTTTGAAACAAGACTTGTCAAAAAGTAAAAAAAGAGATCCGGGTGATGTAATGTCTGCAGGGTATTGTTGGGGATAAAAACGTGTACCTCCAAACATCAGCCTTCATTATCTCCCTGTGTCTTGTGAAAAATTAATTAATGAGTTCAGACTTTTTTTTTTTTTTTTGCTTCAAGCACCTGCAGCTGACATGCCATCACCACGCTTAGTATTCTTCAGCTCCAGGGTGCCGCTTGAATTAAAGCTGGCATTCGCCGAGCGCTTCCATGCGTCCTGCGTCGCTTCCTATCGTTGTCACTCTTCCACATGGACAAATGGGCCCCCAACACACATTCAAAACTCAAATGTTATGAAAAACTTTCATTGACGTCAACCCTTAAATCACAGTATGAGTTTCGGAAGTATGAAACAGCCATCATTTAAAAAAAAAAAAACAAGTCATGTTGGCCAATAGGAACAAAAGAAAAAATTCTTACAGTTGCCACAACCTTTCACATTTGTGCACTTGGGTCTTAATGTGCAGACAAATGCCGTCGCTTGCACACACGCGCGCGCACACACACACACACACACACACACACACACACACACACACACACACACACACACACAAAACTGGCCGCACTAGATCACATTAGCCCTCATATCTATAAGCACAGCTTTGTAAACACACACTTTGACATTTCAAGTTGAAGGGTGGTGGGTGCGGGGGGGAGTTGCGGGTTAAATGTCACACAAAATTAGCAATTTGGGCCTCGTTTCTGATGCGGAGCGACAAATCACGCAGCACCGTAGGTTGAAAAGAACTTGCTTTAGATGGATGATGCCAGACAGAGAAGAGAGTGCGAGAGAGACAGAGAAAAACATTGGTAAAAGAAAGATGGGCTAGATGGGAAGAGGAGTTCAGTATTAAGCAACATGGAGGCTGCCAGCCTCAAGGCTCATAAGGGCACGTATATCATTTGGACGTTACTGGTGTCGGAGATGCTGGACATAGCTTTACCAACAAGTGTGCGATTGTTGTGAGTATTTAAATTCTATCCTGTAGCTTATAAGCTGAAGCTTGATCTCCCTCAAGTGAGACTTGTGTGATCCACCGGCATGCGGAAGCCACTTTTCCCCCTCGCTACTTCACTCCTGAAATACTTTCACCATTGCAGAAATTCCACAACAAAAAGCACCGTTAATGCCGTTCATGTTGTGGCCTGTGTCTATTCCGCCCTTAAATTCATCTTGCCTGTTGCAACTTTGTTTGACTTTGACCACAGATTTCGAGAACAAAACCTACTTACTGTAAGTCATAGAAAATATTGGTTGAACGGCTGCCAAGCACAAGCAATTAGACTCCAGCATTACCATACATATGCTGGCAGCTTTTCAAAAGTAAAGGTGCTAAATTTGGTTTGTTCCTAACAGTTGATATCAAACCAGTGCAATAGTGAAGTGCCCGCCTTGCATGGGATGTAATTTGTTCATCCTACTTTGGTCTGTTGTGAAAAGGAAGAGTGGTGTGGGACCCTTGAACTCTAGGGGTGTACCTGAAGTTACTGTATATTCAAGATACTGTATGGAAAGGACCCATGACCTCAAAATGGTCCATTTTCGTTACCAAAATTTATGCAGACATCTCGACTTATGCCAGTGGTCTCCAAACGTTCTCCTCCGAGGGCCACATAGAGAAAAGTCAAAGGAGCCAAGGGCCACGTTGGCATTCTCCAACTTAATTGAACTTTTTAAAAGTGTCTGTTAAATGTGGTGCGGCAAATAGTTGTAGTTTTTTTTTGGGGGGGGCTCGCACACACACCCTTGTATCGTATTAGAAGAGATTCACCCCTGCCCTAAGCAGTTCTTCACATTCAAAACCAAAACACGGCATCTTTAATGAGCTGATCATTTGTAAAGCAGTGTGATCTTAATTAATAATTAATATGTTCAAAATCAGACCTTGATTATAATATACTGTGCAATCACATACTAAGAGTTTTTACTCAGTTCAAAATTAAAGTGCAATATTTGCTTTCGCTGCTTGTTACTTCTTGAAGAAAGTGTTGTTTTTGGTTTATACATTTTTGCACTTTATTTTGTTGTTTTTCAATCCAATTATGTTTTAAAAATATTTTATTCGAGTAAATGATCGAAAATTACTGCACTATTATTTGTTTTTCTTTTAAGTAAATTTAGCCTACTTTTGCTAAAAGAGAAAATATGGACTAGTGATAGTGCCTTGAATAATATCGGCTTCTTTCATTCATGTTATGGGTATTTTTATACAAAGGAAATTTTTTGTGCCTGTTGAAAATTAAAGTTTACTGACATAGCCATAAAAAAATGTTGCTTTATTTATCTGACCGTATTGGAATGTATTTGTTAGGTTTTCAGTCAATTAAATTTGGTTCAATAAACAATATGTGGTTATTTTTAAAATTTTCAATGAACATTCGATCAGTCCGGCCCTCGGCTTGCAGCAAAAATTTTTATCTGGCCCTCCGTCCATTTGACTTTGACACCCCTGCTGTAGCTTATAAGCTGAAGCTTGATCTCCCTCAAGTGAGACTTGTGTGATCCACCGGCATGCGGAAGCCACTTTTCCCCCTCGCTACTTCACTCCTGAAATACTTTCACCATTGCAGAAATTCCACAACAAAAAGCACCGTTAATGCCGTTCATGTTGTGGCCTGTGTCTATTCCGCCCTTAAATTCATCTTGCCTGTTGCAACTTTGTTTGACTTTGACCACAGATTTCGAGAACAAAACCTACTTACTGTAAGTCATAGAAAATATTGGTTGAACGGCTGCCAAGCACAAGCAATTAGACTCCAGCATTACCATACATATGCTGGCAGCTTTTCAAAAGTAAAGGTGCTAAATTTGGTTTGTTCCTAACAGTTGATATCAAACCAGTGCAATAGTGAAGTGCCCGCCTTGCATGGGATGTAATTTGTTCATCCTACTTTGGTCTGTTGTGAAAAGGAAGAGTGGTGTGGGACCCTTGAACTCTAGGGGTGTACCTGAAGTTACTGTATATTCAAGATACTGTATGGAAAGGACCCATGACCTCAAAATGGTCCATTTTCGTTACCAAAATTTATGCAGACATCTCGACTTATGCCAGTGGTCTCCAAACGTTCTCCTCCGAGGGCCACATAGAGAAAAGTCAAAGGAGCCAAGGGCCACGTTGGCATTCTCCAACTTAATTGAACTTTTTAAAAGTGTCTGTTAAATGTGGTGCGGCAAATAGTTGTAGTTTTTTTTTGGGGGGGGCTCGCACACACACCCTTGTATCGTATTAGAAGAGATTCACCCCTGCCCTAAGCAGTTCTTCACATTCAAAACCAAAACACGGCATCTTTAATGAGCTGATCATTTGTAAAGCAGTGTGATCTTAATTAATAATTAATATGTTCAAAATCAGACCTTGACACAGACAGCAGAAAGTGGAGGAAAATGCTTTAGCTTTTGAAAAGGAATTATCTTTATTTATAATGCCAGATATTGCTATTTTAGTTGTATATTGTCACCGAGCATATGGAGAAAAGCTCTATTAAGTGAATTTAGTAGTAGTAATTATTGTAGTAGTTGCAACCAACTTTTCAACACCCACACCCAATGTTATGATTTTTTTTCTTTTTTTTTTTGTCTATGCTCCAGGCTGCAAAAACCAAAACAACATTTTAAAAAAGTATTGTCAGCTGCCAAAGGACCCCACTGACTTATGCCCACTTCAACCTTTGAAAATATGCGAACGATAATTTTGCTCACTCAATATAAGAGAATGAGAAAATGAGTACCTTGCCTTTTTTTTTTGTATCTGATGCCAGGTCTCTTTTTTTTCCTTAAAAAATATAAATGAGGACAATAAAGTGCTTTTCAAGACAAACACGAATGATTAAATATCCCCCACCCAACACCGCACTCCCCCAAAAAAACAAAAAACACACCAGCCGGGAGGACCAGATTTTCACACTGTTGAGCCCACTCCTCAATGCTTGTTGATATCCCCCACCCAACACCGCACTCCCCCAAAAAAAACAAAAAACACACCAGCCGACTGCCATGACCGGAGCATAAGCCTGGAACACAAGGAGAGGGGGAGGATGACTTGGAACAAAAGTGAGGGGAAAAAAAACAAACAAAAGAGCACTGACCAGGAAGTCAGCCGTTTACTTTGCGATCTTCACTGATCAGTGCCTTAACCCGAGCACTGTTCGAGTTTAGGCACTGAAGATGACCCACAACACTTGTCACAGAGGTCACTCAGGCTTGGGTCTTCGCCCTTAATATTGTACGCCCAGTTTCTGACTGTGCCATCGCAGCCTCTCCATTCACATTTCCAACCTTTTCAAAAATGTTAAGGGATGGTTCCCATTCTAAAGTAAGAAATTCAATCAAAGCTCTCTGCTACGACAACTGTGAAAAAAAGAAATGATATAATGAGTAGTTTAAAATTTACTTGTCCTGTCTTTTTTTACTGCCCCTCATACATTACATTCAATACATTCACATTATGTCAGGATTCGAGGCGTTATTCATTTGGAGTTGTGCAGACATAGTCAGACTTTGTCAAACATTTAACAAATTCCCATTCTGTTTTCTCGAAAACAAAATATGCCTGGCAGACAGACAGCCTTCCCAATAAACTGATTGGGAGCCATGCTTGTGGAATTGCAGGTTCATTTGTGTTGACAGCCAGATGCAGATAATTGGTTCATCCAGTCTCATCAAAATTCAGGAAAGTATGATTTTCCCACCGGTTTTTATCAGAGACAATCAGCAACGGCAGCAGTACAAACAACCAAACTTTTATTTCTTGGAAGCAACATCAGCACTAAACGGGACAATCGCCTCCAACGTTATGCGCTTTGAATGCGGAATCGTTGAGTCTGTATGGCTTGGCTTTGGACCAGAGGCTGACCAAGGAACTTGACTGCCCTTCCTCCTGTCCCCGTGTTTATTTTGCAATACAAATCTAAAGCACATCGCAATTGCTTTCATGTCTCATGATGTCTCTGGATGCAATGGAAGCATATTTCTAAGGTGTCATGATTGTCCTAATCATAATGGTCTGGAAAAAATGTGTAGATTATTATTGGTAACATTTTCAAAGGCCTCGTGAATTATTTCCACAGTTTTACCTTGCTGCAATTATTGTGATTTGAAATAGCAACCTGCATCTGCGCCAATTAGTGAAAGAGTTTCACCACCCTCTCGTTTATGTGCATTTTTTTTGTTTGCCTTTTTATTGTGGACAGTAAATTGGCACAGCTGCAGCGTTAAGCAGACTCGAGAAAGCTTTTCTTCCAGTAAATTACTTTCATCCTTGCTATTGCACTGTAATGTGTTATTGCAGGGCTTCTACTGGGCTGAGTTGGGGGGATGCAGCGGACACTGATCGATTCATTTGTGCTACTGAGTTTCTTCGCATCATGCACAATACACTGAACAATAAGCTTAGCACAGATACTGGTGATAAGAACATGAGACGTCCAGTCTGGTCCACCAATTTCATAGGATAAAATCGGTGATCTAGGGTAACACGTCACAAGGAAGCAGTGCCACTTGCAGCTCAGGTGAAGGCTGAAGAGACAGCTGAAACTGTTAACTTTTAAAGTTAAAAAAAAAAGACCATTGTTTGATTGAAAAAAAGAACATCATAGTGCTACCCATCTCCAATTTAAAAACTTCATCTACACGGTAAGCGCCTCCAGCAAATACTGTTTACATTTTTTAAACATGCTGGTACCCACATACACGTACATGCAACTGTCTAAAAAGGGGAGTGGGGGGCAAATCCTACCTTTCACAAAACCGCAAAAAAAGAACGATTGATATAGATCGATGGCACAAGTTTCTCCTACGGGAGAGCAAATAAAAGTCAAATTCAAAATTCTATTCAGTTCAATGAAACCAATGGATATTTTGGCCCAAAAAAATACTTGCCACATGCAGGGTTTGTCATGATGAAGTGCATGTGAAGGTGATGCAGGGGAGAAGGCAAGGATCTATACGGTAGAAGTGCAGGGAAAAACAAAAGTTTATTTTTTGGGGGCTGGTGGGGGGACAGGCAAATAAATCTTTGCAGAAATTCAACTACAAACAGCACCGCTGGTATCAGTCATGTTGTGGCCTGTTTTTACTCTGCCCTTAACTGTGTCTCGTTTGTTACATCTTTCTTTAAATTTGACGACAAATTTCAAGAGAAAAGCTCCATACTAGTCATACAATTTATTGATTTGAAAGGCTGCCGAGCAAACACAATGAGACTTCAGCATTACCATTCGTGTTGACAGCTTTTCAAAAGTCAAGGTGCTAAACTGTTTGTTTGTTTTGTTCTTAACAGCTGATAACAGCACAGTGAATTAGTGAAGTGGCCGCCTTGCATGGGATTAATTGTGTAGCAGATTGCAAATGTTTACCGACATTTTGGTAGCTTGTGCACGCGTGTGGTTTCAGGTGCTCAGTCAATTAAACACAATGACAGAGAGATGAGTGAAAAATAAATAAAATCATGTGGGAATGGTGCACCTCTGCAGTTTCTTGCTGGTGGTGGTCCATTTTTGTGTAATAACGGCTTCTTGTATGATGACAATTTATTTCAATGTCATGATCAGCGCTGGTCATTTTGAAAGCATCGGCATCGCTACCTCAATGATCCGCACTACCTGACGAACGACTGAGATTCTCCGATTGAAACTACCGTGTGTGTGCCAACCGTTCACTTGCGCCTGCACTTCTTTATTCGACCGCGCAGAAACGGGAACAGTCCTGTTTTTCACTGAACACATTTTCCCATTCACTCTGGTTGAAGGCCCTCTTCAGTGGGTGGGAGAATAGAATGGATTGCGCGGGAGGGAAAAGGAATCAAAGGCTGAGTTTGGAAGGGGAAAAAAGTGAAATTGAGCGGGCTTGAGCTAAAAAGAGGGCCTGCAAGGAACAGATACAGAACAAACAGAGATAAAGAAAATATAGAATGGCAATAAGAAAGTCGATTCTCGTTTGGGATGAATGTTATTTGTAGTTTCCTGCCTCCTCTTTAAACACATCTTTGCTCAAATGATGGACTGTGGCTGTTATCTTTACTGTCTGGCACAGCACAGAGCCTGTTAAACGCAAGAAACCACGATGTAAACTTTATGGCACAACATTAATACATGGGCACACCAACACATCCATCCCTGCAAATACCCTGTGGGTGCATAAAGACACTGCACTTTGCTTTATTGTGCTGTCTCAGAGTTTTAGGGAGTCCAAGTTGAACAAAGGAAGGTGACTAAGTTTCTCGCGGTGTCTTTGCCAAGCAGAAAAAGCATTCACCTTCAACATGTTTGTGGAGGAAATATGTTGTTCCGTGTGTTCTCTGTGAATACATAACTGTTTTCTATTTGCTTTTTACATGGACTGGGTGAACACACCCGAATTCAGAAGCACACTAGTTGAAATCGCACACTATTGGGTCGGTGGCTGTTGCCACCGGGCACTCAATTTAGGCCAACGCACATCTGAAGTTGGTTCAATTTGGGACAGAATCACCTCCCAATAAAACAGCGTCTGTCTTCCCATGGCCAATTTCATCAGGCGCGGATGCACACTCACCATGCCTCCCGCGACATCTCCCTTTGCTCATTTTTTATTTACCTCCTCACACCACTGCTGTCCCACTTATTTGGCATTGCTGCTGGAAGTGGACAGGCTCCCTCTGGAGACAGAGCTCTCATTGTGAAGACTTTGGAAGATGATGCTGGCGCAGTGCCTTTAAATGCACACTTTGATGCGTGCGCACAGCCAGACAGAGAGAGGACGTTACGTGGTGCGTTAGCTTCATGCGTAACCCCATGCGAATGGTGAAGCTGCGCTGCCAATAAGAGCGGTGAAATAATTGGTCTGAGGGGAGTCCCGTTTTGTCTGCGTCAGGAGAAACGCCTCAGAGATAAAAGGCACAGATGCACAAATCAAAATAACACTGGGTGTCATAGCAGTGTGACCATGGGAAAAAAAAACATAAACAAAAAACAAACAAACAAAAAAAAAAAAAAACGGCAACTTGATGGCTTCTCTTTCAAGACTTTGCAGCCAAAGCAGACAGGACAGCATGTCCAAGAAAATGAGTCAACCACGAGCTGTTTTAGCACAAAGGACAGCTCCTCGCAGGCTTTTACATGATTAAAAAAAGCTCACATTAGATTTTTCCTGTCCCGATGCCTTTCTGTTGAAGGTCTTTGAAGATGACACAGATGTTTGAAATGCCTCAATTACCCAGCGAGCCGTGCCAGATTCATTGCTCTCCTCAGCTGCCAGCCTCAATTCTTTGCTAAATGAAAATTGCTCTGTGTGACTGAGTTTTGTAAACTGAAACACGAGTTTTCTGACTCCATGGCATGACAAAAGGTTTCAGTGATGTTTTTTGAAACTGCAGGTATCGTTCCTCAGGCATATTTTAGGCTCACGCTATAGAGAACCGAACAAAAACTTGGACAACTTGCATTCTCGTGCTGTTAAAAGAGGGAACAACCAATCTGCCTTATTCCCAAAAGTGACATTATAAAGAGAGGCCTCCACAGGGACCACAGTCACCAACAGCTTTTGCTGCATAGGCAAGCCAATTTGCATCTCGATCAAGAAGCACGCAAAGGCAGTGGTGTCATGTACTGGTGCAGCTCCAACTTACAGACTCAAAAGCGTTTGTTGATGGAGTGAGGACAGCGGTGAGTCCACAATTGGAAAACATCTCCTGTCTTAAAGTGATCCATTTAGTGAGAGTGGCACCATGTGTTTTTTTTTTTTTTTTGCAAGACTGAAACATTTTACTAGGCTTTGTGATTACAGCGCAAGGGCAGCAAATAAAGGCAAGAATATACATTTAAAGCAGACAGGCTTAATTTCTTCAGTTACTCTTATTCTTATTATTATTATCATTATTGTTTACAGGTTTAATGCTTTCATCACGTGACTCTCTGGAGACTTTCTGTTCTTTTGAATAGCAACCTAGCAAAGAAATGTACATGTCAGAAAGTGAATGAATGAGCAATAGATAGGACTTCTTTTTAATATATCCACTCGATCTGTGCCTGAAGCTAAAAAGTTTTTCTATCCACTGCGATCGCCACATTAACACAAACACAAATCAAAAGAATGAGTCGTCTGAATGCATTTCCACGAGCGTGACACAGTGGCCGAAGTAACAACAATAATTTTAAATTCAAACAAAGGAGCTTGCAAACCAAGTTGCACTCACATAATCATGTTTCCAAAAGGCAGGCAAAACATGCGAGCTAGATGAGTCGAGAGAAGACTGTCAGGCGAATGGACACGAAAGCAGCAACAAAGGAGCGGTCGTGAGCTCACTCGCGGGCCTAAAGGTCAACCGTAAACAAAGCGCATGAGAATGGCTTCCCTCATTATTGTCATCATCCACACACGTCTTGGTGGTGTGTTTTCGAGTGAGCCGCACGGTCCTCTACTTCAGCATACATATTCTTTAAAAAGTTCTGCTTCAAGTGGAGAATCCCTTTTTGAGAGCCATCATTTTGGAACACAGAGTGGTCACTCTCCAGGTTAGCATGCTAGCTAACAATTAATCGTTGTATGGTGAGAGCATGTATTTGGTAAGATCCAGTTGAAATTTTGATTCTTGGGTGTCAAGTTCTGATTTGAGTTTTGATTAGTTTTAGTCATGTTGGTACTCTTTCAAGTCGGTCAAGTTTTGGTCAACTAAAAGTCTGAGCATTTTAGTCTTATTTTAGTCAAAGACAACTGATGACATTTGAGCGAAAGTGGAAAATTCAGGTCCAGAAAGTAAATAACGCTGCCATAGGTGCTTCTACTCAACTTGCAGGTAAACAAGCTCATTCATCTGCCAGTTGAACAGAAACGCCGTTGGCTCAAGCCAAACTGTTTCTGCATGATCCTGTTTGTTTTGTTGTTTCAGTCTCCGGGGGGTGTGGTAGGCAATCCCTCATGAGCCGAACCTGATGCTTATCATCCTCGTTATCCAGCTGCCTTAAAAGCTTTGCTATGCCAACAACCGCCTGTCGGATTATTTCAGCCTTGCTCATGACCGTAGTCTCCAAGTGTCAGAATTTTCTAGACATTCATGGTTGTTGTTGTTGTTGTTTTTTTTTTGCTTCATAGCTTCTCGCCATGTTTTTGTGTAAGTATTTCCTTGTTAGTATTTCTTGGTTGAGCATTCTCATGCATTAGATGTACTTGTCTTTTTGTGACAAGCTAATTACGTTCTTCTCGATCCTGGCCTTTTGCAAGCATTTTTGGTTTGTTTCTTTATTTCTTGGTATTTCTTCTGACCTAAATTCTACCAATAGTCAGGGCTGAAGAAACGACGGCGGGACCCTTGAAACAGAATTAACACATTCATTCATTCATTTTCCGATCCGCTTATCCTCACAAGGGTCGCGGGGGTGATGGAGCCTATCCCAGCTGTCTTCGGCCAGTAGGTGGAGGGCACCCTGAACTGGTTGCCAGCCAATCGCAGGGCACACAGAGACCAACAACCATCCACGCTCACATTCACACCTAGGGACAATTTAGAGTATTCAATCAGCCTGCCATGCATGTTTTTCGAATGTGGGAGGAAACCAGAGTACCCCGAGAAAATCCACGCAGGCCCGGGGAGAACATGCAAACTCCACACAGGTAGGTCGTAGCCCAGAATCGAACCCTGCACTTCTGCACTGTGAGGTCGACGCGCTGACCACTGGCCCACTGGGCCGCCCAGAATTAACACATGACATGAAAGGAAGAGACTTTTTAAGCCTCGTTTTTATTTTGTAAGCCATATTTAGTCTAGTTTTTATTTATCCGCAATATAGCATTACAGATTTAATAATCATTCTACTCATGTGGCGTGCATTTTATTGCGTCTGGTCTCACGTGATAAAGGCACGTTGACCAAGATATTTCGTTGATGACATCTACAGTAATTCCAATTAATGTAATGTTGTAGTTGTTGATGTATAATATTGATAATACTGACAATGTGGTAAATGTCAGTACACATTTTCATGTGTACTGCCATGGAAAAAAAAATCAAGAAAGCAAAACAGTGATTCCAAAGTCACAGCTGTGTATCACTACTGTAAAAATATATATATCCACATTTTTAGGCCAATTTGTATATTATATATACAGTATATTTATATTGTCTGTCAAGTTCCTGCTACATCCTTTGTTTTCGCATTTAACTGGGGAGACCATGGGCTAACATTCCCAACCATTTCTGCCTGAAAAGGGAAAACAGGTGGCACACAGCTCCCTTGAGATACAGTGACAACCAGGAAAACAAATGTTGAGTCTTCTTGACTGGTAGAGCCTGGCAGGTGATTAACTTTGTCCAGGCTTCATTTTCATGATCAATGCGCCCTTAAGTGGGAGATGTCCATGTAATGCTAAATATGACACAAAATTTCTTCACAAGAAAGTATAATGGTTCTTGCCACAAACTGTTTTCACATGATGTTCCCCAACACATACCTAGTTGTGGTGTAGCATAGTCCCTTGAGAGAGATGTTGTATTTGTTGCCATGTTTGCTCGAGTTGTTAATATTCAGTAAAATGTGCAGTCATTACTGGCACCAAAGGAACGATCTTTCAACAAGTGCAAAAAGTTTATCTAGCCTTTCTTCCTGATGCTAGCAGTCTGTGAACTTAGAATAGCCCCTGTGGTTGATTTTCTTTTTATCTACATCGTCCAGTTTTTACAATTTATAATGTTAACTACGTAAAAAATGAACATGGCAAGACAACAGAAGGGTTAGGACAGAGGAACCCATAGAATTACTCAATATTGTGCTGTTATGACAAAATGCTATACTGTATCCAGGCAAAATTACACTGACAAAGCATATGATGAATTCTGCAGATTATTTAGACAATTCATTCATTCATTCATTTTCCGAACCGCTTGATCCTCACTAGGGTCGCGGGGGGTGCTGGAGCCTATCCATCTGTCTTCGGGCAGTAGGCGGGGGACACCCTGAATCGGTTGCCAGCCAATCGCAGGGCACACAGAGACGAACAACCATCCACGCTCACATTCACACCTAGGGACAACTTGGAGTGTTCAATCAGCCTACCATGCATGTTTTTGGAATGTGGGAGGAAACCAGAGCACCCGGAGAAAACCC
Organism: Hippocampus comes; assembly: GCF_001891065.2. Classification (NCBI taxonomy): domain Eukaryota; kingdom Metazoa; phylum Chordata; class Actinopteri; order Syngnathiformes; family Syngnathidae; genus Hippocampus; species Hippocampus comes. The sequence continues at coordinate 1,014,831 of NW_017805153.1, read as the reverse complement.
ACGCAGGCCCAGGGAGAACATGCAAACTCCACACAGGGAGGCTGGAGCTGGAATTGAACCCAGTACCTCTGCACTGTGAAGTCGACGTGCTAACCACTGGACTACCGGGCCGCCCTATTTAGACAATTATACAATTAAAAAAAAAAATCAAATCAAACAATATGGTGGAAAACAAAAGTCCTCGGATCAGTGAAAGTTGAAGGGATGATCGAATGCTTGCAAAAAGAAAAAAAAAATCTATAGAGAATTCATAAAACGGGATGAAAGAAACAGGATAGCTACTATAGGCCTTGTTTTGGCGCACGGCACAGCGCAAATGCCCAAGGGGCGGGACCAGACAACATTTCATATACCGATGCAGTTTGGCGCAGTGAGACAGGGGCTGCCATTTGGGCATCAACACAGAGCGGACTGCAACCTTGTCCAATCAATCAAGTGATTTCTTTCCACTCCTTTAAATGCGGCACACGTTACTCGCATAGAAGTATAAAATGGTGGCAGAAGGTAGAAGCAACACTAACTTCAGCAAGGAGGAGACCGATTTGCTTGTTCAGGAGTTCGACGCACGCAATGTATGGAAATGAAAGCAGACCTGTTTTATTGGAGAGAGAGAGAGAGAGAGAGAGAGAGAGAGAGAGAGGTTCATCTCATTCATGAGGGAAATTCGTTTTGTTACCAACCATAAATGTTTTTCAAACCTGTCCACGTGACCCGTTTGTTACAAGTGAAAAGTAAAAGCGAGGCACGGCTGGCTAGCAAGAAACATGGCGCTGAACGCTCACTCGATCGTTTACATTTTACAAGAAACGATAACATGGCAACTTTCATTATTTGCAAACTATATTCATATTATGTCTAAGTAAGGAAACACTACCAATATGAAAAAGCAGTTGCACACTCACCATGCTATAACTGGATGACTGTTGGGTGCACTTTTGATCAGCTCCGGACTGCTTAAACCAGGGGTGTCAAACATACGGCCCGCGGGCCGGATCCGGCCCGCAAAGGAGTTTAATCCGGCCCGCGAGATGATTATGTAAAGCATCGGTGTCAAACATACGGCCCGCGGGCCGGAACCGGTCCGCAAGTAGGTTCAATCAGGCCCGCAGGATAATGTAAAAGTGAAAAAAATGCCTTAAAGACACAGAATTAATATTTTTAATAATGTGCAATTCATTGCGTATCCGCAAGGGGCACTTTTTTGATCAGAGAAGAAGACAACAGCAGCCTCAGTCTGTCACTGAGACAGACCCATGACAGCAGACGCTATCAATAGCACTCTCACATTTACACATTTAATAGCACTCTCCTTAGTTTGTAAGGTGTAGGCAGGGATTACATTTAGATTTTATATGCACGTGTAAATGCTTTAAAACTTGCTTTCTTTATGAATCTTGTTTAATCTTAAAGTGCATTACTGTATTTTTCAATACCAATTACTTGTTAAAGTTTGTACAATCAGTGGGATCAGTTGCAATGCATATATGTGAATGATAAAAGTAAATTGCACATTTGTCGAAGGAAATGTAAGTTGCTTCATGAAATGTTTTGTAAAAGATATGTTCATTAAATTTCAACATTTTCCTAATGTTCTTGTGCTTCTTTATACCAAAACAAAGGAAAGACATATTGTTTTGGTTATTTATAGCAAAGTATTGTATCATTTTAATGGTCCGGCCCACTTGACATCTACCGAGGCCGTATGTGGCCCACCATGTGAAATGAGTTTGACACCCCTGGCTTAAACCATCAGCAATAGCAACGTAACCACGTGCTCTTCTATCAAAACTCCAAGTAACTATGCTAGTGCCAGTTCGACTTTATTGTGGAACCTGTTGCATAATGAGAGCCTGGCAGCATTCACTCCGCCTACTGCTAAATTGGCTGACAAAGTAAGATTTTTGAGTGGTCATTTTATGAAATCTTACTGGATATTATTGTGTTGTGAAAGAGAGAGAGAGAGAGAGAGAGAGAGAGAGAGAGAGAGAGAGAGAGAATCCCATTCAAATCACATACTATTTTGCTGACCTGATTTACTGATCGTGTAAAGCACAGGTGTCAAACTCAAGGCCTGGAGGCCAGATCTGGCCCACCACATCATTTTATGTGGCCTGTGAAAGCAGCTCAAACATGTCAACTGCCATGATCCTTTCTAAAATGTCTACCAAAATGTTTAATTCTCATATGTAATAAATAAGAGATATATCCTAAGCATTTTCTTGTGACCAAACCCCTCACGATAGTCACTTAAACAATTGTTGAATCAACAGTTATTCTTCACTTCTTTATATGGTTTCAGTCACAACGGCCCTCCTAGTTAAACGGTAATTAAAATGTGACCCGCGCAAAAAATGAATTAGACACCCCTGGTGGATAGGGTACATTTAGGAACTACGTTTCTGCAAAAGCAATTGCAAAACAGCCGTGGTGTACATGTGAGAGTGAGACAGAGGCTACAAGATAGCCTTTACTCGCAAGATGCCAGTTTGACAGTTACTTAGGACCATAAAATAGGGCTAATGTTGGCCTAAGCAAGGCGAAAGCAACAAAAACAACAAAATGAAACATACAATTTACCCTGATGTGTCCCCATCCCCCCAAGTCAGAAGTGGGCTGAAATTTCCATGTTTGAGCAGAGACAAGCAATGCAGGACAAAGGCCTTTATTTTCATAGTCTGAACTGTAAACCCGAGTCACGATCGCGTGCCCACAATTTCAAAAGCAGAGCCAATAGAAAACTCAAGAGCAAATACAATACTTTATTAAACTAAGAGATCACGAGCACGTCAGCAAGGATGAATGCAAAAACAAATACAAAGACATGGCTGTCATGAAACACGAAATATACAAGTGGAGCACAATGGAAGCTGAATGGCAAATAAGTTCAAGAATACTAAATGGAAATGAATGTAACGAAAACACAACAAAAAGCTCACAAAACAACTTGGCCCAATTGGGAGAAAAAAATGTGAATATAATAATCAGAAGTCCTGACTATACAAGAAAGGACAAAAAAATCAATAAAAATCTAAACCAAGCTGGTTTGAAAGCATACAGGAGACAAACAAAGCTAATCTAGACAAAGATAACAAAAAAAAAACAGAATTACTTCTATTTGACAATGTTTGAATAAATAATACATAGCTGGAAATAATAACAAGCATCAAACAAAGCATGTAGGCGAACAGCAACATTATTGCAGCGACTTCTCCAGCACCTAAGTACCCAGCTGATTGAAATCCCAAGCAGGTGTGCACTGGAGGCTCCGCCCATCCACCAGGCCCACGGACTGGAAAAATAAACAATCAGCTCAATTGGTAGTCCATTTACCAGTCACCTTGACAGGTCTGCGAAACATCGTGTGCACTCATGTAACTGAATGAAGTCAAAGGTCACCAGCGGTTAGCAGACAATGAAGAAGTCTCTCCGATGAGCCAAACCAAGTAGATGACAACAAGCACAACAAGCACTTATGGATTGACAATGTAGGGGAGTAAAAGTGCTGTTTCTTCTTCACATAAATACTCGTGTAAGAAGTATGTTGCATTAAAACTACTAAGTACAATTCATGCAAAAAGTGATCCGAGTCACTGTAACAAGGTAAATGTAGCATGTTACCACCCACCTCTGGTACTGTATCTTGTCGACTATGCAGTATTTGGTTCTTAGCCACAAATGGAATCTGAGTATAACCAGCAATTTAACATTAATGAGGAATTTTTCACTTCAATGATAATATCAATAAAGCGAGTCTAATGTGGCTTCAAATCAAGGAAACGCAAACAAGCCTTTCCAAATCCAATAATCCCTGGCAAAGGCTACAGCAAATGCAGACAAAGCCTTGTAAACTGGTTTGATCAATAGGAATACTGAGAGAATGAACAAAAAAGACAAGAGTGTTGGAACATCTCCAGATTGCTTCCGGGATGCCTTTAGGAAATTGCGGTTGGTGTTGAGGGTCAGCGGTGTCAACTGCACAGCTCATGGGATTAATACCCACTTTCTGGGCGATCACTCGGAAGTTCACATTTGCAAACGCGCTTATCTATTCTTCCCGGGCTGTTTTAATGATTTATAAGGCGTCTCCTTGACCGCTTAGCTTTTCACACAAACACAAATATGCACACGCGCAGTCACATGCACTTAAAAACGCACACACATACACACACACACACACACACACACACACACACACACACACACACACACACACACACACACACACACACCAACACGCATACAACACTAAACTGCAAATAAGTTCAACACAGATCGAGTTTTATTTAACTCTGTTGGGATGGGGTCTGTCTTTGCTTTCACTTTGTCACTGTCGAGGTCAAAGAAGTCATGAAAGACCACGCACGGACAGTCCCAGTGGGGCACGTTTTTTTTTTTTTCCTCGCGCAGACATGGGCATTCGTCACCACAAAGCTTGAAGAGTTCTGCTGCAAAAATAGAATGGTGTTTATATCTTCATCTCTGTCATTGTCTCAGAGGAATATGCCTGGTTTGCTTCCATTCACCCTCATGATTGTGCATTTGTTATTCTCGTATTTTTCTGATACAATGACCTTAGAAAATGGCTGCTGGATTGCACTTAATTGTATTTCAGTTTTCTTGATTTAAAATTTGCCGACATCAAGATGTGCTGGGTAACAAGCTGCTCCAGTTGACACGACTGCACTGTTGACCTGTGACACCCCGAGGGATGCCGGAGGACAGCTTATGACGCCTTCTCCTCATTTCTTCAGGAGCCTTTTGAATTGCATTCCGAGGACCCTGATTCTGTCTGGTTGTTGATCAGATGCCAACTTGACTTGTTCACAAACACGAGGAGCCAAAAGGTTAAGGCGAGCGATGTGTGACACCCTCTATCATTTGCATCACAGATACATTATGTGGGCAACATTATGTGGATCTGAGTGTTGTGATTGCCCTAAATTAATTATTAGGAACTGAAGTTAGTTCTACTGCTACATTCCAGTGAAGTCAGTTTTTACCATTTTATTCCATCTTGGAAAAGGCATGATGAGTTGAGGTGGAGCGTGTAAAACACTTTGATGACTCAAGGACAGAGTTGGCTTCGACCACTGGACCAGAATCTTGATAGCATGGGCCTACATGGCCGAGCTGCTGTGTCGGATAGTGCTGTCAATCAAGCAGCCCAAGGACTCTGGGGCCGTGGAAACGTACTGTGGAATGTCTCCTTGGTCTGATGGACAAAGCGGAGACAAAGTAAAAATGTGCTACTGCATTTTTATAAAAGGACAAGTCACATATATTCAATCAGACTGTATTATGTTCCAGTGAATGACATTGCATGGGTTGGCCAAATGGGTCATGTAAGTTTGAAAAAAACCTCGGTTAAGTTCACACTTCACCAGCGTTTCAAACATGTGGCTGGAAGGGAGCACACCTGTGCCATTTATCTGCTGCCTTACATCTTCCTGATGATTGAGGGGAAGAAAATGGGAATTTTCTGCATAATTAATCTCAGTGATCGCGCAATAATGAAGTTCTAAATTGCAGTGGCACGCGATGTGTGCACAATGTGGTGCCTTCAGAATGGAGGCAGCTGCAGGAGCTGTGGAAGCGTAAGACTCGAAGCGTGTTTTGGTGAAACCGCTGGAATCTATACAGCTAAATGAGTTTCCATCGACTGAATGTGCCCTGATTGACGTTTAAAGCCTCAACTCAAACAAAATCGTGTTGGCCTCTTAATTATAGCGTCTTTATCCAGGCTCCATGTGGACAAAGGCTAAAGAAACACTGCATTTAGTTCTGACAAATATATACATAATTGATCATCTTGTCTTGAATTATTTATTGCTATCAGGATTTAAATATTGCATCGCTCGCTTGAATAATAAATCCCTATCAACTACAATTCACTGAATCTTACAATTATAAGCACTTGGCCAAGGCTAATTATGCATTGACTGAAAAACTGTCGTGTTGTCTGTGCAGCTAAAATTTTGAAAGGGAGTGTATATATATATATATATATATACTAGAGAAAAAAAATATATATTTATATAATACATATATATATATATATATATATATATATACCCTCAGCGGCCACTTTATTAGGTACACCATGGTAGCAATGGGTTGGACCCCCTTTTGCCTTCAAAACTGCCTCAATTCTTCGTGGCATAGATTCAAAAATGTGCTGGAAGCATTCCTCAGAGAGTTTGGTCCATATTGACATGATGGCATCACACAGTTGGCGCAGATTTGTCGGCTGCACATCCATGATGTGAATCTCCCGTTCCACCACATCCCAAAGATGCTCTATTGGATTGAGATCTGGTGACTGTGGAGGCCATTTGAGTACAGTGAACT
>NW_017805153.1:958752-1007764 GCF_001891065.2 Hippocampus comes | reverse complement strand
GCCCCGCGCCCCCCCCCCCCCCCCCGCCTCACACAGGTAGGATGTCGGAAATAGCAACTGTGCTATTGTAAGCTTTTGTTAAATTATTAATTATTTTCATTTTATATTTGAGCATTATATTCTTTTGTGTTACAGTTACCTAGGTTATATTCCGTTTAATAATTGCTTAAACAATTTTATGTTGATATTATCTAATTGGTGAAGGAAACCAGGAAGTGTTTTGTGTTACCGGGAAGGAAGTGTGTTCTCGTTCGTTCGTGCGGAGGTGCTGACGGGGAAAATAAAAAGCTACCTTCAAAGGATTCCATCTCTCCTTTTGCCCATTTTTAAAGTAGAGCTATCCACTACAAAACTACGAACCTCTCAACTTACACTATTGTGGCGACCTCAGAGTATTCAGCCATAACTTTAATTATGTTGTCTCGAACGTACTTTTAAGGCCGCCGTCATTTGCGATCTCCAGCAGTTTTTTTTACTCATTTTGCGAGCTCCTGCGTTTTGTTTTGAAGTAATCGGTCACGTGATGGAGAAGCATGGCTTGACGTGTGTCAAGTGTGACACAGACGGATGTAACGGAGAATCCGGTGGTTTTTCAAAATAAAACATCTTTCGTATTCCGAAATAAATAAAACGGAATTAAGGCAAGTTCTTTCTGTGCGGCCCGGTACCAAATGCCCGGCGGACCGGTACCGGTCCGCGGACCGGCGGTTGGGGACCCCTGGTTTAAAGCACAGCGAAGCTGCGGGAATGAATGAGAAGGGAGTCGTGTCGTAACCAGTAAGAAGAAGCTGATTTGGAACAAAACTTGAGCATGTTGTAGCGCATATTTCGTCAATGACATGTATACACAATGAAATTTACATTCATATATTTGATCACTTATTCTTTGACATTTTAGGGGAAGCCGAGCTTCCCTTGCAGTCCAAGAGCAATCGCCACTGATATATATATATGGCGGCCCGGTAGTCCACTGTTTAGCACGTCGACTTCACAGTGCATAGGTACCGGGTTCAATTCCAGCTCTGGCCTCCCTGTGTGGAGTTTGTTGCATGTTCTCCCCGGGCCTGCATGGGTTTTCTCCGGGTACTCCGGTTTCCTCCCACATTCCAAAAACATGCATGGTCGGCTGATTGAACACTCTAAATTGTGAGTTCGGATGGTTGTTTGTCTCTGCCAGCTATGATTGGCTGGCAACCATATATATATATATATATTCGATCCTGGCTGCGGCCTTCCTGTGTGGAGTTTGCATGCTCTCCCTGTGCCTGCGTGGCTTTTCTCCGGGTACTCTGGTTTCCTCCCACATTCCCTAAACATGCATGGGAGGTAAATGGAACACTTGACAATGTCCCTTAGGTGTGAGTGTAAGCGCGCAGTGACCTAGGTGGGTGGACAGGAATCAATATGAGCTATTATAAGGAAGCTTCTGTCATCATGCGATTTTTAACATGCCTAAAATTAGCAAGGGTAAATTTGAGGATTTTACTCTATCAGTGAACTGATGTAAAATGAGATGTATCGAACATGAGGCCCAATTTCTGAACACTGTTTTTTTACATATGATGGAGACAATGTAAGGAACTTTCTTATAAAATTTGAATTTAGTATTTATAGATTCATTGCCAATGCGAGTGATGTCAAGTCGTGGGTCAAGGCTTTTGGTAAAGGTGACAAGTGCCACTCTTGCCATCCTGTAAAACCGCTGATGCACACACACACACACACACGCACACACACACACACACACACACACACACACACACAGACACACACACACACAATGTTGTACTGCAAGTGCGGGGACAACAGTCATTCCAGAACTGAGTTTGTAGACACAAGGTCAAATCCAATCAATCATATCAAATAAAAACCAAACATGAACTGTTGCGACTGCAATCAAAAGGTAGGACACACTGAGTAACACGGGCTTCTCAGTTGCCAGAGAAAATGAGAGAAAACAAGCTCTAAAACCAACTGACAAGTTGCATTGCAGCACACTCATTCAAAGCGTCTCCCGCGCCAAATACATCAAAGATCAAAAAATACACAACTCTCCTCTGTTCAAATATTTTGAAGAAAACATCAACCGGGGGAAAAGAAACTTCTGAGGACTTCTGAGGGCAAAGCTGTGAGTGGCACATATTCTGAAACCTCAGCTGAAAGACAGCAGCAAAAAGCACCCATCTGTACACTCGCAAATAAAGCTGGGCCAGCTATGGCCACATCTGTGCGTCCTGGATCGTTTTGTGACATTACTGATTAAGTCATGGCTACAAGATTGACCCAGCGGGACCAGATTTATTCTGGACTAAAACCAGATTTCGATACACTGCAGCCATCTTTTAAAATCAACATTGCATTTGCACAAACAGGGGCCTGAAAGATGCTTTCCTCCTCTGGTCCATTCCAATCTGTGAAAATGTCAAAGTGATGAAAAGTCACTATCACCTGCACAAAATGAAATATATTGTACTGATCTTTTTTTTTTACAGGTTGAAGTGGAATATGCATATGAATTTTGGTGGCGATTGGTCATGCCATTTAGTGACGCTCATGTTTTCTTATAGCTCCAGGCAGCCATGGCTGTTAGCTCGCAGGACCTCCCGTGGCTTGTCGAGGCAGAATTAGCTTCTGATGCTGAAATAGAAAAGGTTAGCAGAATAACATCAGCTTCTTACCAGCCAGACGTGGGGATCCGTGTTGTGGACCCCCGCCGTCCAGGCAGGCAAGAAGCTATATTTGCCACCGTCGGACAGACAGCCAGGAGCACCACATTCACCGGTCGGTGAGGAGGTTGCGTTGTGTTCACCCTCTCTGGACATCCCCATCATGGTCGCACAATGTCCAAGCAGCTGTAGTGGGGCAAACAATTTAATTCTGTCCAGCAGAGATGCAGTGGCATCACGTTGCAATGGGCCAGCCAGAGGTGGTTTTTGGGAAAAAGTAAATCAAGCGAACCCTTACAGGTTTAAATTCAATAGATCACGCCCTATGAAAAATACAGCTTATGAACAGCCATTTAGAATGCATTCTGTTTGAGTGTCTTTGTTACTTGTGACAGAAAACCGACAGACGTGACAGAAACTACACCTAAACTACATACACACCCACACACACACACACACACACACACACACACACACACACACAGACACACACACACACAATGTTGTACTGCAAGTGCGGGGACAACAGTCATTCCAGAACTGAGTTTGTAGACACAAGGTCAAATCCAATCAATCATATCAAATAAAAACCAAACATGAACTGTTGCGACTGCAATCAAAAGGTAGGACACACTGAGTAACACGGGCTTCTCAGTTGCCAGAGAAAATGAGAGAAAACAAGCTCTAAAACCAACTGACAAGTTGCATTGCAGCACACTCATTCAAAGCGTCTCCCGCGCCAAATACATCAAAGATCAAAAAATACACAACTCTCCTCTGTTCAAATATTTTGAAGAAAACATCAACCGGGGGAAAAGAAACTTCTGAGGACTTCTGAGGGCAAAGCTGTGAGTGGCACATATTCTGAAACCTCAGCTGAAAGACAGCAGCAAAAAGCACCCATCTGTACACTCGCAAATAAAGCTGGGCCAGCTATGGCCACATCTGTGCGTCCTGGATCGTTTTGTGACATTACTGATTAAGTCATGGCTACAAGATTGACCCAGCGGGACCAGATTTATTCTGGACTAAAACCAGATTTCGATACACTGCAGCCATCTTTTAAAATCAACATTGCATTTGCACAAACAGGGGCCTGAAAGATGCTTTCCTCCTCTGGTCCATTCCAATCTGTGAAAATGTCAAAGTGATGAAAAGTCACTATCACCTGCACAAAATGAAATATATTGTACTGATCTTTTTTTTTTACAGGTTGAAGTGGAATATGCATATGAATTTTGGTGGCGATTGGTCATGCCATTTAGTGACGCTCATGTTTTCTTATAGCTCCAGGCAGCCATGGCTGTTAGCTCGCAGGACCTCCCGTGGCTTGTCGAGGCAGAATTAGCTTCTGATGCTGAAATAGAAAAGGTTAGCAGAATAACATCAGCTTCTTACCAGCCAGACGTGGGGATCCGTGTTGTGGACCCCCGCCGTCCAGGCAGGCAAGAAGCTATATTTGCCACCGTCGGACAGACAGCCAGGAGCACCACATTCACCGGTCGGTGAGGAGGTTGCGTTGTGTTCACCCTCTCTGGACATCCCCATCATGGTCGCACAATGTCCAAGCAGCTGTAGTGGGGCAAACAATTTAATTCTGTCCAGCAGAGATGCAGTGGCATCACGTTGCAATGGGCCAGCCAGAGGTGGTTTTTGGGAAAAAGTAAATCAAGCGAACCCTTACAGGTTTAAATTCAATAGATCACGCCCTATGAAAAATACAGCTTATGAACAGCCATTTAGAATGCATTCTGTTTGAGTGTCTTTGTTACTTGTGACAGAAAACCGACAGACGTGACAGAAACTACACCTAAACTACATGTAGACTGATTTTTTTTTTTTTTTTTTTTTTGCTCTTTTTAGTCAGCCACACAAGGCTAAACAAAATATTTTCAGAAGTTGAAGTGGGCCTAATTAGAGATGTCCCCATACATTTTGGGGCCAATTGATCCCTGTTATTTTGGCAAAATTAGCAATGTATTTCCAATGATTTTGAATGGACAAATAGTCTCCGGTCCATCCTGTGACTCCCACCACCACATGGAGGGAGGGGAGGGGAGCGAGGTCACAGTAGTCTGTTTGAAAATGCAAGCTAATATAATTTCTCTGATTAAAAATTAAAAATACAAAAACAACAAATTGAGGTTGTTTCGTGAAAAATGCACCATCCAAGCCTTTAAGGAGGTTCTCCCAAGTATTGGTAAATCGGTCTCGGCAATGATCAACAGCAGTTGGTCATCTGTTTTAATGCCCTGACAAATTTAACAAGCTGTGGTGAAACTTCTGCTCAAGAAACTCTACTACCAAATCCTCCTGTGCCGACCAACTCAGCCCCCTTTAGAGGAGCTCTTCAATGCTTTCTCTATAGAAAGGGCGAATTATAAGATAAGATATCCTTTATTTGTCCCACGCTCAACTCAACTCAACTCAACTGTATTTATAGAGCACTTTCAAACAGCCATCGCTGCATACAAAGTGCTGAACATGGAGCAAATTAACATATACAACAAACAGTAAAGCAAATCGGTAATAAAAACAGTAGAAAGCACCGAACAGCAAAACCAAGAACAATCTAAGTCATGCTGAGTCAAATGCCAAAGAATGCAAGTGAGTTTTGAGGCGGGTTTTAAAGATGGGCAGCGAGGGGGCTTGCCAAATGTTCAGTGGGAGGTCATTCCAGAGAGAGGGACCAGCAACAGAAAAGGCTCGATCCCCTCTGAGCCTCAGTTTAGTTCTTGGTACTTCTAATAATGTCTGGTCCACAGACCTGAGGCGCCGGGCAGGTGTGTAGGGGCGGATGAGCTCAGAGAGGTAAGGTGGCGCTGGGGAAATCTACAGTCTACAGCAGCAAAATTGGGGGGTAGAAAGAAAAATTGACATGCAGTTTTGTTACCATTGTTGATGAAATTATTTTGATGCCTTTTTTTAATGACAAAAATCAGACAATGATAAGCTATGCATGGTCCTTTGATGACAAAATCATCCAACCGGTCACTGGCCAAATCATTTATGAACACAAGATTAAGTGTTTGTTGACGAGACAAGACTGCCACAACCATTCAACAGCAACACACAACAATAAAACATACACAACCCAGTTTGTTATACATACAAAAGTTATCAACTATCGCTGTAATAAATTTCATAGCAAGGTGAAAGTCTTCCACATAACGCCTGGCACAAATGGGCTGTGAGCTAGCTTCAGGCTAAATTTAATTCATGATCTTATATGTGTTAGTTCCTTTTATGTTGTGAATTTGCTGGAATTTGAGGTTGGTGAGTATCCAAAACATGGAGGGAAATGTAGCATTTTAGACTTGTTGATGTTCCCACACAAAAGCAAAGCAAACAAACCCAGCAGTGCAGATATTTGTTTTTGGATATTGCTTGAAAGAAAGCTATAAAAGCTTAAGGGTGGGTCACAGTCATGTGGTTAATACAATAGATTTCTGTTTTGCTTGTTTGATCCAAAAGGCCATTCTATTTTCTTAGCACGGTATTGTTTTGTCAAAATTATGACATTTATTCTAAATGACTCTTAAATGAGTCATTACTATGAATGAAAAAGAAGCTGATTCAAAGTATGCTTTTTTTATACACTAGTTTGATGTTTGAAAATGACACTGGCAAGTTCAAGAAAGAAAAGGCCAAACAAGGTCTGCATCAGGTGCTGGGGAACCAGAGCACCTTAATGAAAAATGGGCTCCTGGAACAAAGCGGAGATGGGCGAGATGCGATAACATGGCTCTGTTGGAATGCTACTACTCAAACAACCCTAGTCAGAGGAGTTACATGTGGCCTGAATGGTTACTTTGAAACCCACAGTCACAGTTGACCACGAAACAGCTAATAGCTCAGTGTTCCAACATCCACAAACGGCAATTGCTATCACAACTTGAGATTGATAAAGTACAACGCAGATTCCATGGTGAAGGGCCCCAGAGGGCCAGATCAGAGGAGGAGGTAATACCAGAGATTGGGAGACAAGCCCCAATGAATGAAATGCTGAGTGTGGCAGCAATTGACCTGAGAGCTAAGATTATGGTGAAAATGAAGGCTGGGCACAGCACTCCATGGCAACCTGGAAACTGATTGCAACAGCAATGTGAAGTACCACCTGAAAGTCTCATAGAAACTGTGAATGCAGCACTGAGGGCAATCCCTACCGTAACGATCACGGAAACCAATGAGCTGATATACGCCTCAGCATCAGTGATCCTAGAGATGCTTGGCTATAAGAGTAACCATGGGAGCCATGAGATACGTTACCCACCATGCAGTGGCGATGCTGGTCTGTAAAGGAGGGGAAGCTCAATTTTGGCCGACATCATAAAATGTGTCCGTTTATTTATACGTGAATTCCACTCTCCGTTCCTTTTCAAGAAAATTATCTGTGACCCTGTCATACCAACAAGGCGTCTTTTCCAGGGACTTAACTAGTATCCTACAACGACAGCAACTACAATAAAACCCAGCAGAAATAAAAGTTTAATTTGTCGCTTGTCCTTTTCAACAAAGAGATTGTCGCTAAGATGATTAGAAGAAGTCTCCAATTCAACTTAGAACAGAATGAGAATTGAAAGATGCTCTCATGGATGCTGACACCAAAAGATCGGTGATTGGCTCATTTCACTGTCAATCAAAAAAAGATCCAGCCTCAGACAGATCATCCAATCATCATGCAGAAAAGCTCAGCATCTGGACCAGCCGATACACGCCCGCTGTCCATAGACTCCCAGAGTCCGGTGGGCAGGACAAAACCAGCATTTATCCAATGACTCATCTCGTTTCAATGCATTGGGACAACGGGCTCTGAACTCTCCAGACGCCCAGCATCCGCGCTGTAGACGCTCAGCGTCCACACAGTTTAAAGCACTGTGAAGCTGCAGGAATGAATGAGAAGAGAGTCGCGTCGTAACCAGTAATAAGAAGCTGATTCGGAACAAAAGTTGAGCGCGTTGTAGCGCATATTTACTCGATGACATGTACACACAATTGTACATACACACACATATAGTTGATCACTTACTTTTTGACATTTTAGGGGAAGCTGAGCTTTCCTTGCAGTCTTGGAGGAATCACCTCTGCCACGATGGAAAGACAGTTGGAGGCTATGATCAAGGCGGCTCGGAAAGATGTGAGTCAATTGACAGAGGCCCAGAGAGGTGTGATGAAAAGGCCGATACCTGAGAGGTACATCCAGATGACCATACCTGAAGCACTCGAAACTGCCAAACAAAGGCTCCAAGCTTTGTCCAGTCGCCTAAAGACATACACGAAAGAGAATGAGGCCAGATGAATAAACAGGCTGTTCAATACACAACCTGCGAAAGTGTACACTCAGTGGAAGGGTTCTAACAGCAGAGCAGACCCACCAAGACTGGAAACTGAAAGATACTGGAAAGGCATATGGGAGAAGGAGGTCACACATAAGAGCAGTGCACGATGGCCGGTAACTCTGAGAGAGGAGCACAGCAACCTCCCTGAACAGAACCCAGTTACCATAACAGTGGCAGACATACAGGAAAGAGTCTCAGATATGAAGAACTGGACAGCACCAGGCCCGGACATGGTCCACACCTACTGGCTAAAGAAACTCACAGCACTCCATGAGCGCCTAGCAACACAAATGAACCAGTTGCTGAAGGATGGGACTCACCCAGGATGGCTAACCGAAGGGCAAACGATCCTGATCATGAAGGAGCCAAACATCAGCTCCTGGTTGACAGAACAGTCGCACAAGACTGCAGTTCCCGACATACCAACCTGTGCACAGCCTGGATTGATTACAAGAAAGCCTATGACTCAATGCCACATACATGGATCACTGAATGCTTGGAGTTGTATAAGGTGAACAGGACCCTAAGAACCTTCGTTGCGAACTCGATGAGGATGTGGAAAACCACACTTGAAGCCAATGGCAAGCCACTTACCCAAGTGTCCATCAAATGTGGCATGTACCAAGGTGATGCACTCTCCCCACTGCTGTTCTGCATAGGACTGAATCCCCTAAGCCAAGTCATCGCCAAGATAGGCTATGGATACCGCCTCAGAAATGGAGCTACAATCAGTCACCTCCTCTACATGGATGACATAAAGCTGTATGCTAAGAGCGAAAGGGACATAGACTCCCTGATCCACACAACCAGGATCTACAGCAGCGACATCGGGATGTTATTCGGGCTTGAGAAATGTAGTCGAATGGTGACTAAGAGAGGCAAGGTAGTCCACACTGAAGGGGTCTCACTCCCTGAAGTAACAATAACAGACACTGAGGACAGCTACAAGTACTTCGGTATACCACAAGCCAGTGGCAACCTCGAACTGGCAACAAGGAAAGCGGCTACAGCCAAATACCTCCAGCGGGTGAGGCAAGTCCTAAGAAGCCAGCCCAATGGCAGCAAGACCCAGAACAACATTGGACATATCAGTCCAGAAAAGCTCAGTGTTGGGAACAGCAAGGATACTGCGGAGAACCCTCAAGCTTCCTGGCCTCTGGTTGAGGACCCGAGCTGAATGGGGGATGGACACCACCCGATGGATATATGTGTGTGTGTATATATATATATATATATATATATATATATCCTCGTCTCACCCCTCGGTGCTATATATATATTAAAAGTGAATTCAACGAAATGTCGTACAATAAGCCTCTGAATGTATTCTTTTAAATAATTTAGTTGTAATACTCACCATGAATGTGAATGGTTTTCCATTCCTCACGATTGCTAGCAAAACTAGCGGAATTATCGTCAGCTTGCCGGATCCATACATGGAGTTGCGGCAGGGTATTTTGATGCGAACGTAGCATGGCATGTGTCAAAGTGCCGCCTTACATTCGACCGTTTCATTGATGGTATTTTGTCATTGCAAATTAGACACACCGCAGAACGTGTTCCCTCCACAAAGGTGAATCCTTCGGTCGATTCGTCCTGAAGTGTACCATACTCGTCGTCTTTTTTTCTTTTCGCTGTCTTATTCATCAAAGGATTAGCTTTGAGCTAATGACGAGGGGGCTGATTCAAAAGTGGGTGTTTACCTGTTTCCACAGCAATGGCCGACGTAGGCCAGTATCATCCAATTAAAATTGCCCCTGCAGCAAACTGCAGCCCTGAACAGGGCACGAGCAGTGAAAAGTCGATGGATGGATTAAACAAGCAACAATATTTTGTTTTATCTGCGAGCCAGATGCAATCATCAAAAGAGCCATATCTGGCTCGCGAGCCATAGGTTCCCGACCCCTGCCATAAGGGGTCACTGACTTACAAGAGTGACTCACTCGCATGATTGTTTGCCACAGATTTTACAATGGATGTCCTTCCTGGTGAAAATGTCTTTTTTTATCCAAGTTTGACACCAGGGAACTATTGGCCAGTAATCGGATTTATGTAGTCTGCCTGGAAGACAGAAGAATGCATCACACCGTGCAAGTTCCTGCCTCTCTATGTCAGGGTATTAAAAATGTTTAAATGCAATGCAAATAGAATACGCATTCGAGCATAGCACATCACAGTGTACTTCTCCCATTGCACTGAGCCAGAATGGAAGAGACTCCAGAGTGCGGTCAAAACATAAAGGATCATCATCTACCCATCACGTCCCGTTCAAAAGAGCTGAGGCAGTGGCAGGTGACAACACCCACCCTACTCATAACGCCTTTGATCTGCTGCCTTCTGGGAGATGCTACCATTCCATTAGGACGTGAACGAACAAATTCAGAGCCAGCTTCTTCCCACAATCCATCACTGCACTGAACTCACAGCAATGCCAGCACTCTTCTTGCCTCCTGCTCATACTTTGTACATTTAAATATTTGTGACTGTGCTACTACATGGAACATGTGCCTTACCGACATATGCACTGCAGAATGTTCTGTTGTTCAGTATAGTTTTTATATCATTTTATTTTTAAATGCTTTTTTGTGTGTGTGTGTGTGTGTGTGTGTGTGTGTGTGTGTGTGCGTGTGTGTTAAATAAAAAGATTGCAACAAACACATTGTCCCAATCGTGGTTGTGGTAGGAGCAATGAAAAAAAACAGACAATGATGTTGTACAGTGATCATACAAAGCGGTTTAATCACTGCCAGTACAGACGAAAAAGAACAATAGTACTACAATATAACAATTTACACAAGAAAATTTTAGTAGTTATTTCGGGTAAGGCAAGGCCAAATTAATAAACACAACATATTCAACTTTGACCTCACTGCTAGCTAAACCCTACGTGAACTAAATTCAACCAAAATACATTCACTAAATCTAAATTCCTGTACTAAGAAAAAAAATAAATTAATATAAAAACAGAAGAAAACATTCCAGTGAAATCACACTTAACCTAACTGCTTTGTGTTTTATGTACATGAGGAAAAACCCTTGGTTAAGGAAAACAGAAAGAGCTCACCAATCAGGAGAAAATACTCTGAAAACTCAACGCATCTAATAGAGCTTTTTCAGCCATAGTTGTACTGTATCACCCTTTGGGGCACATCGCCATGACAACACTTGAAAACATCACTTTTGCTCACCGCACTGCAGATTGAAAGAAGGAATTAAGAATAAGAAAACAAATAAGAAAACCTTTATTCACATGGAGAAATTCCCAATTTACAGCAGCAAAGTTATGAAAGGAAGAAAGTAGAAGAACAAAAAGTATAGGTTGACCTGGATCTGACTATTTTACACACAACTGTAACAGATATGAGCCAACAAAGCATGCGAATTCCTTTGGCTCTCCCGCATTCTGATTCAAACACAAGCAACAGGAAGATCCCAGGAAATAAAATATCTCACTCTCCATTCAGAGACCGGAAGCGACAGCACCCCAGTTCTCCCCAGGGGAGCAAAAAACATGACACTTTTCTCTCTTTCAGCGAATGGAACCTTTTTTTTACCTTTCCAATAAACACATGCTGGTAATTAGGTGAGCATGTCTTCAACAGACTTTTGCTGACACTTTTTTGACCCCCTCTTTTAATTTACTCCACAAGAACACACAATGAAAGACCCTGCCCTCTCTTGATATTGCCATATTCCAAGCTAGGACAGATGCTGATAAAAGAGATTAAACTGCCCATCGGGAGAAATTTCAGGAACCGCTTGTTTTAATGTACAGTACACCTTGGATTCAACATCTTGGCCGTCTAAACGGCGCCAAGCCGTGCGTAATTTACCAGAGAATTCACCCTCAACGTGACTTTGGGGTGAACCCACAGGGAACAGTGCGTGGAGTAGGTGAAACCCCTAGTGGTGAGCATGGAGAGAAACATCCCCACGAACCAGCTGAGTTGCCTCAAACATGAGTTTCTGAATATTACCATGGTTCTTTTTTTATACACGTTTGTACAATGAGCGAGCGGCCCAGTGGTTGAATGGTTAGCGTGGCACCCTCACAAACAGAGGTGCAGGGTTCAATTCCTGCTCCGGCCTTTCTGTGTTGCAGGTTCTCACCATGCCTGCGTGTGGGTTTTATTTGGGTACTCAGATTTCCTCCCACATTCCAAAAACATGCGTGTGCAGGTTAATGGAACACTCTAAAATTTAGAGTCTAAATTGTTCCGAGGTGTGAGAGCGGATGGTTGTTTGTCTCTGTGTGCCCTGCGATTGGCTGGCAACCAGTACAGGGTGCATCCCGCCTCCTGCCCGAAGACAGCTGGGATAGGCTCCAGCACACCAATGACCCTCGTGAGGAAAAGCGGAAAAGCAAACGGATGTATGGATGCTAGAGGTGTAATAGGCTCTCAATTACATGGGTGTGTTGTCATGTCCTGAAGAGTAAGTGGCTCCAATGGTTATTTTTCACCACTCAAAATACCTTCGCAACACACAAACGACAGCACAAATCTCAGTCAAATTGTGTATTTTATCTCTGCATGTCTGTAATATTGTAAACAGTGAAATATGGTGTTTGATTTATAAATGGAAGAAATAATGTCCCTTGAAATAGGTCAGCGTTTGACCATCTGGTTAGACCACAATTTCTGAGAGCCACCAATATACGTGAGCATAGAAACCATCATATGAAGGGCAAGTGTGGAAGTAAAGCCCTTTACAGCAAGCAGGCAAATTTGACTCTTGCTTCAAATAAATCTGCACGCAAAAATCTGACAAAAGAAAAGGTGAGTTGACCTTAGAACAACATAATTTGAAGGCCATTGCTATGAACTTGCACACACTCCGCGATAAAAGACGTGACTCCGTCATTCTGCCTCTCTCTTCGGCAACTCGCTTCTGCACCTCTGTCCTGTGAACTCTCTTCCTGAAAGCTCAAGTTTTTACTCGCTCTACTAGGCTCGCATTTTTCCAAGATGCCGCTAAAACATTTTCTTTCGTTCTCCCGCTGTAGTCAACACTGATCAGAACTGTGTTGTAGGTGACCATCTTGATTTTTTTGCCCTATTTCTCACTCTGACATGTGCTCAGAAGACCTGCTCCCAAAGAGAAGCGCTCAGCAAGGTCGAAGACCGTGGCCCCCGAACACGCGCGCGCACACACACACACACACACACACGCACACACACACACACACACACACGCACACACACACACACACACACACGCACACACACACACACACACACACGCACACACACACACACACACACACGCACACACACACACACACACACACGCACACACACACACACACACACACGCACACACACACACACACACACACGCACACACACACACACACACACACGCACACACACACACACACACACACGCACACACACACACACACACACACGCACACACACACACACACACACACGCACACACACACACACACACACACGCACACACACACACACACACACACGCACACACACACACACACACACACGCACACACACACACACACACACACGCACACACACACACACACACACACACACAGGCTCCAGAGGTGTCCATCCGCCGTGGTCCTCGGTCAATAAAGGCAACTTGATGAGATCTATTCAGAGCTATTGTCACTCTGAGCCGGAAGACCGCAAAGTCTCAACTTTTTTTGTTGTCTTTTTTTTTATACCATTGCTTTTTCCTTGACCTTCCTCCAACCCGCTCCTCATCACGACTGTTGATCATTATCGTGAGTCAAGCGAGACCGACCTTCTACGACAGTAAGGGCACCTTTGCAATATACCAGGCTGAAAGTTGGCGCATATTACATTTGAAAGACGAATCTGGGTTTTGTATGCTTCATACGTCCACCTTTACTATTCACCATTCATTCACCCACTTCTTATTGACCTCCGTTATTAATTACATTTTTCATCTTACCCTGATTCACTTTTTTGTGCCATCTTTTAATTAAGTTTATGGTGGTATAAAATCTTGCCTTTACCCTGTAATATTTCATTGGAATAGAAAATAATCAGCTTGCTGTAAAGAAGTCCAACTTGAATTCTTTGTGTGTTTGTGTGTATTCGAATCAAGACATCAACCAATAATGTGGAACGAAAACAAAAAACAAATTATTCAATTGTAGCTCCTTCATATATTAAAGGGTGATAAAAGGTTTTTCCGTCTGTTTAACCTTTTCAAGTTAATATAAAACAGTCGTGATGCTCCAAGAGGTGCTTGAACTTAATGCAGGCATTAACCTTGAGCCGCCATTAATTAATTACAGCAAATGATTAATGAAGTCATGTACGCTAAACAACCTAATGTTGTGGCTTGTTTCAAAAAAGTGACATAAATGAAGCTTCAAATATGACGCACATTCAACAACCGGTAATACAAACGCACATCACAATAATTAACCTCTGTATAAGTTCCAGGGATGTGTTCCTCGAGCCGGTCCTCGAGGCCAAGGACCGGCTCGAGGACAGAAGGTCGGTCCTTGGTCCTTGGCCTTGGCCTCGGAAAATTTTTCAAGTCCTTGGCCTTGGCCTTGCCTCGGAAAATTTTCCAAGTCCTTGGCCTTGGCCTTGCCTCGGAAAATTTTCCAAGTCCTTGGCCTTGGCCTTGCCTCGGAAAATTTTCCAAGTCCTTGGCCTTGGCCTTGCCTCGGAAAATTTTCCAAGTCCTTGGCCTTGGCCTTGCCTCGGAAAATTTTCCAAGTCCTTGGCCTTGGCCTTGCCTCGGAAAATTTTCCAAGTCCTTGGCCTTGGCCTTGCCTCGGAAAATTTTCCAAGTCCTTGGCCTTGGCCTTGCCTCGGAAAATTTTCCAAGTCCTTGGCCTTGGCCTTGCCTCGGAAAATTTTCCAAGTCCTTGGCCTTGGCCTTGCCTCGGAAAATTTTCCAAGTCCTTGGCCTTGGCCTTGCCTCGGAAAATTTTCCAAGTCCTTGGCCTTGGCCTTGCCTCGGAAAATTTTCCAAGTCCTTGGCCTTGGCCTTGCCTCGGAAAATTTTCCAAGTCCTTGGCCTTGGCCTTGCCTCGGAAAATTTTCCAAGTCCTTGGCCTTGGCCTTGCCTCGGAAAATTTTCCAAGTCCTTGGCCTTGGCCTTGCCTCGGAAAATTTTCCAAGTCCTTGGCCTTGGCCTTGCCTCGGAAAATTTTCCAAGTCCTTGGCCTTGGCCTTGCCTCGGAAAATTTTCCAAGTCCTTGGCCTTGGCCTTGCCTCGGAAAATTTTCCAAGTCCTTGGCCTTGGCCTTGCCTCGGAAAATTTTCCAAGTCCTTGGCCTTGGCCTTGCCTCGGAAAATTTTCCAAGTCCTTGGCCTTGGCCTTGCCTCGGAAAATTTTCCAAGTCCTTGGCCTTGGCCTTGCCTCGGAAAATTTTCCAAGTCCTTGGCCTTGGCCTTGCCTCGGAAAATTTTCCAAGTCCTTGGCCTTGGCCTTGCCTCGGAAAATTTTCCAAGTCCTTGGCCTTGGCCTTGCCTCGGAAAATTTTCCAAGTCCTTGGCCTTGGCCTTGCCTCGGAAAATTTTCCAAGTCCTTGGCCTTGGCCTTGCCTCGGAAAATTTTCCAAGTCCTTGGCCTTGGCCTTGCCTCGGAAAATTTTCCAAGTCCTTGGCCTTGGCCTTGCCTCGGAAAATTTTCCAAGTCCTTGGCCTTGGCCTTGCCTCGGAAAATTTTCCAAGTCCTTGGCCTTGGCCTTGCCTCGGAAAATTTTCCAAGTCCTTGGCCTTGGCCTTGCCTCGGAAAATTTTCCAAGTCCTTGGCCTTGGCCTTGCCTCGGAAAATTTTCCAAGTCCTTGGCCTTGGCCTTGCCTCGGAAAATTTTCCAAGTCCTTGGCCTTGGCCTTGCCTCGGAAAATTTTCCAAGTCCTTGGCCTTGGCCTTGCCTCGGAAAATTTTCCAAGTCCTTGGCCTTGGCCTTGCCTCGGAAAATTTTCCAAGTCCTTGGCCTTGGCCTTGCCTCGGAAAATTTTCCAAGTCCTTGGCCTTGGCCTTGCCTCGGAAAATTTTCCAAGTCCTTGGCCTTGGCCTTGCCTCGGAAAATTTTCCAAGTCCTTGGCCTTGGCCTTGCCTCGGAAAATTTTCCAAGTCCTTGGCCTTGGCCTTGCCTCGGAAAATTTTCCAAGTCCTTGGCCTTGGCCTTGCCTCGGAAAATTTTCCAAGTCCTTGGCCTTGGCCTTGCCTCGGAAAATTTTCCAAGTCCTTGGCCTTGGCCTTGCCTCGGAAAATTTTCCAAGTCCTTGGCCTTGGCCTTGCCTCGGAAAATTTTCCAAGTCCTTGGCCTTGGCCTTGCCTCGGAAAATTTTCCAAGTCCTTGGCCTTGGCCTTGCCTCGGAAAATTTTCCAAGTCCTTGGCCTTGGCCTTGCCTCGGAAAATTTTCCAAGTCCTTGGCCTTGGCCTTGCCTCGGAAAATTTTCCAAGTCCTTGGCCTTGGCCTTGCCTCGGAAAATTTTCCAAGTCCTTGGCCTTGGCCTTGCCTCGGAAAATTTTCCAAGTCCTTGGCCTTGGCCTTGCCTCGGAAAATTTTCCAAGTCCTTGGCCTTGGCCTTGCCTCGGAAAATTTTCCAAGTCCTTGGCCTTGGCCTTGCCTCGGAAAATTTTCCAAGTCCTTGGCCTTGGCCTTGCCTCGGAAAATTTTCCAAGTCCTTGGCCTTGGCCTTGCCTCGGAAAATTTTCCAAGTCCTTGGCCTTGGCCTTGCCTCGGAAAATTTTCCAAGTCCTTGGCCTTGGCCTTGCCTCGGAAAATTTTCCAAGTCCTTGGCCTTGGCCTTGCCTCGGAAAATTTTCCAAGTCCTTGGCCTTGGCCTTGGCCTTGGGTTGCCGGTCCTTGGACACATCCCTGATAACTTCATTAATTAGAAGTACTTAAATGAATTACAGTGGTATCTCTACTTCCGAAATTAAATGGTTCCGGAAGAAATTTCTTAACTAGAAAATTTGTAAGTAGAGACACATTTTCCATGTAAATGCCCTAATCCGTTCCAAGCCCCCCAAAATTCAGACATAAATGTTTTCTAAAGCATAAAATTGCATCAAAATATGTAACAAATACATGTTACAAATTAGATTATTGCACAATAAATTATGCATAACTTATTTTACATGATGCACAATAAATTGTGCAACATGTCAAAAACAAAGAATAAAGAATAAAAATGATGGTCATTTACCTTGTAACTGCGTCCTCATCCTTTTATTTCTTTTGGCCTCTTTAGTTCATTTTCTCTCTCAGAAGTGGCTTTTGCGTACCATTTTGTATAGAACTGAGCAAAAGACGTCTGCTTTTGTCAGCTGTTAACAATCCTTCGAGAATGCCAAGGCAAACATCAGCAGAGTGAGCGATCGCTCGACTGGTGAACACTTTTTCTGGGGATTCACATTTACATAAAACTATCGCAACACCTCATGGCCCGACAGGCGAAAGACGAGGACGTCGCATAATCACACGACTATCTATCGACACACAGACACAAACGGTAGAGGTCCCTGTTCGCCAGGATGATGCTCGGGGAATAGCCAGTGGCAGAACCGCTATCAGTATGTTGCGTTCAGGAAACTCGGAGCTGCAAGGTGCAACCCATACTGTATTTTTACCTTTCGTATCTTGAAATTTCGTTCGTAACTAGAGGCAATATTTTCATTTTGAGGCCTTTCGTAACTTGAAATTTTCCGATGAAGAGACGTTTGTAAGTAGAGGTACAACTGTAAATGTATTTGCACCACACAATGCACTCTGGGAACTGATGGGCCACATATGACACCTGTGTGCAGTATGCTTACTGCGATGTACAGGCAAAGCGTTTCCGCGTTCTGTGTTGATTGACGTCGACCCCCCCCCCCCACCCCAAATAAAGAAATAAAGGATGTATGATGTATGTTCTGCATTAATAGTACAAGTTTCGGCATTGACAAAAAAGTCAGCCGCATGAAGAATCATTTCAGAATTTTCAATGCCTTAGCTTTCGATGGGAACATTGCCACTTGCAGCAGACTGCTATTGCCCATAGTATAAACGACAATTGAAGTGCTTTTGGTTTTCTCATAAGATAATAGTTTGACGACATATCCATCCATCCATTTTCACCACTGCTTATCTTGAACACGGGGTGCTGGAGCCATTCCGAGCTGACTTCGGGTGGACTTAGGGCGGAAGACAGACCACACCCTGAACTCATGGCCAGGCAGTCGCAGGGCACATGTAGAGACAAACAACCATTCACACCGTCATTGAGTGGGAACCGACCCCACGCTGCGCGCTCACAGGCCATGTGAGTGTACCACTACACCATCAGCGACTTGTATGCAGTTATTGATTTGTTCATCTGTGGAGTCTCTCACAATCACATACTGGTTTGGTCTGGATAGATTCTTGTTAAAGGTCTGACATGCACAGTAGGCCCTTGTGCAATACGGCTGTATTGGGCACCAGAGGGCTAATAATGTGTAAATGGAGTTACTGTTGAAGCTTTTTCCAATTAAAATTCTGATTAAGGTGGCAAAAAAGTTTCATTGTTTATATGGCACACACTCTTATGGCCACCGAGCTCAACAGCAGCCAACCAAAGAGGGGAGTCCACACAGCGCTCATAATAATAGGATATTTATTTCAAATGGTCAGGCGCTGACAAAGAAACATAGTGTATCAGTGTAACTGGCAGCTGACTGTGTGTAATTTGATATGTACTGTTGCAATGAGAATATGCAAAAATGAACAGAAGTAAAAAAATGTGCTGCCACACAGCACAATAGAAAATCTCGGGCGAGGGGAGAAACTTCTGCCACCAGCCTCCCTTATACCCAGGCTGCCTCCACGCAGGTCAAACGATCTTCAGGTGTGCTAGGAGGGACCTGCAGTGGAAAAAATAACCTGGCAACCAGGAGAGGGTGGCGACTCCCACTGCCCAGGGACCTGACTCCCCTATAAAACACCCAAGGTCATCACAAGACAGTATTTATTGTATTGGAGGATCTCCTAAACTAAAAAAGACAATAAATGCATGCAGCACTCATCAATCCGTCACTGATGGATGCCCATCTTGCGGATGACTAACAAAAGATGGGAAACTAAAAAAATGACCAACTACAGCGCAAGCACTGATGCAAGTGGATTTTCGTCTGTGAACGTAATCGTCACTAACCGGGTCAAGTAACGACAGACCTCAAGCCGTCACAGACGACTGACAGAAACAAGCCCTACCTGTCTCGTGTGTTGATTCGCAGGAGTTTCTTAGAGATGATTGCATTGATAATACATTAGGGATATCCCAATCTGATCCCATTATCGGAAAGTGGGGGTGGAACACCAGTATTAGGTGAAAAAGATCAGTTTTATAATTTTCAGAACATTTTAGGATCACAAAGCAACAAAATAATCCTAATGTGCAATTATCTTGCCAAATAGGACAGGAGTAGCTTGGTTTTGTATTTTACAATGTTAATATTTTTTTGTCCAGTAGCAATGCACTTAGTGTGACAAGCACACACTGACAGAGACGTCTCCTCTGCTGCACACAACTCTGCTGCAGGCAGAGACAGAGCGGTGGGTTTGTCTTCATAGATTGTTTGGAAGGAAAAGCAACCGAAAGATATTCCGAAATAAGTCTTCCTTGCCCGATATGAAGTCCCTTCACTCAAGAGTTGAGAGAGGCCCAGGAAGCTGACGGATGACGAATGATGGACTGGCAAAATTTTGTAACAATAAATACCACAGTCTGTGGTAATTAAGGTATTGGAGCATTGCTTATTTAAAAATGAATATGCTGTCCTCTACCCACGATAACAAGATGTTATCTATCTTCAGACAGTAGGCGGAACTGGTTGCCAGTCAATCACAGGGCACACACAGACGAATAACCATTCGCGCTCACGCTCACACCCAGGGACAATTTAGAGTATTTCATCAACCTGCCATGCATGTTTTGGGAATGTGGGAGGAAACCAGCGTACCCAGAGAAAACCCATGCTGGTATGGGGAGAAGACAAGAAGACTGGAGACAGAATTGAACCCAGGACCTCCGCACTGTGTGGTGGATGTGCTAAGCAGTTGACATATTCAGGCAACCAAAGCTTAAAAAAAAAAAGGAAAGGTTTTTGATGAACAGTGTAATAAATTTAAAGGCATGCTAATGTCCTCCATTGTCAATGCTTTTATGGTTAACAGTGAGCACATCCAATCATTGTGCTTCTGTCATTTTGAGACTCAGGTTTATAATATTTTATTTTCAAGGTGCAAAACAAAAAAGCATTTTGTGAAAAGAAACATCGTTTCAATCTTAGTTACATTGTACATAACGTGTTGCTGGATCACTTTACCTGTAGGAGGAAAATGCAGCCGTACCATTAGAGGATTATATCCTTGTTATAAATGGGCAATCTTTTTTTTTTTTTTTGCACAATGCTGGAGCTGTATTGAGTACAACATAGGACTATTAAATGAAAATGAGCGAAATGTTTCATGAGGTGAGCGGCAGTCCTATTGTTTTTGTCTCCTGGGAGATACGAGTCAGAGGGAAGTGTCTAGCTGCCCTGCTTTCGTTTCCTGCTTCTCAGCTTGCCTCCCTCCTTCATTTGGAGAGAGACCTCTGGGGCGACCACAAGCCTACGCAACTGTGTGGACACTTGCAACAGTCTGAGCACACACTTGTCGTCTCCATAGCCAATTGGAGGTAATCAGTTCCCTCATACACTGTAACCAGATCCATTAGAAAGCTAATAAAAGTCTGGGAATGAGTTAATGACCCCCAAGAAGACCATCTGCTTCGAGTGGCACTGCTGCAATGTCTCACGCTCAGTCAATCTCAGATAACAACAAAGATACAGTAGATGGAAAAGGGTTGATTGGCTGCCCCAGAACAGGAAATTAAATCACTGATGATCAGATGCTGACACTAGGACTCAACTCGGTCAACTTAGAGAGACCATGGCATGAAACAAATAAAGTGAATTTAATGACATGAAATTATGATTGTCAAATTCTGGTTTTGACATGTACAGGATTGTAAAATTTGGGCTAAATTTAAATCCAGATAATTGGCACTATTAACATTCATTTATGGATGATGCTCGGCAATTTCATGCTTCAGATTTTCTGGGATGTGCTAGGAGAGGGCACTTTTCTGTAAATACAAAGCAAAGTTAATTAATATATAATTGGGTAAATATGGTGTGGATGAACCTGAGGGCCCTGACGATAACACAATCAAACACCTGTGGGAAGACCTTGAAAACATTTTTGATTTTTTATTCATTTTTTTTTAAATGTAGTTTTGTGTGTTTCTGAGCAGAGCAAATGGCATTTTGTAAATAAATAAATCTTGATGAAGTGCAATTTCCATGCAACTTTGAGGTTGGGGGCTCGGCTATTCTTCTTCCTTCCCGCATTCCAAAAGCATAGAAGACTCGAAATATTAAGGTGTGAATGGCTGTTTTGATGTGTATCTAAGAGCCCCAGTATTGGTTAGTTCCCAGTCCAGGTTGTACCCCACTTCAATTTAAAGGCGTGGTCTCAGCGGTGACTGGGAGCAAGAAAATGACACTCATGAAGTGCAAAGGACAGCACACCCTCGACCCTTGTGACAATGAACGGCTCAGATAATGGATGGATGGATGGATGTGCGTCTGGCGGAAGGTCCCTTACTGTTTCCGCCACCATCTCGGGCCTACTCAGATGGCCTAAGTACTTCCCTTGTTGGGGATGGCGTATTTGCGTTGAGAACGGCATTTTGACGTCATACACAGGTGCCGCACAAGTCGGCATGCAGAAATACAATAAAACTAAAAACAACACACACACACACACACACACACACACACACACACACACACACACATATGCACGGCATATTGAATGAGGAATAAGAATAATATAGGACACATGTCAGTGAGGTCTGTGGGACTGAAAGGAATACAACAGTGTTTTTTAAAATTTATTTATTTTTTTTTGTATTTGGCTGTAGGTCAGGTGTGCGGCACCTGCCGGTAACATGTACCGTTAAGTCCGTTCTCGATGCAATTTGGACTGACTAGGCCGACCTGAAATACTGATGACGCCGAACTATTCCTGTACGTGTGCGTGTGTGTGTGTGTGTGTGTGTGTGTGTGTGTGTGTGTGTGTGTGTGTGCGCGCGTGTGTGTGTGTGTGTGTGTATATATACTGTATATTTATACATTCATGTTTGTTTATGTCAATCAACCTTGGCTGTGGAATGTATGCATTGAAATGATCCTCTACTTTCCAACTGCTGTAATTGGCTACCAGACAAGAGTGCAATAAATATTGCATCTTGCCTCAGGGAACACCAAAGTACGGAGCAATATTCTTCCACAGAGTCTCTCCATCCCTCTTTCATCTGTTTCTTGACATTCTGCAGTATGCGGGCCGCACACGCTTGTTTACAGGGTTGTTAACAGTTTCTCAGAGTCTTTGCACCCAACAAATGTGGTGATTACAGTCCTCGGGGAGGCTCCTTCCAGCACTACTGTTATGGCACCACACGGGCTGTATTATAAAACCTCATAAATGCCTTTTGCATACAGTCTAAGCCCTCATACTCATGGGTTCCACTCACCATAAACAATTACACAGTAATCAATTACGGTGGCATTTATTTGACAGTCTAGTAATTGTAACTCATGTATTTATAGTTTGTGAGCTTGGAGTCTCCCAGTGATCTATTGTGACTATGGCGTGTTCAAAGATTCCGCAAGAAAAAACACATTACATCAAAATCTTAACACACTCAACGGTCAAGCGATAAAAAACATGATTAAAGAATTCCTGCATTGACAATTTTTTCAATCAGCCTATTTGTTTCATCAATATGACACAAGCTGGTAAATATTACTCTGGCAAATTAAACGCCTCATTCCAATAAATTCTGCAGCAACTGATTCTAAAATCCATGCATTGTTTACTAATATATATTATTTATTCAGCCTCTTATGGACTTGAACTAAAATTACAATTTTCTTGAAACATATTAAAAAAACTATTTGGTGTGATTGAAAGATTGAAAGAAGACAGAGGGGTTTGTTAAGAAATGGGAAATTTGCTGTGGGAAAATGTTTGACCACAATAATCAGGTCTATTAGGAGTAGTTACAGAATTAGATGTTTTTAAACTGCACTGAATGCCAAAAGAATCCATTCATTCAAATATGGTTAGAAAGACTGGATAAAAAAGATTTGTTTACTGAATCTTTCAGTGCCTTGTCTATTACTCCGTGAGGTTACTCGCTGAAGATGTGGCTTTATTTTGAGTGATGACGCCTGACGTCGATCGGTTCCAACTCAGTGATGGTGTGGATGTGGGTCTGAATGATTGTTCATCTCTATATGCGCCCTGCGACTGACTGGCGACCAGTTCAGGGTGTAGTCTGCCTTCCGCAAGAAGCCAGCTGGGATAGGCTCCAGCACCCCCTGCGACACTGTTCAGGATAAGCAATGTTAAAAATGTCTGCATTAATCCTGTTGATTCGAGGAGCCGGCTCATTGTTAGCTTGTGCTCCCGAAAGCTGACTAACCTGCCATGTGCGTGGTAGTTGGTTTGGTCGAGAACCCAACATTCCAGCTAGTTAGAAGTCCACCACCGGTGACTTTGGGCGGGACTTGGTGCTTGTGGGAGACAAAACAATGGAAATTCCTCCATCCATTTTCCCGAACCGCTTATCCTCACGAGGGGCGTGAGCGTGCTGGAGCCTGTCCCGGCTTTTGTTCATTGATAAGTATTAAGTATTAGGAAAATAGAAATCCAAGGTGATGCCAACCACAACAAAAGAATTTGCATCCAAAGAAGCACTGAAACCTTTGAAACCTATCTGCAATATAAAAAACAAACACCCAACACTTAATTATTTAAAAAAAAAAGTCTGTTGAATTTTTCAAGAGAAAAGAAAATTGACTACAACTTCAGAAAAAGTCTATCGTGACAATGACTACCAGCTCTTTAAGTGCTTTGAAAGCCAGCTACTTTATGGCATTCACCGTAGCAGAAGAACTGTTTCAACCTGCCACTGTAGAGCTGTGCCATGAGACGAATGGAGAGAACATTTTGCAAAATAGCTCCTGAGTGACCATCACGCCGTCAAACGACAGTGTGAGTACCCACATCCCGAATATGGATTCTGACATTCAAAAGGTTTTGGAGACTTGTTGGTCTTCTTTGCAAGTAGATCATGTCTAGCTGCACCACCACAGTCAGGTGAAATGGCTCTCAAGAGGACTGGTCCTTAATCTTGTATTTTCTTACTATTTTGAAACAAAGAATAAACTCTTCTCTTTTCTTACTGAGAAATATTTATTATTATTGGCAAATTAAACGCCTCATTCCAATAAATTCTGCAGCAACTGATTCTAAAATCCATGCATTGTTTACTAATATATATTATTTATTCAGCCTCTTATGGACTTGAACTAAAATTACAATTTTCTTGAAACATATTAAAAAAACTATTTGGTGTGATTGAAAGATTGAAAGAAGACAGAGGGGTTTGTTAAGAAATGGGAAATTTGCTGTGGGAAAATGTTTGACCACAATAATCAGGTCTATTAGGAGTAGTTACAGAATTAGATGTTTTTAAACTGCACTGAATGCCAAAAGAATCCATTCATTCAAATATGGTTAGAAAGACTGGATAAAAAAGATTTGTTTACTGAATCTTTCAGTGCCTTGTCTATTACTCCGTGAGGTTACTCGCTGAAGATGTGGCTTTATTTTGAGTGATGACGCCTGACGTCGATCGGTTCCAACTCAGTGATGGTGTGGATGTGGGTCTGAATGATTGTTCATCTCTATATGCGCCCTGCGACTGACTGGCGACCAGTTCAGGGTGTAGTCTGCCTTCCGCAAGAAGCCAGCTGGGATAGGCTCCAGCACCCCCTGCGACACTGTTCAGGATAAGCAATGTTAAAAATGTCTGCATTAATCCTGTTGATTCGAGGAGCCGGCTCATTGTTAGCTTGTGCTCCCGAAAGCTGACTAACCTGCCATGTGCGTGGTAGTTGGTTTGGTCGAGAACCCAACATTCCAGCTAGTTAGAAGTCCACCACCGGTGACTTTGGGCGGGACTTGGTGCTTGTGGGAGACAAAACAATGGAAATTCCTCCATCCATTTTCCCGAACCGCTTATCCTCACGAGGGGCGTGAGCGTGCTGGAGCCTGTCCCGGCTTTTGTTCATTGATAAGTATTAAGTATTAGGAAAATAGAAATCCAAGGTGATGCCAACCACAACAAAAGAATTTGCATCCAAAGAAGCACTGAAACCTTTGAAACCTATCTGCAATATAAAAAACAAACACCCAACACTTAATTATTTAAAAAAAAAAGTCTGTTGAATTTTTCAAGAGAAAAGAAAATTGACTACAACTTCAGAAAAAGTCTATCGTGACAATGACTACCAGCTCTTTAAGTGCTTTGAAAGCCAGCTACTTTATGGCATTCACCGTAGCAGAAGAACTGTTTCAACCTGCCACTGTAGAGCTGTGCCATGAGACGAATGGAGAGAACATTTTGCAAAATAGCTCCTGAGTGACCATCACGCCGTCAAACGACAGTGTGAGTACCCACATCCCGAATATGGATTCTGACATTCAAAAGGTTTTGGAGACTTGTTGGTCTTCTTTGCAAGTAGATCATGTCTAGCTGCACCACCACAGTCAGGTGAAATGGCTCTCAAGAGGACTGGTCCTTAATCTTGTATTTTCTTACTATTTTGAAACAAAGAATAAACTCTTCTCTTTTCTTACTGAGAAATATTTATTATTATTTTTTTTTAACTTTTTCTAATCTAAGTGAACTAAATTTAATTATTGAATACAAACATACACCAAGTCAACACAAACTATAATTTCTGAATGGTCCCCAGGCCATTTTGTACTGGAAAAGTTGGTTAAAAAAAGAAAAAAAAAAGTTTAAAGAAGAAATCAACCCTCCACTCACCATTTTAATCAAATTGGATTTTTCATCAGTGAGAATATGACATTTATTTTTCAATGACTGGCGGACTAGTGAGGTTTACTGAAGCGATTATGGAAGCGTAGTTAAAATAACATGACAGATTTAACAGAGTGACAATTTCAAATTCTTTAAATAATAACAGACTGATGATAACGGGCAGGTGCCCTGGTCGCTGACAAATGACGAACCGGCAAAATTTTGTAAATAGCCCACCTTTGGTAAATCCCTAGTTGTTTGGCTACTGGTGGACTTCAATTCTATTATTTATTGATTACTTGGGTCAAGAGCAACACATCTGCTTTCAGGGCTGTCTGCCAGGGGACTTTGCAAAACTGCCACGATCATGCGGCACATGGTGAGCCCAGGCTGGGGGCAGACAGCTAGCCTAGCGGGCGGACATTAGGTGACAGTGAAGCATTTTTATACCTGTACGGTGATGACAGTTATCCGAGCGAAACTGAGGAAGTCCATCGGCCTCATACCGCGACAATGATGTCCGCGGAAGGATGGACGGAGGCGCCTGACAGCCGACCCCGAGGAACTGCACGGATGATGAAGGCAGCACCACAATTTAAGCAGGAAAGAAGCCAGGGCTGTGTAGTGAGATCGCCATCCATTCTGTTAAGAGTAAGCCATCCATTTCAAACTCTGACCAAAACACTCCATCTTCCAAGTCCGAATCGCTGAAATGATCGATGCAAATTATATTCCCCTGCTCAGTCCATCCCTACTGCTCTGTTTTACTCAATGCTTCAACTTTCATCGGAAAATGATACCCTGCAACTAAAGAAACAAGAGCATTCTGCTTACATTCCTCCCATGTTGACCTCATCAGGTTAGTGAGTTTCTGAAGTCAAAGCTGTTAAAACCCACCAGAAAGCAAGCCTAAAAGCATCACTGAGTCTTTTTTGGAGGGCTACTGGGGGGTATTTTATTTTATTTTTTTAGTGAAAACATCATTTTTAAGTCCAAAACATTTACATACGTTCCATCTTTTGACAGCCGGCACATGTATAGCAAGATAGGGAAGAAACAGTGTTGAGGTAGTTTGCGATGATTTCATTTGGGTGGTACAGCGTTTGTTTGAGGGAGCCATGTCTCTTCTTGGCCCATCGTATAGGTCGCCCTGCTCTTGGCTGCTTTCTGCTGACAGATGTTGCTTTATTTCCATGCTAGCCAACTTGTCACCCGATTTCAAATGGCCACTTTGATTGAAATAAAAACAATAATATCATTAGTGATTACCATGAATTACTCCATTTCATGGTCAGCACAGGCAATGGCCTGTCAATTTGATGCACTGCCACGCTTGCATGTCAATTAGAGGCCATATCGGAGCTGGCCGCACATGTCGGAGACAGAGTGGGCGGGCTTGGACAGCCCACACTGACTTTGTTGATAGTGATTTAAAAGCCTTACTGCTGCACTGGATGAGTAGAGGTATCAACACCTTCTGATAATACAATACAATACAATACAACTTTATTTATCTTGCCCTTTGACAACAGCTGCAGTTGTAACAAAAGTGCCTTACAGAACAGTGAGCATAAAAGCAGCTGTGTAGGAACAAATATCGAGGATATATAAGAGCGAAAATAAGCATCTTGAGTTGAGTTTCCTGAGCATTGGGAACAAGTGTCATGAATACAGCCATCTCTGCAGTGCGCCGACCATCACTCTGTGCAGCGTCCGGGTGGCGGTCGCTGATCCAGGTTTTGGTGAAGCAGAACATGCAAAGGTTTTGTTAATCCTTGTGAGAAGAAGAAGTTGATCCATCTTGTTTGGCAGAGAACGTAGATTAGCAAAATGGATCGATGAGAACGGGGTTTGACTAGCGCGCCGGCTCGTTTCCGTTTTCTTCCGGCGGAGTTTCTAGCTGGTAGTTGTTAACTCAGAATAACCTTGTGGGTTTGCGTGTGCTGGTGAAAAAAGTCAGAGCGTGGACTCCCTCATACTTAGCAAGTCTTCTCTCGAATAAGTAAGCGGCGTGAGGTCGCCAAAAATGAACGAAAATGAGAAAATGACAAAAACAAAGACAACAATAGGGAGCACGTAACCAAGGTAGCCACCGGCCACCCATGCCAGCACCATCTTGGTATATTGTCTCATATATATATGGCCATGGACCCTACAAGCCGCCATAAAGAAATACAGATGTCAGCTAAGAGTGAGCACTCTTAAAATGACACCTACACAATTTCACAATAAACCAAGTTGTATGCTTTGCAGAACCATCAATCTGTGGTGGATATCAAGTCCTTGGTCCATTGGAGGCTGACTGACAAATATGGCACAAGTAAGCTGGCAGGATAATTTATCACCAGTGACACACGGCAAAAAGAACACAGTCTAAAAAGTGTTTTGAGGCAACGGGTGCCGAATAAAGCGAAATCCTTTACTGTGTCTTTTTGACAAGCTGGTAGAAAGGGAGAAAAGAAGCACTCGATGTTGCCAATCATGAGTCACATGCCTCCAAGTCAGTTTTAGCCTTTGGCCTGGGAAGGAGGCCACAGCTGTCTTCCTTCATTTGAACCTGACATGATCCCCAACAAGCACATCTGACAGACACGTTTGGATCGCCATATTTTCACTGCTTGGAATACCTCTCAAAGAACACTCTCACTGAATTGGGCTCAGTTAATCACAATGCACAAATGCTGTATATTTGGAGCATAAACCTTCAACAAATTGACATATTGGTCGAATATATTTGGCCCATGTGCTCGCAGGCGCATGCAGCTCTGGCTTGTATGCCTGCAGGAGGTAGTGCATACAGTATGTGTCCTGATTTGTGTATCTATCAGGTATCTCTCAAAAAGGCAGGTACGTTTAAGGGATACCTTCTCAAAGGTGCTTCCTGGTTTTGCCATGGTGACGTTGGACCCTAGAGAGGGCATGAGTCACAATTTCTATTCTACCTTGTAGTTCATCTCAAAGGTGTTTGATGGGATTGAAATTACTTTCTGAAGTTTTCCTCCAAAATCTTCTGCTTCAAAGAGAGGCCGCCTAAGTAGCTGACTGCATTGATACATTTCATCTTCGCAGTGAGTAAGGCTTGATTTAATTCTTGGTCTTTCTTTTTTAATCCAATTTTCAGGTAATTTATTTACAGAAGTTTCACCACAGGTTCCATCTTTTGATTTGACTGTGAGGTTTAGAGACAATTATTGAATTACAATATTTTAATTGCTTGGTTCTTTCATGCACAGGTTTATATTTTATGATGGTTCAGATTACAGAAAAGATTGGTGATAGAAATCAAGAATGATGTACAAAATCAAGTCTGAGCCCACACGAGTCCAGTACCCGTTCGAACTGCAGTGCTTGCTCCACATCGTTCTCAAAAGGTTCTCAGCCAATCAACACTCCTGATGATAGAGGTGCTACTTCCCCCTGTGTTGTTTAACCTGTTGTGTGTTTCCCCCTTAAAACTTTTTCCCAACATGGTGTCGAGCTTCTTTGTTTTCCCCTAAATTGACCTGTGCCTCCTTGGGTTGTTTTTAATCTCCACTGGTGGGCTGGAAAAGTCTCTTTTTCAACACCATGATTTCTGTCACCACCCCCATGTTTTCCGACATAACTAAAAAAAAAATAATAATAAAAAAATAAATAAAAAAGTGGTCAACTCCTGCTAGGAGCACCGAATGAATACAGCACATTTTTATTGACACGATATAGAGGGCAAAGTGTCCTTTCAGAGCAAAACTTTTCAATGACCCTTATTTTGTAAAATATCCTCCCCATTATGGATCATTAGGAGTTGTAATGGTTCATAATTCAGATGTTGTGGCAGTCAAAAGGAGCACACACGATTGACTGTATATATCTTTATTCCAACTGCCAACTCTCAAAAGGTTCTCAGCCAATCAACACTCCTGATGATAGAGGTGCTACTTCCCCCTGTGTTGTTTAACCTGTTGTGTGTTTCCCCCTTAAAACTTTTTCCCAACATGGTGTCGAGCTTCTTTGTTTTCCCCTAAATTGACCTGTGCCTCCTTGGGTTGTTTTTAATCTCCACTGGTGGGCTGGAAAAGTCTCTTTTTCAACACCATGATTTCTGTCACCACCCCCATGTTTTCCGACATAACTAAAAAAAAAATAATAATAAAAAAATAAATAAAAAAGTGGTCAACTCCTGCTAGGAGCACCGAATGAATACAGCACATTTTTATTGACACGATATAGAGGGCAAAGTGTCCTTTCAGAGCAAAACTTTTCAATGACCCTTATTTTGTAAAATATCCTCCCCATTATGGATCATTAGGGAATCATGATCACGTCAGGGTCACCAATGTGGCAGTCGAAAGGAGCACACACGATTGACTGTATATATCTTTATTCCAACTGCCAACAAGTGGATCTGAACAGTTACAACTTTGTGCTAAAAAACCTTGACATAACCACGCCCCCTTCTACATGCCTGCTGGGTGAGAAGCATGGTCCTAGTGTCCGCCACAATGTATTCATTTTGAGGCACACTTACAAACGGTTGTTTCATGAATGATTTTTTAAAGATGATGTTTAAGAAATAATGAATTAAAGAATTTCTGGAAAGGTTTGAGCTGTGATCAATACTGAATGACAGTGTAATGCCTCCATTTTCATTTTTGATTTTGGAAGTGTCGGCTGACACTTACTGAAAAGGATGATTGATTGTGTGTGAATATGAGTAAATATGCAATCATGATTTATAATATGGTTGCACATTGATTCACATGTGAAATGAGGGCACGAGTAATATGGATTTTTTTTTTCAATAACCAAACCGCTTTATATGTATTGAACAAACAAGAGTGGGAGAAGATTGAAATTAGACTTTCAGACACGAAAACACTCTGTTTTTCATCAGATATGAGATTACTAGCATGCGTCAGTATTTCATCAGTTCTTGAACTGTGACAGGCAGCATGTAATATTACCAGCGGGAGATTAAGTCTTGTTATAGCTGTCTGCTGCAGCCGTTTATCATCAGAATATCTCCATGAATAGTGTGGGCAGGTATTTCTAAACCAAAAAGCACATATAATAACTGTGTATTCTGCCGCCAATCGTCTGATCTCTCCATGCTGATCTAAGTCGCCACAATGTGAGGTTCGACATAACATCAAGTGATGATCTGGCACTGCTGCATTGAATAAATCAGAATGGTGAGAAAATAAAGTTAATGCACTTAACAGGTACTTATGTCTTGTTTCATATTTCCACTGTGAGCATGTGGGCAGTCATCAGTCACTCACTCATGTTTTTTTCATCTTCCCCATGTCACAAAGACATGAGTTGGGAGGAATTGGGGTCTTGGCATCAAGAAAAAAAAATCCTTGCAACATGTCAAGAAGAGGGTCGTCCGACAGTTGGCATGTCAGACAGGTTTAGGTGTCGGCCGATACACCACAACAACTTAATCTGACACCAGGTGCTGTTTGCGCAGGCTGAGTTAGTCAGTGTTCCTCATTCCAGAAAAGGTAACTAGAAGCTCTCGGATTGCGGAACATCAAAAGTGTAAACGAACTATGTCAGCTTTCTTTTCACTCTTGCGACCACAGGCTCAGGCTGTCTGTTTAGACGTTTGAGATGGTGTTGTCAGTCTTTGGTCTTTTGCTTGTGGAAGAAGAAACAACATGGCAGGGGTGTAAGATACCGCACTACGTGGACCAAGTCATGAACACTTAAGGGGAAAATTCAAGGACATAGAAAGTGGTAGATAAATGAAACCGATAACCCCCTCTCACCGCAAAAAATAAATAAATAAATAAATGTCTGTACAGTTCCACGTGTTGAAGGGACTTGTGAATACAGTGATCCCTCGCTCTAACGCGGTTCACTTTCTGCGGCTTCGCTGTTTCACGGATATTTTTAGTGCAGTTTTTTTAATGCTTTTAAACAGTGAATTGCGTTCTGCATCCTGATTGGCTAAGGCACTGACTGACGTGAACAGTCTCCGTACCTCGTCTCTGTACAGCTTGCCAAATTTACCTTTGCAAAGTTTTGGTCTTTGGTTTCATTGTATCAGTGGCGGGTGCTGGTCTGTCAAGGAGGGGAAGCTCAATTTCCTGCAATTTGCCTACATCATAAAATGTGTCGTCGTCGTCATCATCATAACCAGTAAAAAGAAGCTGATTCGGAACAAAAGTTGAGCGCGTTGCAGCATATTTTTACTCAATGACATGTCCACACAATTGTACGTACACACATATATTTGATCACTTACTTTTTGACATTTGAGAGAGTTGAAACCTACACTGAACTTTGAGAGAGTTCAGTGTAGGTTGTCCCAAGGGCTCGGCTGGCCCGGACGCTCAGCTTTTCTGCATGATGATTGGATGATCTGTCTGTCGCTGAATCTCTTTTTGATTGACAGCGAAATGAGCCAATCACCGATCTTATGGTGAAGACATCCTTTTGGCGTCATTTTGGTATGGACTTTCACAACAAAACAACACGCCTGTTTTCTGAAGCTGAGCCATTACACAACTAGACATTATGAGGATTATGCAAAATACCACGGAGATGAGGGAGCAAAACGGGTTGCAAAAATTTAAAGTCTGATGAAGGAACAAAAGTCCTTCCCGAAAGCAACCAAAGAATATAATGGAGCAGTCAAAGCAAGCAACGTGGTCAATGAGATGAGTGCGAGGGCAGGAAAGCCATTCGCAGAAGGTGAATTTGTCAAAAACTGCATATTGGAGGCTGCAAGTAGAGTGTGTTGGGAAAAGAAAGGTCAGTTTAGCCACAATAGTTTTTTTTCTGCCAATACCACGGCAGAGCACATTTCTGGCCTGTCATGCAACATTTATGATTAACGGTATGGGAAAGCCAAATATTTTAGGTCCTAAAATATTTGCCTTTAATACACAGCCAAGAATGTTCCATACAAATTGACTACCAAAGTTGTGTACCTGAGGAACATTATACACAACTTGTTTGAACCAGGGTCCTTGTTCATCTTATTTTGTGTTAAGAAAAATAAATAACGACATTTTAGAGGATTGTATTTTTTTAAAACTTTCTTCATGTAAATTGTGCATGCGTGCCTGTTGCCGAGGCTGCAGCTCAGCCTCAGCCAAACTCTGCTTCCAGCGGCCCCAAGGTAAATTGAGTTTGAGACACCTGTCCTCGAGCATTATCGTTTTGGCCTTTATAATGCCCTACCCATAGATATTAGAGTCGCTTCCTCAGTAGAAATGTTTAAAACTTGATATACTCTTGCATTATTTGAACTACATGTTGGCCTGTTTGACTGCTGCTTCTATTCTCTCTCCTCTCCTGTCCCCTCTTCCCCTGGCAAGGGGAGGGGGCGAGGTGACAATGACCAAATTGGAAGTCGCTGTCTGGATTCTGCATTGACTGTCTGGGACAAGATCGGAGGTTGAGCACCTCCTCGGAGGTGCTGCTATGCCTATTTATGCATTGACCAACTGAGCCGGGACCCACTCACAGAGCTGCCCTCCTGCGTGGGTGTGGCTGAAGGAATACAAAAATCTCACAGAAAAAAGGCTTCTTCCTGGTATTCATTAAATAGTTCAACCGAGAATATGCAGTCTTCTGGAAGTTCCCGTTCATATGCTATCGTGAGCATTAAAGATAGAAGGAAAGGGTAAGCTTGCCACAGAACTTTTCAAATTAACAGATTCACTTTGTCAAAAATGCCGCTTGTGGCTAAGATTTAAAAAAAAAAAAAAGTTTAAAGAATGCTGTTTGGATCTCTGCCACCTATGCAGAATGTCTTTTGAAGTATTCGTTTTCATACCACTAGACACACTGGCTGTCTAAGTAAGGTATATGTTATCTACTGTAATAGCTGTGTTATGAGCATTTCCCTCCAACTTGTGAGGACGACACCCCCCACTCCATGGTGGATTTTTCTAGTGGAGTACTGGAGCTTGGGTCAGCTCCATCAAAGCAGGGCTCCTCTGGGCTGTTGGCACAGCTCTCACGGGACCCATCTGAGGGTGATTCAGGAATAAATTGAAAAGTGAGACATCTTTGAACTAGATTCGAAAAAAAAATGGTTGTCCCTTTACCCTTGTAACAATGGAAGTGGTCTCCTTTCTTTTGTCTGGTATTTTAAAAAATACAGCCGGGTCGGGAAATCCAGTGCCACCTGCCTCTCTTTTTTTTTTTTTTTCTTTCCATGGAAGATAAAAGTACATTTGAGGCTTTGAGCCTTTTTAACTTTTCCAATCTAATGTTAGATTTGGATAGAAAGACCCAATGATATTGACCAAGCACTAGCAAACAATATCAAAAAAACTATTCCACTCAGTTTCTGTTACATAGCTTGAAGGGGAAAAAAAAATCTCACCTATACAATAAATTGAGTTTCAATCTCCTGTCATTGCATTCACTTTGTTGCTATTGGATTGCACTGTAATGCCATAAAAAGGTGGTCTCTCCTGAAGCATGCTGATGAATTGGTCTTCACTTTCTTTCCTCCAGGTAGTGTGTCATCAATCAATAAAGTGTTAAATAAATAAAGTGGAAAATTAGCAAAAGCTCCTTTGTGTGCCTTCTTTTGTATGCTTTCTCAGTTTTGCCATTTGTTTTCTCACTTCACTTCTGCTTCTTGTCCCGTGCACTGATGAGCTGGAAAACAGCCAGTCGTTGATTCTGCCATAGTCGAACAGTTCTTAACACAATGACGGCTGGCTCGTGCCACTGGTGTGAGACATATTGAGCAGACGACACTCACTGACTGCTGACGGCCATCGGCTTACTGTGTTGCAGCCATTCAGAGAATGATGATTGTCCTTGGCATGACATTGTCATTCCAATGACGTTTGGGATGTTGTGTAAAACATAAATAAAAACAGAACCCAATGATTTACAAATCCTTTAAGCTTTATTCAGTTGAGAAGTTTTGTGTGTGTGTGTGTGTGTGTGTGTGTGTGTGTGTGTGTGTTTACTTATTATTATTTTGATGCCTACATGTTTTAATTTACATTTTATGCAGTGTCCCAACTTAATTAGAAATGGGATGTATACAAAAACAACATTATTGGTCCGCATCAAATGAACCCTCCCAAGAGTCCCCAAAACAATATGAAAGAGACTGCAATTCATCAAAATTCAGAGTGGCAAGCCATAACGCTTCTGGGAGAATATCCTTTTGACAGATGCCAAAAAGTGGAGCTTTTTTGCAAATCATGTCAACTCTTTGACACAATAAAGAAGCACGGAGGAAGATTCATTCACAGGTTATCTTGAGTATGAGCAAGGTGTGATGATATCTCAATACAATCAAGGCATTCCAGACCTAAATGTGCGACCCAGTGACAGAAGACTTCGCCTCAGTAAAAGGTCATGGGCCTAGGACCCAAAACCCAAAACACAAAGCTACTGCTGGGAAGAATGGCAAAGTGATACAAAGTAATAAATCCGATTGACTGTCTATGGAAGGAGTAGAACGTGTATTAAGAAGGCACCCTAAAACATTTGCATAAGGAGTGGAACATGGAAGGCATATTTTCTTGGCTCATGACTGCTATAATGTCATCCAATTTGCAAAACTGACAAAAGTTTTAAGGGATCCTCCAGCCAGGATTGCCCATTTTTCACAGTATTTTTTTGTTTGATCAGGAAAATTATAGGAGCTTGTATTTTCTAGTTTATTAATTTGTTTGGGAAAAATAAGCAACGGCGGGCATTCCATCCGTTAATGCATTTTGTTTAGTCCACCCTGCGTCTCCCTTCTGCCTGCTATTTGGGTCCTCCAACATCACGCAACATGACACATGCAAGCTCCACACAGGAAGGCCCGGGCCGGATTTAAACCCAGGATCTCTGCGCTGTGAGGCAGAGGAGTTTCATCTCAGAGCTTTTCCCACGTGCCGGGGGAGGCAGGGGACATTGAGTCTGAGTGAACCATGTTCCGCGCCTCTGCTGTTGAGGCGGCTAATTGGAGTTGTGGCTGTAAGGTGGTCGGTTCCTGTCGTGCTGGCAACCCCCGAACTCGCTGGTGGACACCGGCAGTAAGGGTTCAGCTTGTCGACATAAGCCAAAGGAGTCCTATCAGGCCGTTATGCCCTGCGGGACTCTAAAGGCAGCTGACGGGTACCAGCTGGCCAGGTGGAACTCAGCTTCATCGGTCGCCGAGGCAACGACCCGGGGTTGGAAGAGTTTGATGAGGCCATGGAAGTTGACTTCCAGACGGCTTCGGGGAAATTCTGGTCCAAGCTCACAATACTGGGTCAGATCCAAAAAGGAGCAGGCTTGGAGAATGGTGAGTAAGAAAGTTGGTGTATGTGGTGATTGTATTTACTTGTTTGTATTCTATAAACACACATTACGCACGCCAATCTCATCTCTTGGACCCCAGCAAGTGGATTTCTGCTTCTGCAATGTCAAGCACTAGTGCGATTCCACTGCCCTGATTTTAATGAGAATGAGGGGAGCGCGATTCGGATGGCCGGGAGTCGATTTGTTCCATCTCACAACGGCGACAAAGGATGGTTACGATTTCTGAAATGTAGCCCCCAGATTAATGAATTCTTACTGTATAAACTTGATTTGTGAGTGCAAAAAGAGGTTCATGATTCAGTACATCCAAAATCTTATGGTAAGATCCAAATACTGCCAAACAATGGAGAAATGATTCTGGAATGTCTTGCCGTATTAGTTATCCACACCATATTAAAATGACAAGATGCAGAAATAGGATCTTAAACTAAATCATTTATCAAATCTATTACTGTGAGTGTGGCTTGGAAGAGCAGTGCTCAGCTAGGGAGAAGCACCACACTGCCAGTACAAGGTCAGCAAGAGGGATGGTTTCAGCAAGGGTTACATGTTTGCTGTGGCAACTTAGAAATGCCCATGGCATTCCCTATCCCCAGGGAGGAGAAAATGTAGGCTGCCTTCAAGCGCAAAAGTGCACAGTACTCTAACCAGGCTGCTGAACGCAAGGATACAGCTACTACAATCTACCATTTACCCCGAGGTTGGATGCTTGGGTTTCATCAGAACATCAACAACACAGCATGTGCGTGATGTAGGGATGTCTGGGGCAAAGCGATGGGGAAATACTGAATCTACTGCTTAGGAAGCAGAAAGAAGAAGCTTCTGGTTTTGACAGAGAAGGAGAGGCAAAGTGTGGGCGTCTGCTGAATGAGAGGGACAGCTGCAGGGAGGACCGCACCACTTCTCTGACACCAAAGGGTGTTCCGGGGTCAAAAAGAGTCAAACACCACTGACTGGTGATCCCTGGCTAATGACCTACAGTTATACCCATAGTGCGAAAGGAGGCGCAATTGTGACCAACAGGAAACATCATTAACCTGTGCTGTTAAAAGGAGCGTGTGAATACTTGGACAGTAGATTCACATTACATGAGTGATATTCCCAAAACTTCTGACTTGTTGAAATGTTTCCTTCTACATGAGAGTCACTTTCTGTTTTGTTTCCGTTGTTTTATTTTACTCTGTCTAAAGGACCCTGGATGGCAGCATTGACGGGCAGTATCACAGGGACTTTGCAAAGTACAGTGGAAGTGGGATACATTGTCCAAGTGAATGGATTAACAGTAACAGGTTCCCCATGTCACTTCTTTTATGTGTCATATTTCGAATAGTTCCACTTTTTTTCTTGTATGACTACATTTATTTATCAGCGAATATGAAACTCCAGCAATGTTTTGTCTGTAAGCTAAAAGTGCATTGAGTGGGTTTAAATGCTACGTTACATGCCTCGGTACATGATGTCGATAAAATGACGTCCAATATAATAACTGGTTCTCTTTCATATAGCTGAGCATTTGTGGGTTATGCCTGTTTGTGCGAAAAGTGAAATGCCGTGAGTGTGTGAGTGACTGTGACTGTGTGTGTGTGTGTGTGTGTGTGTGTGTGTGTGTGTGTGTGTGTGTGTGTGTGTGTGTGTATACACTGGTTAAAATATAACAAGAATGAGTGGCCCACCAGCACTATTTAGATCAGGGGTGCCCAATACGTCGATTGCGAGTGACCGTCCCAAGTCGATCACGAGGGGAAAAAAAAAAACAAAAAAACAAAAATATTTGTGTGTCTGTGTGCATGGTTTTAATATGATATATTTTATGTTAGAGCACGCTGCACCCTGAGCATCCTATCAGTCTCACTTTCACAGAAAGTTTTGATAGAATAAAATAAAAAAGCAGGTCACCTTTAACCAACGGTGGCCCGTGACCTGTATCACTGGAAGTTGTTCGCGCTCAGCAGTCTGCAATTGCAGCTCATGATCAGAGCTGCTGCGCTGTATCTTTTATTTTTATTAATATTCTCCTTCAGAGTTTGTTTCATCTGCATTTCAACAATGGCACTGGCAAAGAATGGGAATCTGGAGAAACAAGAGAAGCATTTTAAAACGGTACGCATGAGCTGCGATAGTAAACACGCTGCAAAAGTGCATCCCATGTCTCCGTGTCAGGTCTTGACGAAGGTAGGCGGTGATTTCCTTTTCACAAAACTCTTATGTCTACTTTATTTTTCTGTTTCGTTCATCTTAGGGCCCGTTATGGCTGTTGCTCATTGTGGCATGCGTGTGTAAATGCATGCATATGATCGCATGTGCGGTAATGGGTCGATCGCGGGGGGGTGGTTGATTGAAAAGTA
The DNA here is from genome assembly GCF_001891065.2 of Hippocampus comes. Lineage (NCBI taxonomy): Eukaryota > Metazoa > Chordata > Actinopteri > Syngnathiformes > Syngnathidae > Hippocampus > Hippocampus comes. Next base: position 969,217 of record NW_017805153.1, on the reverse strand, counting down.
GATCTTCACTCAAAAAAGGGTGGGTACCACTGATTTCGATAATACACATGGACAAAAAAGTTAATTTATATTTCACCAGAAAACAGCAGATGCATTCAGAAATACAGTGGCAGCTTCTCCCGTTCCCGCTTGAGTCAAGTACAACTTTATTGTCAAATGTGCTGTTTGTTGCACATACAGCACAGATGACATTTCTTCCCTCTCAACCAGACAACAATTCTTAACAAGAGTCAATTCTTAACTCAAGTCTGAGGATGACCGTAATTTCCGCATCGTGGAGTTTTCATGAGACATTGAAAAGTCGATCGAGATCCATTTTGAAAATATGGCACACTTTTTGAAATTAACTTGCATTATGGATTCGGAAGATCACCAGTGACCAGTGATGTGTCATCTGCAGGCTACTGTGACGGAGCGTGTGTTTTTGCATTCACTTTTTAATAATTGGCATGGTTCCTGTGGGAGTGGAGGGCATTTCTCCAGCGCCGCACCCGTGACACATTGCAATCAGGGGACTTCTTTTTTCGGATTATTCAACCATGCTCACTATGCTAGTGCTAAGTATTCAATTAGACGTCCAAGATCATGTTTCCTAGCTTTCGAAGTCTTCGTGCTTTAAACTAGAGAACATTAGGGAAACGCACGTTCACCTTGATTTTTTTTTTCCCCCTCAATCTGGTGAAACCATCTGGATTGAGCTGGATGATTGGTTATACAACCAATAATATTCAGAATTTATGTCATCCATGTTTCACAACCATCAAAACGTGTGCATGTCATTTGGTGGAGAGGAAAGCAACTCATCTGTTTTTCGGTGTAAGAGGAGCCTTACATCTCCCTATCCATCTTAGCTGGGCCTACTCTCTGTGTGAGGTCTGTGTTCTCTTGGATAGGTGCATGCGAGCATGTGTGTATGTGTTTCTCTGTGAGTGTGTGTTTTGCTGTGTGTGCGTGTGTTTCACTGTGTGTGTGTGTGTGTGTTTCTCTGTGTGTGTGTGTGTGTGTTTCTCTGTGTGTGTGTGTGTGTGTTTCTCTGTGTGTGTGTGTGTGTGTTTCTCTGTGTGTGTGTGTGTGTGTTTCTCTGTGTGTGTGTGTGTGTGTGCACGCGTGTGTGTGTGTACGCGTGTTTCGCTGTCTTATCATCCACCAACATCATAATATGGGCCAAAGCACATCAGGCAATGTAATTGCTCAAAATCTTACTCCACTGGTCCCTTTTCTCATCCCTTTCCTGCTCCTTCCCAAGCAGAGAATGTGATGTGCATGCATGGAATGCAAAGAAAGAATAGTCTACATGTACTGTATTTAAGTTGCTTTTTTTATGATTGTTTCACAATTACGGCTGACATCTGTTTAATGGCAGCAACAAGGCTGCAGGTACAAACCATGCTGCCGGTTGACATTGTCAGGTGATTTATGCAGAGATCTCTCAATGCAGAGAAAGAGAAATGTAATTGGCAGACACATGGTGCTCAACTACTTAGTTCTCTGGATCAATTAAAGTCACACTAGGGACAATGTTGGTGATGGAAATAATTTAAAGAGTTTGCACAGACTGCAATTTGTTCTGGCCTAATTTCACAGGAGATTGAATGGAATCAGGTTTGCAAAAGTTTCGTTTATTGTTTAAAAAACAATGACAAGATGGGAAGAGTGTGACCTTGATACAAACTACCAGAGGTGGGCATTGCATCAGTACTGATGTATTTTCCTCACAATTGGCAAGAAACTAATTATGGACTAAGCCAGGAGTGTCCAAACTCGGTCCTCAAGGGCCAATGTCCTGCCTGCTTCCCATATCTCCCTGCTGCAACACATCTGATTCAAATTATCAGGGGTGTTATCTTGCTTTTTCAGAGCTTGCTGATGAGCTGAACCTTTGAATCAGGTATGTTTCAGAGAGATCGCAAAACAGGCAGGACATCGGCCCTAGGGAACTGTCCACTGATAGGTGCCTCTACCACAGACACCTATCATTTTTGTTACCCTACTACTGGAAAAAAACAAAAAGGGAACTTGTGAGCTCATTCAATTGCTTGTTTTAGCATGCTAATTGGTAGCTGCTAATTTCCTATTTGGTGGAATGGGACCCAGACAGAAATTGTTGGGAGCTAGCACAACCTGAGGTAATTTTATTTTTAATGTCAACATGATGTTATCCTGGTATTTTTCTTCAAATAGGTTTGAGTTATTGACATTTAGTACCTATACTGTTGCTTATTTAGTAATTTGAATTTGTACTTGACATTTGTTTGCCAATTAACACTTGATGGCAGCGCACATTGTACAGAAAGTATTTCTCATTGATTCGTGTTGCATTATTTGAAATGACATGATAAAATGAAAAAAATAATGAATATCCAAGATTACACACACTTTGAATGTATGTACACTCAGATATGAAATTAATCATGTTTCTAATGATTTTTACTTGGTCCTGTTTCATTCGGGTTAATCTGATCAAGTATAGGACAGGGTTGCCCAATTAGTTCTCACTCAGAGCCAAATTATGTCAAGGTTGCCAAGTCGTGGGCTAATTCAATTTCAGCAGAGCATACATGTCAGCAGCCCCCCACCACACCAATTAAATGTACATTCCTCTCAAATTTTCCATCCATCTGAGCAGTCACATAAACTTCTTCAGCATACCTTGGCCCACAGTGAGCAACATCAGACATGCACACGGCGACTAACAAAGTATCACACCTGTCCAAAACCTGAGCTCCTAACATGTTGCATGAGGTAGGTATGTTACAAAGAAAAATGTCAAACCACCTTTACATCGAAATATAGCATTGAATAGAGATTAGCGACTTTTTCGGAATTGGGTCAGTATTTATGCCACATTTTATGTTTTGAATTTGCCCTTAGTGACTTGAAATCAATGTAAGTAAAGGGGCCATTTTTGATGATCATAATTGTGAATACATTTTGGTTTCAATATTTATCTTACATCATCAAAACTATGAGCAAGTGGAGAGTGCATCAGTGATGGTTTTCATCACAATATTTGAGCATAAAAGTAGTTGAAAAGCTGTTGAACAATTATTATAGCTATCGTTATTATAATAGTTATTACTAATTACAGAGTGTCGTTTTTTTTAGTTTGGTTGATAATCCTCAAGAATGATTTTAAGGTTACAGAATGATTTTCTAAAATCCATACTTTTTAAATGATTCTAAACATTGTTCTAAATGTTTGGTAGTGAATAAACTAAATCTGTAAAATCATTGTAAAGTATTTTAAAAGCAGGACAAAGTGGCCAAAAACTCACTGGAGATTTGGTTAAATGTTGTTCATCACACATGGGCCACTGTACCTTTTGATATATTCTACAGTTAACCCAATCACCAGGACATGTGGTATGACTAAGACAGAAGTGCTTACACTATGCTACTGGTGTCTCTCTGTTCATTGCAAGCCAAAGTGTGATCATTTGCGTCTCATGCAGTAGTGACAAAGCCAGCCCGAGCTGCCAGAACTTATGTGATAATCGTCCCGGTTGGTTGCCCCCCCCCCCCCCCCCCGTGTCTTTCTGCCATTTCTCCCATTTTCTACCCCGTCAGGTGCATGTCCCACCATGTTAGGTTTGTCTGCATAACTGCATAACAGGGTGAAACCTAATAGGGTGGAATTTATTTCAAATTAGCCATAGTCCTGTGAGGCAGCCATCGTTCACTAGCTAACGCTACACACATACAGTACTTATTAGTGTGTGTGTGTGTGTGTGTGTGTGTGTGTGTGTGTGTGTCTGTGCGTGTATAAATGTCAAACATGTTTGCAATTTTTTTTTCAAAATATTGCTTATTTCACAATAAAAACAACAATAACTGCTCCCATTGATACTGTATATGTTTGTAAACTGAGAGATTTTAATGTGATTTATACAATAATAAAGAAAGAGTTCATTTCAGTTTAATTTATAATCGTATCACAAATGTTTCATTGAAACAGAAGTTTTGCTTTGGGAACACAAAATGTAATAAAAACATTGAATACAGTGTTGTGTTAATTCGACAAAGAAGACCTAAATCTATCATAAAAGTTTTTCATCGCAGACATTTCCTTTATTTTAAATAAAATATCAGCATTTATATACTGGGAACAGAAAAGCCATTAGTCATTAATGACCCTTATTTATAGTTGCCCCATTATCTAATTTTGTCTATTATTGTGCTTGTAGTTTTCATTGTTTTGATGTCATTTCTTTATGTCAAGATTTACCACATTTCTTAGGTGTACTTGTAATGTCACATGCGGTTGGTTGGCGCATAGTCCAGGGTGACCCCGTCTCTTGCCCAAAGTCAGCTGGGACAGGCCCCAGGCCACCCGTGACTTTACTGAGGACAAGTGTAATAGAAAATGGATGGATGGATAGCAATACATTGAGCCTAGAAATACAAAAAAATATGCTACTCTTTAGCAGGCTTCTGCAAAGAGATGGTGGTTGAAAGAAAGGGAGAAGCACAGCCGGAGCAGTAGAGAGATTGAGAACAAGAGAGATGTATGTGAAGGCTGCAGAGAGGTCAGTTGCATGGCAACCAGTGGAGCAGACCTCTACTGGGCTCAGAGATGAGCAAGAAAACAGGGAAGCTACGACACCATTTTTAGGGGGAATTATGAAAGACCACAGCTGATAAAATCATTGTATTCAAAAGTATTTAAATATACCAGTAGAGCTGTGGGATTCTTGCTCGGTGTCCCCAGCTACCCGTTTCATCCCCACAATGGCCAAACTGTCTCATTTCACCAATATGAGCAGAGCAACAAGCTTTAACCTGCCTCAGTTTAATATCCTCACTCAGTGTACACGAGGTCAGACACGTCAGGCACTTCAAAGGGGAAATGCTGAACCCCTACATGCGCTGTGTTGCGTGTTGCTGTCTTTTATTGCATTACGCAAGACATCATCCATGAAGAATCACATGACCCGACAGTTGGAGCAAATCTACTTGGGATTTATTTACCGTGCGCACTTATTGCTTTTATGGCTTAGACGCCTATATGAGAGCAGAGTAGGGCTGGATTTGCACTGTTTTGATTTGCATAATCTAAACCTAATTGTGTACTGTCAGAGGAATTTTGGATGACATTTGCAGAGAAGTGAAGGACAACGTTGACAGCCAACAGGGATGGTCTTTTATGGATTCTCATTCCTGCTTGTATCTGAACATCCATTCACCTTTTAATGTCAACACTCATGTCTAAATATGTGGCCGGTAACCATGAGTGGAATTAAAGAAGAGACACCGAATATGAGGATGTATACCATGATTACTAAAGCAAAAAACAGATAACTTTGCCTTCCAATGCTTCAGCTCCAAACCTCAACACCACAGTATGGTGGTTCACAATCGAAAATTGTCTAATAACGTGACAAAAACATACTAACTTTAAATTAAACGCATCATACTTACCAGAGACACGAACGCACACACAGTTTCTTTGCTCGTGTCTGTCAAAGATAGATGGAGTGCTCATTCTGTACATGCTGCTCTAAAACTGCCACCAAAACTTTCTTTGTTGAAAAACACGAGCCAGCTGAGATGTTGGGTGGCCGATACTCATTATGCCCATTTTTTTGTGAAAAGTGGTCCTTGAAAACTTTTTTTATTATTCACATATGACATCATCCTCTCCTGTAAACAGCCCTTGGTGCACATAATTAACTGAATCATTCAGAGGGGTATACAAAGACTATTTATCGAAGCCAAACAAAGGATGGAAACATGCAATGTCACTCTGAGCCAATCGAAATTCTGATTGGTTAAAAAAAAAGCCGTTCCTTGATTGTGTGGCATGTGCCAGAATTTTCAGCATTGAAGGCCTTGAAGCAAATTTTGGGCTTTGACAGGTTTCTGAAAAGCTTGTACAAACACATTCGAAAGTACTTATCACAGTTTTTCTTGTTCAAAATGTCCTTGCAAATTCATTGCTTCACTAACTGTGGCAAGAAAAACAGCCGCATTTGTAAATAGTCGGAAGATGTGTCACCGAGTTTCTTTTTGATTCGACAATGTTACAGACCACGTAACAATGGTTACCATGGTTAGAATCCTGTATACCCATTTAAACCATTTGTGCGTAGCATTCACCGCTCAGTAAGAAATCAGTACCCATTCTCTACATTGATCATCATGCCGGGGGAAACAAAGCACAAAGAGGAAGGCAATAATGAGTACCTTGTGTTATACAATGCCTGTTTGGATGGACACAAATAGCAAAAGAGTGGTGAAACAATTGAGGGAGAAATTTGAAGATAAGGGCCAGCCTGCACCAACATGTATGTAATACAGTTTTTGATGTTAAATTTTATGAGTTACACATATCCAGCTTCGATTTTGGACGGCAGAAAACTGAATACTGGAGAAGGTCTGCACAACTTTTCATTGGGTTGGGTGCCTGCTACTCCAAGAATTGACAAAGGATCCCAAAGGAGAGACAAATAGTTGCTAATGTTCACAACACTGTCCCAAATAGCCACCAATAGTCAAAGATTGATATTCCATCCCTGGGACGGAGCAGTCCTTCTGTCTGTCTTGGCCGGAGGCCCATTTTGGGGCCAGAGGATGAGAAAAATTTTTTTTTTTTTTTTTTTTTTTTTTTTTCAGACGTGGGTTTTCATCCGTCCCTTTAATCGTCCCTAACAGGGTGAAGTTCCTACAGACACCCATTTCACAAACGACTAACAGAAACATGCCCAAGCTGTCTTGCGTGTGTAATCCGCCAATACACGACTTCAGACCGAATATGAAACATCACAATGTTTATTTTTAATTCACTGTGTTTGTATCCAGGTGGAAGTGACTTCACTGTGCGTCAAGTGGACAAGAGGAGGTGCCCTCATCCTCCATCAAGAAAGGTTTTCACATCGCCAGTCAGTCTGGTGAACGATGGTGTTTGCGTTGCCAACTAAATGATATCTTGGATGACACTTAAACAGTTGTAAACAATTCAATCCAGCCATTTAAGAAAGCTGTCTGTCTCGGTCTCATCCCGTGCCAATTGTGTGTGTGTGTGTGTGTGTGTGTGTGTGTGTGTGTGTGTGTGTGTGCGCGCGCGTGTTTACTTTGTTACTTTATTCATCCGCATCTGCTGATTCATGCGCATATGCATGACGTACTATGGACATTTCAACTCCGATGTGAAGTGGCTAAACGTTCATTTCAGCCTACTCGGGAGAAATGGGCTAGGACAAAAATATAAATGACATCATCTCTATGGCGTGTCCTGGGTCAACCCCATGGTCTCATCCTGGTGGGATGTGCCTGAAGCACTTCACCAGGGAGGCATCCAGGAGTCATCTTGATCAGATAACCGAGCCACCGCATCTGGCTCCCCTAGGTTGCGGCTCTACTCTGAGCCCCTGCTGGATGACTGACTTTCTCAGCCTATCTCTGACGTAAAGCCAGACGACATCTGGAGGAAACCCTTTTGGCAGCTTTTAGCTTCTTTTGATCTCGACCAACATTCTTGTGACCACAGGTGAGGGTGGGAATGTAGATCGACTGGTAAAGTCGAGACATTCGGCTTTTGGGTCAGCTCCTTCTTCACCACAACAGATCGATGCAGATTTCACATCACCGCAAGTGCTGCACCAATCAGCTTTTCGGTTCTTGCTCCATCCTCCCATCAGTTGTGAACAAGACCACACAATACTCAAAAACGACACCAGTTTGGGGCAAGATCTCATCTCCAGCACTCCACCCTTTTCAGACTCAGGACAAAGGTCTCAGATTTGGAGGTGCTGATTTTCAGTTGTACCACTTCACACTGGGCTGCAAGTGCTGCGAACTGCTATTTGGTGCATAGGCACAAACAATAGTCAGGACCTATCCACCCACCCAAAGGCGGAGGGATTATACCCTCTCGTCCACCGAGGTTAACCCCAACATGCAGGCGCCAAACCGCTGGACAGTAAATATGCCCATACCTCATCACCGCGGGAAAATCCAGAGTAGAAGAGATGCCACCCCATCTCAAAAGGACTGGAACAGGAGCCCAGTGTGCTGAGGCGAGCCCAACTCCATCTACTCTGAACTTCCCTGACTTCACATACCAGTTCAGGCTCCTTCCCTGCCAGAGAGGTGACGTTTCATGTTCCTAGCGCCAGCATCTGTAGCCAGGGACATGGAACGCCAACATCCCTGCTTTTGGACACTGCCTAGCTCACACTGTACCCAATCTCTATGGCTCATCCCATAGGTGGTGAAGCCATGGAAAGGGGGACCCACATTGCTGGGCCCCATGGGCACGGGCCTGGCCATCAAACGCTTGGCAGCGAGCCCCCGAAATGACCCCCATCAAAGATGAGTTTGCTTCCAGAGAGGAGTCGACCAGTCTTGATCAGCTCATCAGCCTTGCGGAAAGGCTTGATTGTCATCTCCTGAACCACCAGAGTGAAAGCAGTTGGCTCCAGAGTCCTGTTCAGTACATTTCAACACCTTCTTTCGAGGAACAGAGTTTTCCACCCACACCACCCATTATAGTGCTGACAGCGAACCTATGAAGCTTATGATGTGGCCATCCTACTGTTGAGGAAAATACACACAAACGTAATTCCAACCTGAAACTTCAATGTGGAGGGAAGTGCCACTACAGTGCCAACTGCCCATATGTACAAGAAAAACATCGGGCTCGTCTGTCAGGAAGGACGGATTTGTAAATCTCTTTAATCATACTGCGTCCTCAGTTCATTTCAAGTTCTCTGGTAGGCTCTGTTGGAAAAAAAATGTCTGTCCTTTCTGCCCTGATTCATCCACCAATCCGTTATTCAAGCCGCTTATCCTCACAAGGGTTGTGGGCAAGCTGGAGCCTCTCCTAGCTGGACTTGGGCAGTAGGCGTGGTACACCCTGAACTGGTTGCCAACCAATCGCAGGGCACACATAGACAAACAACCACTCATAATCAAACTAAGGAAATATTTACAATGTTCTACTGATCTACGATACATGCTTTTGGAGTGTGGGAGGAGACAGGAGTACCCGGAAAAAAAAACAACACAGAAAGAACATGCAAACTCCACACAGCAAGGCCAGGGCCCAGAATCAAACCCAATTACCTCTGCCCTCTGAAGTGGACGCGCAAACCAATCGTCCGCCATGTGAATACATTTTGGGAATTTTTTTTTACATTGCAATCAAATAAAACACTACACACAAACACAGTTGACTCTCATAAATATGTGGTCACAAATATATGCTCAAAGGAGCTTATTTTGTGCTCAGAATTCATTTTCTTGGCAAATGAAATGAAAATATATTTTCCAATTCATTTTGATAAATTTGGGTGGGAAATTAAAGGACAGAACCATTGTGCCCAAGTGTTTCTGTGCCAAGGTTCCGACTTAAGTGAAGAAACTCACTTCCCTTCCCTTCAGAGGAAATTTGCAATGCAAAGTAACTGGTTAGGGTCTTCAATCCTTCTCCACATTAACTGTGTTTTTCAGGTGACACCGTCACCGAAATATTTTTGCTCTCCAAGATCCCAAAGCCTTGGAACCCGTAACAAATTGTGGATGCTCATCCAGGATCATTCATCCACAACTGATGGAGGTGTTGATCCAGTGATATCTGAACCACAAGGTCAGGGTGGCGAGGTGTGTCTGTTTTTTTTGTTTTTGGTTTTTGTTTTTCATAATATATGTATAATATCAAATTGCATTATGAATGAAGTGTAAAAGAATAAACGCACACTTGAACTTTAGTTGAACTTCACACTAGCTATGATGACATTCAAAACAATGCTTAATAATTAATATATAAATAAATAATATATAAATCATAAATATGAAATAAACCAGGCGGCACGTTTTTGACAGGTTATCCATTTGTCTCCCACTGCAAAGGTTGTGTCCTTAAATCTGGTTTCTGGCTTTCCTGTGTGCAGTTTGCATGTTCTCCCCATTTCTGCTTGAGTGTTCTCCAGGTACTTTGCTCCTACGTCCCAAAATCTGTCATGCATGGTCGGCTCATTGAAGACTCGAGATTGTGTGAATGTGGATTTGTTTGCCTAATTGTGCCCTGCAACTGGGTTGCAACTCGTTCAGGGTCCATCCCGCCTTTGGCCAAAGATAGCTATTGAATAGGCTCCATGTCCGCGACCCTAATGTGGAAATGGATGGATGTATGATTTCAATTAAATATGAATGGATTACCTAAAATAACGTTTTACTTTTTCAAATGAACTATACCTTTGCTGACCAGGTATATTCATCAGAACAAATGTCCTGACAGAAAAAACCCAGTCAGCAAAGGCATCTGGCCCGGATTCGGCATGAAGCCGGCACAGCTGGCCTTGTGTCGGCACTGGCATAACGCATGTGGGCCGAACACGGCCCAGTCGTGGCAAAGGAGGCACTGGCTTGACTCTGGCAAACCAGATGAGGGCCGGTTGTGGAGTGAAGTATTTGGGCCAGAAATCAATTTCCAACTCCGGCCCGAATATGGCCAGCCAGGACTCAG